>NW_027526295.1:220696689-221031383 GCF_048455015.1 Haemaphysalis longicornis | reverse complement strand
CCTCTCAGTTAGTTAGGTGCTATTGATTTTCCCCTCTGAGTATTGGGGTATCGATCTTATTCCCAAAAGCGATGTTTTTCTGCTGAGTTGATATTTTCGTTTGCAGGAAAAATCAATACGTCAATATAGGCAAAGTTATTGCCGCGTTTTTAGAAAAAGTATTTCAATTTTCAAGACTTTCTCTGACCGAATATTTGTAGCTTATGATGTCTCCTGCTTCTGATTTTGCTTTGACCAAGAAAACGTGCACGGGGCTTAAATTACCGTTTAGTTTTTTTTATTTGTTTGTTTAGACGTTTGTCTTCATGTGAGAACGATATCAGAAATTTTTTTGTTTCGTTAGTTCATAATGTGATTTCTTTCTTACTCTTTCTTGTTTTTTAAACGTTCCTGTCAGCATTATTTTCTGGTCTACGCTATTATGACTGTTAAGTGCGTTAACCTCACCCAGTCTTCATTTTTGGGCTGATGCAAATAGTTACACGGTTGGTGATTTCCACAATGTTTTGTTTCGTGCTTAGTGTTGTTTCTAACGGCGCAGCTGTGGCAGGTGGCTGTATTGTGTGGAGCGCAATGCGGAATGCGTTAAAATATGAAGAAAATGCCGAGCGCTCGTGAGCGCGTGCCTCGCGGTGACCGCACAGCGTACCCTGCATGCGCAGTGGCTTTAGCAAAAAACAATTAAAAGAACTAGGGAAAACTCCGAGGAGGAGGCAAAACGTTTATTGAGAAAAAAAATAAACGGTGGGTGGCCTCCTCAGTTCAGGAGGCCGCGCGCCGCCACTGCTCTCGTGGCCCGCTCGATCAGTCTGAGCTGCTCCTGCAGGTCCGAGCTGGTCAACGCGCATGCCCACTGCTCGGGGGTAGGGGAAGGGAGAGGAACAGGGTGTTGAGGGCACAGGAAGACGAGGTGGGCAGTGGTGGCTGGAACTTGACAGTCTTGGCAGTTGTACTCGAAGATGGAGGGGGAGATGCGGGAAGGGATGGTGGAGTTATAGATGTGCCAGTTTGTAGTCTGCGCCAGATTCGTGATTCTTCGACGGACAGGGTAGGGAGGGGTGGAGGATACCTTCGGCGAGCGTGGCGGTATATTAGTGTGATAAGATGTCGGTGAAGCAGGGTTGAAGAGGATGGATAGTGGCCGTCGTAGTGTTCGAGCCGCCTGGCCTTGTAGGGAACGCCCGGAAATGAAGCTCGCGGGCCGCAGCATGTGCTGCTTCATTCCCAGGAAGTGAGGCTTGTCCCGGGGTCCATACGTTGGTTATTGTACGTAGGCCGGGAATGGCTTTCAGGAGCTTGAGCACTGCCGGCGGTACTCTTACCCGGAGGTAATGACCTGAGGAGCAAAAAAATGCCCACTGCTCGTGAGCGGATCGACATGGTCTCGCGGCGACAACCCAGCGTCCCCGACTCGCGCAGTGGCTCTAGAAAAAAAGAATTCAGGAAGCTCACACTAACGAGTAAGTCTTGAGGGTAGCGAAGCTGTACGCAACCTTTACGACCACGCCTAAAGTTTAAGTCCACGATTGCATCCGATTTCTTCTTCACTGCCGCAACGACCCTTAGTCCATCGTTGTTGCTATAACGGTGAAGAAGAAGCAAATCGGCTGAAATCGTAGACGACGCAGGGAGGGGGTCTTGCTCCGTGGCTGAATGAACGGAACGCGCCCACTTAAAATAGGCGCCGCAGGTGCAAAGTGTACACTACCACGTTTTCTGGCTCGAGCAGATGGCGTGGTTTCTCTTCCCTCACTCACGGCCGAGTGAGTAAGCCGTTTGACTCTCGGGTTGTGGCCGAGTGGGTAAGACGATTGTCTCTGCCAAACCGATTCTGATGTCCTAGCCGTTGTTGTAGTTTGACTCTGTGCCATCTTGGGCTCTGAAGTTTCAGTCTTTGTCACATTGGTTTAGGGGTAACTTCGCTGTATCTCGAAGTCTCACGCCTGGTGTGAGGCTTTTTTAATTTCTTGTGGCCAATGTTGGTCAATCTCCCTATGTGAGTATGCTTGGCTTGACGAACGTGCGCTCGAGGAGCGCGTGCACGAGCGCTCGGCATTTTCTTGGCATTTTTAACTGCGGACACCATACACAAACGATCTCTTCAACAGCTTCGCCCTAAAAAAAAATGCGCGCCAATGCACCCTGTGAAGGTGGTTGGAACGCGAAGCAGTAAACGACATTCACAACTTGAATTCACACACGCGGCTCTACAAAGAGGGAAACCAGAGCCAAGTGAAATGCACTTACTCACATCCTTTATATACAACACCCTGCGCGCAATTCACAAATTTTCGCACGTTCCGAACCTTGCATGTTGCCTTGGTTGCTCCCTTTTCTTTTCTTAACTGCGAAGCCTTACCAAGGCAACATGCAAGGTTCGGCACGTGCTAAAATTTGTGAATTGCGCGCAGGGTGTTGTATATAAGATACCTTTGTTTTGCGGTCGTTTCTACATCGGACAATCAGGCGGATGTATCAACGAAAGACTGCGTGAGCATAGTTATGCCTGCCAACAAGTCAGCACAGTGGGAAATCTTGCGGCACACAGTACGAGGTGCAAGTGTGAGGTCGCATTTGACGAAACCACCATTTTGTTCCGAGCTAAAGATAAAATGTCCCGGGAGATTTACGAGGCGTTTTCAATGATTTCAGGACGTGAGGGTGAATGCGTGAGCACTTCTTTCTTTTTTTTTTAGAATCATCCTTCTACTGACTGCACGTGGACCCGCTTCGACCACCGCTATCTTTTTATCTCTTTTTATCAGTATATTTCACCCATCTGACTCCCCCTCCTAATCTATCTGGAATTCGTTGTTGCATTCTGCGTTTTCTGTATATGTCTCTGTTTTGTTCCGAATAAATCAGTTGTTAGTGCGCCGTCTTCTCGTGAAAGTCTACGTTTTTCTTCCCGTGCAAGTCTCTGTGTTCACAGCAAGCGCAACGTACCTTCAAAACCATGTTACACCAACTAGCCCGACATCAAGCTTTACTGAACTTCAGATGGAGGCATATAATGCGGGAATTTCTATTATTCTTCATTTATTGAGTGGGCATGGGAGCGGTAATACTGCACCCATACTGCACCCGTGGGGAAGCCTGATGAGGATGCGAAGCATCATGGGGGTTCCGTGTGGTTCCATTGTGTTGCCGTTATGTTGAGTGATCTGGTGTTTAGTAAAGCCAGAGGGGATTCCGCGTCCGGGTCCACAGCAGTGGCAAAGGCACGTAACTACTGTTGTGTGACGGTGAGAGGCGGTGGTTCTCGAGGCGCCGAAACTCGTCCATCATGTTCTTGTCGTCGATGTTGTCGTCTCTGTGGTAGAATCGGTAGTCTCCGTCAGCTTTGGTGAGGTAAAGGTTGTTGACGTTGGTGCACCGGCAGAGATCAACGTACACGCCCTCCTCTTCGCAGCTTTGTCTTATTCTTCCTCTTCAGCGGTTCCCCTACGGGAAGGTGACGACGGTGGTTGAACGCGAAGCTATCTCGTGATGGATTCTTTGGTTGGCCAATCCCTAGGGGCATCCTGCCACAATCATCATCAGAGGCGCTGCGGACGGGGCACGGACAAGTGACATGCCCCCGAGCAAGAGATGCTTCGCATCTAAGCGTTGGTGAGGTAAAGCTTGTTGACGTTGGTGCACCGGCTGAAAGCAACGTACACGCCCTCATTTTCGCACCTTTGTCTTCTTCTCCTTCTTCTTCTTCAGCGGTTTCCCTACGGGAAGATGACGATGGTGGTTGAACGCGAAGCTATCTCGTGGCGTATTTTTTGGTTGGCCAATTCCTAGTGGCATCCTGCCACAATCATCATCAGAGGCGCTGCGGATGGGGCACGGACAAGTGACATCCCCCCGAGCAAGAGATGCTCCGCATCTAAAAATACATCTATAGTACCTTTAAACTTACTCCATTGTACCGCACGTGGGTTGGCTCAGAAACGCTACGAAACTGCGCCGACACGCTGACAGTGCAATCGCATACCGCGACGGCTTTGAGAGGATGAAATTTCTTACTCGAGTGCTGTGGGCACAGTTCCCGTGGAGAGCTCCGAGTTAACGTATTCGGTTTTAAAAACTGTCCACGCTGTTTATCGATTCCTAGTGCAGTTGGGATGGTGATCGGAGACATATATGTCTCCGATCACTATAGCAGGACTGGCCGCAGATGCAGTGAAGTACCCGGGAGTGGACACCACGTTACCATGCCCCGTTCGCGCAGAACTGCCCCTTTTGCACGGCTCCTGCCGAAGATGCGGACCCTGAACATTTGCTGTGGACTTGCCCTTTATTGGAAGCGGCGAGACGATGGACGTAGGTCACAAAATGTTCGAGGGTGGTTAGCTCACGAGGTATAACCTGGTTTTATTCGATAGTACTAGCGATTGGAAACTCCCCCAACTCTATTCTAACCCCGCCTTTTTAACAACAAAAAGGATAAATTATTAGGTCGGGCTACCTGGCGGCGGTGACGTCAGCTGTGACATGATGGGAGAGAAACTAAAAACAAAGTTATCAATATATTAAATCCATGTTGTCATAAAATAGGTGCGGTCCGACGGAACTAGAGGCGTCCCAACAATCGGACAGTCATGTTTCTTGGCGGTGGCTGCCGTCGACGTCCGCCAGTGGCACTGAGACGGCCCTGTGACGTCATAGAGGCACGACGAGAAAATGGCCGCTGAGTGGCCCATGCTTCATTGGTTTCTATTAATACCTACCTTAGCTTTTAAATGTTTGCCTAAGTGTTGGCATTGTCATTGGGACAAAGCGGCCCCTTGAATTGACAAAACATGTCTTCAGAGCGGCATTGTAATATAGTTTGAAAAGAATCACGACGGCCGGCGTGAAAGTTGTAATGCTAATACTTTAAAGGGGCCGTTAAGTGAATTCTTGAATTTTTCAGTTTCGTTGCCCAATCCTACGTGCGCTCGTCTAGTTAAAAACGTTTAATAAAATGTCTAAGTGTTGGCGCTGTTGGGTTCGCTGTTCCGGCGCCCCCAATAGCCTTTCTGTTTTCTTAATATACTGCTCTTCTTGGCGGAAAAATGGCCCAGCCGTTTGCACGTCAGCGAGTATAAGAAGCTGAATATAATGCGGAGACCCTGAAGCAAGCCTCTTTTTGCCCTTGTGCATGTCGTACGCAATGAATTGCTTTCTGAGAGCTGGCTGCAAGAAAAATGTATATCCTTAGGTGACCCCGTTGGGATACCACTCCTAATCCGTGCTACACTGAATGTCAGCAAAACCTAAATTGATCTGAGGAAAAAAAAGAAAAGAAAAAAGAAAACGGTGGCACGATATTTCCACCCCCCTTTTTTTTCGCAGATCGTAACTGCATGATTATGGTGCTTCGGAAGCTATTACCCAAGCAAGTCGCTTGAGGATAAAAGCACTAGGCGTTCTTGACCATGTCTGGGATGGAACTCATAATACAGCATTTATGGTGCTCAACTCGAAATTTAAAAAGAGCCTAGAAGACGCGCTGAGAAATTGTTGCCCCATCCTTGCGTCTGCTTCATCTCCCCCTTCCCGTAGTTCTTCAATGGCTTCATGAGCGCCATTTCGGCCACGTTGCGTCATAGATGACAATCGCCTATTAGGCGGCCCTGTTTCACCCGAGAAAAGGATTTCATTTGGTAACTGTGTAAAAAAACAGCACTTGTACAAAAGGGAAATATAAAATCTTGCGTGACATATCTGTTGCGTGTACCCAATTTAATGGTACCAGTTTTTGCTGATAACGACGTAGAGTTTTCGTCGTAGTCTCCAAAATGAGCCAAGGCGGCGAGAAAAGCGCCGAAACTACGAGGTAACTTTTAACCAGCGCGCTTTAAGGCCTCTTTAAATTAGGCACGGTTTGTTCTAACATTTAGCGCAACTAAAAACTTCCGTCTATTTTCCGTGGATTGGTATCGTTGCCCGCCACAAGTTACGCCAGGCCTAATCTGTTTAGTCTCTTTCGCTCTACGCGCTTGACGAAGTACGAAAGGATCATAGAGTGTTTCGGAACTTTCTGTTTAAGCTCCACTAGGAAACTTCCCTGATGAGACAAGCCGTAAGCGCGACTGATGCCGGGAAAAAGCGCGCTGTTGGGACGTCTAGTGTTTCCTAAGTGGTTCGTGAGCTTATGCTGTTCGTTCTGAACCGCTTGTTGGGATGCTGGAAGTAACGGTATGCCGCGTTAGTTTGTTTTTCCAATCTCCTTGTTGCCTGCCGGAAATATTGTCATAGCGAATGTTGCCTAATTACGTTGATGCCGCGGGTAAGTTAGCGCAGGTGTTGGTGGTGGCTGTTATGTTGCGTCGAGCGCAATTATTTCGGTCTGTTGCATTTAGACTTTCTATCTATCCTTGAAACGTGGTAATTTCGCTGCTGGTCATCGATGCAGAGGGCGACGCAGAATGTCGCTGTGTTAGATACGAGGCGTTGTCAAATAAAACCGATCGTTTGTCACGTTAAAGCGGCCCAAAGGGGTAACAGTTTACGAGATAGGACTACAAGAAGCAATGTGAGAAATTCTAGTTACACAAGGTTATTTTGGAAGATATCGCAAACGCGTCCAGGCACGTGTCCCACTGCTTTAGAAGGCGGCAAATACTATCCTCCACACTTCTTGAACCATTCGTAACCATATTCATGAGGTGTATACATTGCATTTCTCTGGGATGAGAATGACAAAACAACAAACATTTTGAATGTTATTCTAAAAATGTCCGTGGAGTTTTATTCAAAACTCTCCGCTTCTGACCCTGACTCAAAGACAAGTCTTGCCAATGCTGATGCCGGGCAGGGTCCGCCAGTTACGAGGGACGAGGTAACAACGGCGCTCAAAGCAATGAAGAAAGGCAGAGCTGCAGGAGATTATGGCATTGCGGCCGATATATATTTTCTTGGCGGGGCAGTGCGCGAACAAAGCTTTTAGACCTATTCTAGCAGTGTAGGAGGATTCTCACGGGGCCAACTGCGGGAAAAAACGCGAATTTAGTTCTTCTACATAAGAAAGGTGATGCCAAAGAGCTTAAAAATTCAAGGCCCGCCAGCATGCTATCCGTTATTTACAAATAAATTACAAACGAAATTCTCAACCGCACAATTGCGACTTTAGGCCTTCAACAGCCGAGTGAACATGCCGGTTTTAGAAAAGATTGGTCAACTTTAGACCATATACCTGCTATCAACCAGGTAATCGAGAAATGTTCAGAGTATAATACACCGTTTTACATGGCATTTATCGATAATAAAAAAAAGCATTTGACTTATTCCACACCTCACGGAGTCAACCAGGCATACATTGCGCTCGTCAAAGATGTGTGCGACGGATGCGCAGAAACTACTTCAATACATAAAAAAACTAGCAAGTTTCCTATAAAAAAGGGTGTCCGGTAAGGGGACGTAATATATCCGCAATCATTTA
Source organism: Haemaphysalis longicornis (assembly GCF_048455015.1). Lineage (NCBI taxonomy): Eukaryota > Metazoa > Arthropoda > Arachnida > Ixodida > Ixodidae > Haemaphysalis > Haemaphysalis longicornis. Next base: position 221,023,969 of record NW_027526295.1, on the reverse strand, counting down.
CAACCTTCCTTGAGTGTGGATTCAGAAAGCCTATACTAGGAGGAATACAGGAGTGCGAATAAACTGGGAATATATGAGCCATCTAAGGTTTGCAGACGACATTGTCTTGCTCGGTAAAATCAATCCGAAATTGCACAGCATGCTTCACCAATTCTACTCGAAAAGTTTGGTTGCAAGATTAAAAAAAAATACGAAAAAATCAGAGGTTATGGTCAGTAAGCATGCCAAGGAACGTTACTTCAAGGTAGATAACGAAATCTTGGAAACAGTAAGCGATTTCGTAAGCTAATCTAAATCGTGAAATAAAAATTACCCCTAAACGCTCGTGTGTTTGAGATTTCGGCGCACGTTCAAGGTCCCCACGCGGTCAAAATTATTCCGGACCCCTCCACTACGGCGCGCCTCATCGCCTGCGTTGCATCTGCGCGTTAAACCCAACGATGAATTCGAAAATTGCCCCAGAATAAGATTCGGTGGGCTGCTTTAGGCAGTAATTCTGATATTCTGAGTAAGTAAGCTTCCTCTGTCCACCAAAAAGTTGGTATATAACCAATGCGTTTTTCTAGTAATGACGTACGCTCAGATACTTGGAGTGTGTCTACGCGTCTTGAGAGGAACGTTGGGTAGGCCTAACGAGCTATCCTCGGTATTCAATTGCGTGGAATGCATGCAGGCAACCAAGTGTGCGCCGCCATATCTGTGGCCAAGCGTCTGTTGCTAGGCGACGTTGTGCGCACGGCCCGCATATCAGGCACCCCTCTTCTCCTCCATGCAACCGTGTGAGTGTGCCCGTGGCCTCCGCGATTTGCTGCCGGCGGTGCGCCGGCACTCGTTACGTCGGGCTCCGCGGGATGGCGGCATTTGTCCAGCTAAGCGCGACTGTGAAACACGACTGTGTTTCACGTTACGAACTCTTCGCCGAACACAAAGTATTGCGTCGAGTTCAGTGAGTGCGATTAATAACATCTCTGTTGGCGCCACAGTTTAGAATCGGATTGGAACGGAGCAAATGACGCACGCCGGTGTCTTTTTTTTTCTTCGGCGTGCGGCCGCAGTGGCCCAGGCTGCGCCGTATCCGTGGCGCATCGGCCATGTCTGTGGCCGTTTCCAGTGTTGCCAAGCGAAGAAATTGACTGCTAAACTTTTCAACGAATAGCGTCTATAGAAACAAGGATGTCAGGGCTCACGCGTAGGGATAAGAACGCAGCTGCGTGGATTGGGGAACAAACTGGTGTGAAAGGCAGTCTAGCTCAAATTAAGCGAAAAAAATGGGCATAGGCGGGTCACGCCGTGAGCGTGAGGGACAACAGGGGAACCAACCGTTTAACAGTGTGGCTAGAACTAGACCGACCACGCAGTAGGGGTAGCAAAAGACTTGGTGTAGGGTTGATCTACGAAAATTTGGTGGGAAAGGGTGAACTCAGCTAGCACTCTTTAGACGGGGCTAGATTTATTTCGGAGAGGCCTTCGTCCGGCCGTGGACACAATTATTATTATTATTATTATTATTATTATTATTATTATTATTATTATTATTATTATGACTCATGAAGTGCGCATCGGAGTATGTTCGGTGTGCCTTTATACCTGTCTTTGAGAAAGAAAGAAACATATTTTATTGTTTATTATCAAGGAGTACATACAGAGGTAAAATGCGCCCGCCAAAGCCTACAGGAGGGCTTGTGCGGCGTCGCCCGGCAGCAAGGGGCTTCACTTCTGTAAGAAGCCCTCATTGACAGTGAGGACTGAATAGGGAGGTAAAAAAAGACAAGCAAACAAAAAAACATAGAGAAGGAAAAAAATATAAAAGAGAGGAAAAATGGGAAAGCAAAAAACGGCACACAAACATAAAATACGAAGACAAACCACACAGACAAACAATAAAACAAAACATGGGTTCTAGCTACGTGGGTGGCATTTTCCTGTCCAAACAAGCGATAGTCACAATGTGATTTGTGAAGACAGATAAATGGATGGTGGAGACGCTTCCCCCTTTTCTGCGCTATAGCATCTTGCACAACAACCGCAATATGTGAACGAGCATTATTGGGTAACAGAATACCACCCGACGAAAGCATACGGGGTGTCCTATTCTTAATGGACGTACCGTCGGTTCCGCCTGCACTTGAAGCGGTTTGCCCTAAACCGTTCAAAACGACGAAGCCAACTCCTGCGCAAGCCAACGCGGGCTCCGACGAGTGGCTTTGCGTACTCCCCATTAATGTTCAAGATGCCTCGAACTGCCGCAACAACATTGGCCTGACCCGATGCGGAGATGTTTCATATCCTTGCGCTCTTCCAAAACACTCGCTGTTCTCTTCGAGGCAAATTTACAACCATTTTGAGCCTGTACACTGCGATTAGTTTCGACTAACCCTTCAGCCTAACTACACACTTCAGCTTGTGGATTGAGTAACACACCAGCCTTGTTGTAAATGGCGTCCGACAAAAGATGCAGGCACGCGAGGACAATCGACTTTGGCCCTCTTTCATTGTACTGTGCGTTAAGAATTTATGTGCAACGCCATCGATTCCCTCGTCCACAGGACAACGTAACGCGACAACACTGGCTTTATGGGATATTTCGAAGATTATTTTATAGTATCCGAAATTGACTGACGGGAGTATCCGCAGGCACAAGTAGCGCAGACGGAGTGGCGTGGACATCGAACTTCAATATGTCGTCGTGTAACTCGTTCATAAATGCAATTAAGAAAGTGAAGTAAGGAACCTTCATAGCGTAATAGCATTACTTGAATTTTTGCTTTACCGAAAGCTTTCCGGTCTGCAGTGCCCGCAATGCGAAGTCTTCCGCTAATAATGAAATCACCCGATAACATAGCTATATCGAGGATTTTCTGTGTCTGTAGGCACATGTTATATCGGGGTAACAGTACTTTTGTGCATGCAGAGGTGCGAAGTTACCCTCAAAATTACAGTTTAACCTGGATGTAACGTAGCAGACAAAAGTTCGAATTTTTTCGTTACGCGCAGGTTTTTCTTACACGCAGGTTCCGAGTTAAAGCTGGTTGGAATGAAGCAGAAACGAAGCCAAAATGCTAGACATAGTCAAGAATTTATTTCACAGTCAAAAACTGCCTGAGTCACGCCTGCTGCTTTTGCACTTGCTTGGGCACTACACTACGCTTCAAAGAAGCAAGGTCACCTACCGCTGTATTCACAAACGTAATTTGGGATGCACTTCTGCATTTTGCAGCTTTCGCGCGTTTGCATTTTTGCGCTTTTGGCAGTTTCTGCCTTTACGTGCTTCCAGAAAGAAATTTGTGCTGTAAGGGCGCCTTTTTGGGAACTTGATGCTATTCTTTATCTTCTTCTTCTTTCTTTTCCCCCGCACTCAAAATTGTTGAGAGCGTGCTAGCTGGGCTATTGTATCGGGCGGCGACATTCTTCTTTCTCGCCGGTGGAAGCGGCATTTAAAATGGTGACCTTGTCTTGAAAACACACACGTTTTCGTTTTCTGCCAGCAGAACTCATCACACGATGAACCTGCAGACACCACAGATAGCAGTGGAGACGCGCGACAATATGTCGACAGGGCGGCCTAACACATGAACACTTGTTTCGAACCGACATCGCGGCACTCCTCATGCGTGAACACACATGGTAGTCTGCGGAGCGGGCGAAAAAAAGTGTAGGTACTCTTGCTGCCTGGTGTGGCGTCACGCTACACAAGCGAAACCAGAAGGGGATGCTAGGTAACGACAGGATGGCTGTAGACGCTCAGTTCATCATTGTAGCGACTGCATTCCTTAGACGGAAAAGCGTTTGCACATGTGTGGTCATGCTACTGGTCGCTGTGCTAATTCACCCAGCACAAAAAGTGCTTCCCGCATCCTTGTTTACGCTATGCAAGAAACTTTTTGGTTGATTTTATTTCTTTAATATTTATATTAATATCGCTGACTCTTCTCCCGCCATCAATTGGCCTCAGATTTTTCTACTAGCGTACCCCTTGTACGAAGTGACTTGGATTTAGAGCCTGGTACATTCTACAAACTAACAAACTAAAGGCACATTCTTCCGGGCACAAACGTGCCGTGGCTTAGTTTCACCTGAGCGAAGGAATTGCGACGACCCGCCGGCCGCCGGCCGACTAAACGCTGGGCCGACTGCTTCTGTCGGAGGGTCAGCGAGCGGTGCAGTAGCGCAGTCAATCCAAGCCGTCTTGTTTTGACGTCATGCGAAACATCATAGAAATCGGCAAGGAGAATGCAGAGAGAAGGTAAACATTTTTAAATCTATTTTTTTACTAATTTAAGTCGCGTAAACGCACCAGGGATGGTCGAAACATGGCCTTGAGACTCAGGACTACAATTTACATTTAGTAAATTGTAGTCTGCACTGGTAATCCCGCAATGTTTACAAATCACTTCAGGGTCACTTTAAGAACGTTCGTATTTTGTACAGACGTAATTTAGAGATTTTTGATGGCGGGATAAATGCGAGCTTTTCACCAGCAGAATACCCGAAAAATTTGCGGCTTTTTGACGGGAATGGCTCATCCATTAAGCCACACATTAGGCTCAAGCTGAATGCCACGCTGACTGGAGAACAAAACAAGATGGCCTATAAAGGCAGCAGTGGATCCTTTGGGAAGGGCACAAGTTGGACGCACTATAGACTACTGCATGGTTTAGGAATAGCGTTTGCTACGTTTGCATACGCTCAACGTTACCCTTTTCGCAGCACTGTATGTTTACACAATGAAAAGAGCTATAGAATAACATTTTTTTCGGTTTTTTCTGTTTTGTGTTGTGAAGCTGTAATGTTTACTAGGCCATATGTTGAACGCAATGCGAATCGGCTACTCATGTTTTCTGCTGCAGCTGTTGAATGTAAAGCGAAGTGACTTTTCGAAATGGCCAGGTAAGTAGCTGGAATTTATTACTAGTATCCAAACCGGTGCAAACAAACTCCGGCGGGTTAATATTGAATGCACCACGTGCAAAAGTACAATACCTGTCCATTCTGCACCACTGCCATTGGGGACGTGAATGTGCAGCACCTGCTCTGGGCCTTCCCGGGATTGCATCAAGTTCGACTGCGGCACCTTCGTGCAACCGGTCTCCACACTGGTCGCCCTCCTGACCTGCAACGCTGGGTGCATGGACCGTGTCACCGACAACTCCTGAACTTTATACACGAAACTAACTTGCTCGTGTTTCTGTAAGCGCCTACATCTATTATGCTGCAGGGCAAACTTTCGAATTAAAAAAAAATCCTATTACCTAAGTTCTCCACATGAGGGAAGAATCGAAGCCCCGTGCCACTTGTTTTGGGAAAGCGTACGATACTAATGGTAAGAAGCGAAACACTGTGCTTGGCGTGTACGGCATATACATTTTATTCAGCTTCAAAACAATCCAGAACGGCGCAGGCAACAAATACAATTCTCCACACGGCACTACCGCAGCCAAGCGCTAGATTAAAGAGGCGATCGACCGCTGCTGGCATAGGCCGTGAAGGGGGTACTCGCTTCATGCGATTGCGAGGTCGAACAACAAGGCAGTGCATTTCGGTGGAAGCGATGAAGGCTTTTAGCCGCGCACCCTGCACATACCCGGACCGACGTTGAGTCGTCGATAGTTAAGATTAGTTCATTGCATGGTAAGCGCATTCCCCTCAGCAAAAGCACAACGTCACATTCTATTATGAAGCGAACGCGTCCGCAACACACACAGCTCCGGCAGTTGGCACGGCAGGGGCTTTGTTCGGCCAGCCATAATGGTCACAGTTAAAACCTTGTTGGTAGGTTTTCAGGTTCGTTGTGGTGGCGAAGGAACCCTTCGCTTGAAGAATTCGGCGGTGTTGGCGGGGAAACAGAAGAGATGAGAAGACGATGACGGGACTACGAGATGATGACAAACAAAAACTGTATTTACGGTTGTTTACAAGAGTTGGTTACAGAAAGGTGTGATTAAGATGGCCGTCTTAGCGATCGACCCTCCGAGTTACGCCCTAGGTACCATACCTTAGCGATCGACTCTGGGTTACGCGCTAGACGGCAAGGTTTATGTGCACTGAGCACGGAGGCTCGCAGGTCTCCAGCCCGAGCTAAGTCTCAGCTAAGTCTGTCGCTCACTATCTTGCCCGGGAATATCATTCCCCGCGCCCATTGTATGCCGCGCAGCCAATTTAATTGGTCAGGCCGACCTCTCAAATCCACCAATCATGGAGCCAAACATGCCCCACTAAATTCCTGCCCATCGTCTCCTCTCCCAGACGTGGTGGACTCATGAAAAGACGCCTCCAAGGCTTGCACATTCTAAGCGTAACACTGTAGCCCCGAGGCACGTAACTTCGAAGCGGCGTCTTATTGCCCTAATTGCGCGCGCCCTCCCGAAGCGTCTTATCGGGAGCCGGGCTTTCCAACATTCCATTAGGCCGGTGTCCACAAAGAGAAGCGGGGGTGGCGCTTACAACAGTCGTCGTCCTGGCCTAGTCAGTGCAAGAGTAACACGTGTGGCCCCCGAGGCACGCTACGGCGCGTTGTTGCCGAGGCGTCCGAAACGGGAGCCGCGTTCCCCCCAAGAAAAACCAATTACGGCGGCGGCCATTAGTGAAGCGGGGCGGTAATGCGCGCAGCATCTCAGCCCGCGCCTCTTATCTCCCGATCTCCTGTCTGCCGGCATGACAAAAGGCGTCGGAAGCCCTGCAGTCACGTCGTCTTCGCACACAGCGAGAGCAACGTGCAAGCCGCGCAACCTATTTAAAAAGGCAGGAGAAAAAAACGTTCAGCTTAAGATGCTAAGTACTGTCCACAAACGCGGAAGCGTGGAGAGGTCCCACGGTTGTAAACCGAGCGAAAGGCAAGCACCCCGGAGTGCACACGCTTTTTTGGGTGAAATGACGTCGGTTCATCATATGGTCGCTAAGAGACAGACAATCCTTGCGTACGTCACGTGCGCGATCCGAATGACGCAAAGGAAAAATGTGCGCCACTTTCTTGCGTAAAGCCAGGGAAGTAGTACTCAAACTATCTTTTGTTCAGTTAACCAGAGTGTGGGAATTTCCCATCTCGCAAAGAAGTACTCGTCTCTGACTGGCTTTGATCCATCACCAGTCCATCATACATCAGCTTTTTTGGTAACTGTGGGCATGTGCCTACATGTTGTGCGTGAATACGTGTGCTCGTGCACGTGACTGAGTTCATGGTTGTCTATTTCTGCGTGAGTTCATGTGTGTCCGTGCACACATGCGTGTCTGTGGGCGCATATATATCAATGGCATGTGCATCAATGTCAAATTGTAACGAGTAATCGGAAAATCTACCCATTCTCCAACATTTACACTGATACAAACAACCAGTATTTGCACTTCATATTACAGAATCTCGGGCACCCACAAGCTTTCGATCGCTCCTCAATCTTGCGGTGTGATGGTTCGAAAGGTGATAGAGAAAGCGAAAGAGGATTACAAAAAGAACAAACGAACTGGCGATTTTATTGACAGGTGCCAGGATTAGGACAGAGGTATTATTTCTGTAAGTGATAGTGTTGAAACGGCAAAACAATAAAACAGCGATAAACTCACACAAAAGGAAGTTGTGAGCGCGGTTAGGACCCCGTTAATTATTTGTTGCAATGAAGAAAAAAAGTAAAAAAAGCAGATGTGTTGTTATTTTGCGTGAAGTAGGCGTCAACAAGAAGTATGGCTGCTTAACTGCAGGCGATCCATGCATAACCTACAGAACCAGGTGACCCCACACAGTACATAAAACAAGCCGATTCCTGTTAGCCGTCACAATAAAAAAAACCTGAAAAACACGCGATTTATGCCAAAATGCTGCAAAACAATATACAAATTTAGCCGCAACGGTTTACTGAGTATAAAATGCCTATTAAATTACCAAACCCAAACAATACTCCATTTTTTGTGTGCGTCTGCATGCATGCGTGGATACCCTTTGCTTAGCCGTGAATAACAAACTGTCATACACTCTGCGAACCGAACGCAAGGCTGACTGCCTTTTCAGGGGAAATTATTACCGCTTGGCCAAGATTATTTTATAATTACAAAGCCTAACTTCAGGGTTTCCTAAGCAAGCTTGAAAGGTTGTTTTAACATCCGGTAGCTCTTTTTTCTTTGAAATGTATACGAATAGGCCTAAACACGAAGGATGCTGCGGTCTCACTGTCTCAGTAGGAAATCTATAAGCCGGCACCAGTTTTCTCTCCTCACTTCCTTTTTTCCCGAAGCTGCTCTGTTGACGGGGGCCAAAATGCTGTAGGCGATCGAAATAAATCTCGAAGTCCCGAAACATCCCTCCCGGTATGCTCCTTCACTGCAAGCCATGTTCATGCTTCCTGTCGGCGAATTGGTGAAGTGTTCCAAGCGAGAATTGCTGTAATTTGATTCCCCTGGAAGCAGTCGTCTTCGACGCGGAGCGCTTATCGATGTCCCCAGGTTATCGACCGCGCATCCAGCTCGTCGCTTTTTGCGAAGTCCCGAGCCGGTGTTTGTACAGTTTTTTTTTTTTTTCGAGGGAGCGAGGTTGTTGGGTTCTGCAGAATGCGAAGCGCCTCTTGTCTCGCCATCTGGGAGCCCCGTGTCCACTGCCGGCGACTGGGTTGTCGTTGAAGCAACTATTTGGTCGAACATATTTGTTGGGCCGCAGAACTAAACCGTATACCAGAAGCATCCCCAATTCCCTTTTTAGACTCCATGAAACGGGATCTGGACGGCAGTATGTGGGTGCGCCTTCAGACTTCCAAGTGCCGAGGCTTCGATGCAGCTACATCGTGTGCGCGCCTCTTCACCTTGATTTCTTCGCCTTCATTGGTTGCTAGGCCTCACGCCACTCGGAACTCCGCGGCGAAAGGCTACGAGTCTGAATTATAGTAGCTTTAAGGAGCCAGCATGGTTCACACGCGAAGTAGCATTAAAGTATGCTCAGGGTAAGCCTTCTAGCTTTCGCAATCCAAGCACACAAGTAAACTTAACCACCCTCATGATTATTCTCGCCTCTGGGCACTTTCTAGTTCAAATTTGAAGTTCCGCCAAAGCCGTGTCTCGAGTGACGTCGGCGTAGAGTAGTGCCCGGCACACGCGGGCGCATGCCGGCGCACGCACACATATGCACACACATTCACAGTCACGCACGGGCGCTTTTGGGCGCGTACTCATTGTTGAAGTTACGTGCGCACATCTTTACCACGAACTGGTAACTGACTGTTATTAGGTCAGCTAACTCATCAGTAACTGGTAACTGTTATGTCATTGTTATCTCGCTAACTGTTATTAGGTCAGCTTCAGAGGAAAGTAATGTGTCAGACAGCCTTCGGTAGCATTTCACGATAAATTATTTGCGTTTGTCGGGAGCCAATCAGCTCCTTGTGGTTCTAAAGAAAAAATGAAAGAAAAGGGGTTGGGGACACATCGCTTTTCTACCTGACCTGCGATGTAGTCATGGACAAAGGAAATGCGAACACGAAAATACGAACCGGAACACGGAAAATTGGGAAATATTGCTCGTAGTTTTCCAGTAATGGCACGTTAATGGTAAATTTCGAAAGCCACATTTCCTAACTTTGTTAGTGTATTTAAAGCAGCCATGAAGACAAAATGCAAGTTGGGTTTTTTAGAAAGACTGCTTAGTCCCGATAACAATGATACCAATATCATCGCAATCTTCGAACAAATAACGGAGATATTAGAGGAAACGTGTGAAGTAGTCGCGATCCCCTAGCCAATTTCCCGCAACTTTTCTATGACGTCACGGTACGGAACCGTGTTTGTGCGATTGGCGGCCGCCTAACTGACCTGCCGCGACGGCAAATGACTGGACGTCTGTAATGGGGCCTCTAGTTCCATTTGACCGCATCACTTGAATGCTAACGTGCAGTTAACGCACTGAAAATTATGTTTTATTGTTGGCCCGTATGACGACATTCTTGCTCATAAAACTTCACTGTGGCGCAATTGAAAGGTTTTAAATACTTCTTGCTTTTTTTCGTTAAAAAAAACATCTTTTGTGGCTGTAATGGAGCTGAGTGAGATACTGAATCCTAGTTCTTTCAAATTAAACGAAGTTGTATTTTTTTTCATGGCTCCTTTAAGCCACGCCTCAATTTGACTTGTGTACGTGGCAAGAAAACCCGCTATTTGTGTGTTCCGGTTCATATTTTCATGGTCGCGTTTCGTTTGTGCATGACTGTACTGAACGTGCGTAATGTCTTGTTGTAAAACTTTATATTGAGCATGGTGATGTGGAAGTGATCCCTCGTTCCAGAAGACCATGGGACGATCGTGCTGTCTCACCCCTGGCCACCAGGAGTCGCTAGTAATCCAAGCCGGCGCCGGTCGTCAGGATCTCCCACAGCTCAGGCAGGGGAAGGGAAGTGGGGAAAAGCCTGTGCCCCTTAGTTCGACATATGTTCCATGCTTCGAATAGAAATAAGTTATGATTCGGCGCCCGTTAGGTCCTGCCTTTCCGTCCTTCGTCCACCCGTTGCGCTGCCTGAGTGCCTGAGGCGTAGGGAAAGTACAGGAGCAAAGGTATCCTCTTTTTCTTCCTTCCTTTAATCCGAGTTAAAGCTCACTGTTAGGCCTTATCTACTTAGGACTTTAGAAACGCGTGTGATACACTCTTGCACAAGAAATCCGGAATCTATTTATTCTGTATCGTGATACTCGGCATGTTACAAAGCTTAACGCATTTAAAGCCCCTCTGCGACAATCAAATTAGTTCGCACGCCTTAGAGAACGGCACAAAATAACTGATTTATATATTTTTTATGCACGCTATAAAGGACATTCAAAATCTTTTTTTTTTCAACTCACAATAACTAATTTTATGACATCACCATCACTATTTTCTGATAGTACCGCCCCTGCTTGACGTAATATGAATAAATGGAACATTTTATGTAATAGGATTAACGCTTAGATGATGCTGTACTTCGCAGCAAAATATCAATTAAATCTGGGCTGCGGCCCGAAGCCTTCAACAAATGGTGGGTGGGTGCTCGTGTAAGAAGCTTACACGATAAATTAAATGTTTCACCTCGCATGAATTCCTGCGCCGTTTGCGGGTTCGTTTGAGCTAAGCCTCTTTCGAAACAGCTTAGTCCCCCTACGGTGAATTCCCACTGGAGCACGCGAATTCGTTCGAGCAGAAAATTAGGGTTCTATATTTTTGCCGCGTTTCGTGTGGGTCACTTTTTATTGGCGTTTTGGTCATGACGTAAATGTAACAAAAAGAGCTGTGCAGTAACGAAGAAACAGGCTTTTCAGCAGCCATTATTACCCATTAGAAGAGTCCAGTTCGACGACGTTCACAAAGAGTCTAATGAAGGATATTTGGCTCGTTATCGTGGTATGCTAACACTAGAATAATGACTTCTTTATTATCGATTGCCTGTTCATGCCCTAAGAAAGCGGCTTTTTCAGTTAACAAGCTCTAGTTATCGTCTTTCCTTCACAGAGGATTGATTTCATGGTGAAGCAAATAAAAAGCAACGGGAAGATATTCTGCATAGCCGAGGAAACGGGAAGCCCATTTTTTATTTCTTTTCTTTGGAGCTCACATAAACATGGGAAGGTTGTAGGAATGGCGGCCGACTAACGTTCCACCCGGAAATTCGGAAAAAGCCTCCTTGGTTATTCCCCATTAAACATAATATACCTCATTATTAATTATAGTAGAAAAAGTATATTAGGGTAAAGGCTATACCCTTTACACTAATATACTTCACCCGTACGTTCAAACTTCCGGAAAATCTACTGCATATTTCAGCTGGACAAGACTTATTGTGTTGCTTATTTAGTCACGAAGGATGACAAATGTTAAGCCCCTTTGTTCTCATTTCCACAACGGCAAAATGTCACATTACTTGTATAGGATAATGTATGTAATTTTTCTTACCATTGTCGTACTTTGCGGTAGGCGTCTCGCCTATGTAAGGGAAGGAAACCTACTCTATTGCGACCCTATACACGAGAGAACTGTTTGACACATACAAAGATGGTATTTTGAAGTATTTTCTTACATTGTACAGCCAAGGAGAGAGTATGCGTTTACAGCATTGGAGAAATATGCTGCACTAGGAAACGAAACAGGCAAATTCGAGCAACTAGCCATGTCAACCTCAAAACCCCAACGAATCCGCTCATTCAGAAGTGTAACACACACAGATACTTTAATTTGTTCTTACATAGAGCAAGCGGTAATGGGGAGACTTATGGCAGCCGTTGTAGTTGCCTTGATGGACACTGAGAAACCGCTTTTTAAAATCCGGTGAGCTAATTGCTTTGTTTCTTTGGAGATATACTGAAAATGTTATCTATTATGGGAGAACTTAACTATTACAAATTAGTCAGAAAAACTGAAAGCACTGTTTTGCGTGACCACTGCTCTTAAACGCCGATCTGCATAAACAAAGTGAATCTCGGAAGAGCTGCAGCTATAGAAGTGAATGTTCCCGCAACTTCTCGTAAAGATTAATGGGCCTGCCAGAACCAGTGGTGGAGCCATCGCTTAGAAACCTTTGTTAGAGAGTAAAGTTTTAGGGAGGATGTGATGATTTAGCGTTTTTCTTATTTCGAAAGGGGTACTCTTCCTCATTTTTTCGTCTTCTTTGTCTGGTCTTTTCCCCACTTGAAAGCTGGATTCAGCTTATTAAGGGACTTTTGACGGAAAAGCTAACCTTAAAACAAAGCACGTGATTTCATGACCAAGTTAAAACCAACCATTTATCTATTGCAACTGCACTCCGGGCACTTACCCACTCTATAATAGCAGGCGTTGACTACCAGAAACCGAATGTAAGTCGGTACAAATTTCTACCTCCTGTGTGCCGAGAATTTGTTTCCCGCAAATAAGCAGAAATTTTCACACTGGAGAGGAACAAATCATTGAAAACCTCCGGGGATTACCACGATAAACAGCCGATAAATATCTAAACCTCAAAATTTGGTTACTGCAAAAAAAAAACTGCTTTTTTTGTCTACCTTCGGGCAACAACAAGCACCAAATAAACAAAATCTTCGGTGCTTTTCCTCTCTTACCCCCCCCTCCCCCGTTCTAAATCGGATGTTTTGTGGGAAGTGAGGATGCAGCTGGATGTGGTTTTTTATCCTTCCGTTTCCCTTCTCCAAGATGCTTTTTTAGATCCACTTTCCGAGCTAAGCCATTTTATTAAACCTTTCAAATATTTCAAAGCAATGCGTAACAATGCGCAATGAGATCTTGACGAGCAGCCGTGGATACTTGAAACTCCAACTTGCATTGGTTTATACAAGCACCTCCGCGGGAAACGGGCCGCTAGAGGGGGTACTGGGAACTCTTTTACCACATTTTCGTACAAATTACAAGTTTCAGTCATTATCTCATAATGTTCCCATGACACTAAATAGACACCAACATACTTCTGGGTGCAGTAGAAAACAACTTCGAACATACATCCTGCAATCGTAACTGAACCTAGCTTGTTTTTACTTCTGTATTCCTGGCCTATTGTAACTGAACCTAACTGGTTTTTACTTCTGTATTTCTGTCCTATTGTATGTTTACTGTGTGTTTGGAATCGATTATGCACTGTGTTCTGAATCATGTTTTTTCCTACATATTTCTAGCGTATTATTTTGAATTTTTATTTACAGTGTGCTTGAATCTCCTATTGATAATGTAAACTATTCATTCTGTTTCGTGGCCTGTTTCTCTAATCTGTGTTTCCTTCATCTAATTTTGATTATATTTGATGAAGTTTGTAGAACTGATTTGTTAAATTGCAATCGTGTTTTATTTTTGTTTTTTTTTTGTTACTTATAATTACATCTGTGTGACGTGGTCCGTCCTCCATGCCTTGTAACGGCTTCCTGCGCCTTTGTCAAGCTGCTCGAGCAGCTTTTAGCCAGGAAGTCGTCCAGATGCTTCTGGGAAAACTGAATAAACTGAAACTGAAACTGAAAATGATCTCCCTCTCTCTGTCCGCCTCCCTTCCGCACGAACGCCCCACATTCCTCTGAATCCTTTGCATTCCCCCTTCACTCCCCCGCGCACTCGGTTCCATGCAGGCGAGCTCCCAGCTCAGTTCAATAATATCCCAATGGCACGTCCTTCCCTCTTTCTTGATACCGAATCACTTCATCAATGCGGACACAGCATTTTGTGTTGGAGCCAGTACAATGAATCGCAACAGAGGCGGAACTCATTTAGCGGCGTCTTCCGGTCCACCCTTCTTCTGTATCTGTGAGCGTGTGGACAGCAATGGGGCGGTGTATAACAGTCTGATCATCTAATTCAACCAACGTGGCACCACCCAAGCTGCGCCAATATTCTTGAGTGAGCTCAGGGTGACCGCCGTGTCGGCACTTGTCTCAGCGTCTCAACCGCAGTAATCTCCCCTGGCATGAATAAGTAGTTCTTCGTCGTTGATTAGACCGAAATAGGGTTTTCCATTTCCTTATTTTGGGATTCGTTTCGAAGGTTCCAAGCCATTGATGAAGATTTCAGCGCCTATAACTAAGTAATTAGGCCATCTTAACGGGGTCGAAATTGATTAGCTGTGTACGGACGCGCATGCCGCGTATTGTGACTTATTTACTTGGCAGGCTTTCCATTGACACAGTGTACCATGAGCACGCGGCACTACCTTCATGTGAAGACTCTTTGAGGCGCTCACGTCCAAATGCCTTCTGTAATTCCTCCTGGATAATCTGTGCCAGCACCGCAACTTAACCCACGCCTGCCCTTATCTTACATCAACTGCAGGCGTTATCCCTTCTTTGTCCATTAGAGGGTGACGCTGAACTCGCGTCATTGCGGCGTTTGAAGAACTGCGTGAGTAGTTTCAGTACGCGCCGCCTTTTCACTGTGTACGCAATGCTTTATTGGTGTTTTCATCGCCGAGAAAATGGGCCACACCAAGTATAGCTGAAGTGGTCGGTCTTCAGTTTTTCTTTTTCTTTTATTTTTTGATGCAGCAACTGTGAGGAGGTTTGTGCCCAGAATTACCAGAGTGATTGAACCTTAGGTGGGAGTTTGCTGCAGGGCAAGGGCGCGGATAAGGCATGTGCGTCATCCACGAATGAACGAACAAACCAAAGTCTCTATACAAGCCCCCTTTTCGAGCACACATCAACAGCCCCCCTCCGCCTATCCCTTCACAACATGCCGGCTGGTTTGATCTCTTTCTTCAAACTCGGTGACTGAAGATGCCCGTAAGAAATAGAAATATTTGATTTAACAAAAAATTCCGCTAACACAATAAAGAGTCTATCGGCTAAGTAGTCAGAAGAGACTGAATGCGAAAACGCGTGGATGCACAAGTGCGACGTCATGCACAACGGGCCAAGAAACTGATGCAGCTCTAAAGAGTTTCCGCGTAACACTTGAACAAGAGTTCTTTTCGCTGTTTCGTGATGAGTTGTATGCTGCGGGCAGTAACACAAGACATGCAGTATGTCTTCTCTCACAGAGGGCACAGAGCACAATGGCGAGTCCGCCCAGCCTATTTTAAAAAGAAAACTACCAGTGAAGGCAACGCTCAGGCGTAGTCGGTGAAGGACACTTTCTGTTTGCTTTTGTAGGCCTCCCGGAAACTGGAAATTGCACTGAGGGTCGATTACTTGCAGAGGCAACGGTACCCCAAGAGGGCCCTGCCAAGCTGGCAACTGCAGTTTCCGAGAAATGCTCTCTTAACTATTTTCTCTGACTCGGGATTAATTGAGGTTCTTTAACCTTGGGGTCCTCAGATTTTTTTCCCCTCCTAGTGCTGTAAATTGTTTCTACGTTCCGAACTTCTACGTTCCGATTTTATTTTCTTCTCTATATTATTCATTGTTGCTGCGTACTTCTTCCCCTTTTCTTTTCTTTTTTCGCCTCACTATGCCCCCCCCCCCCCTCTGAAGTAGCAAGCCCCGCAGATTGTGGGGCTATCCTCTTTAGTGTACATTAAAGCTCTCTCTCTCTCTCTCTCTCTCTCTCTCTCTCTCTCTCTCTCTCTCTCTCTCTCTCTCTCTCTCTCTCTCTCTCTCTCTCATGCACAACCCTGCTTAAGCGCATGTAAATTCCCGCTTATGACCCTACATGGAGCGGGAAAATACTAATGTCTCGACTAAGGAGACAGATGACAACGGCACACCTAATTCACTCGCACACAAGGTAAGGAAAGAAAAGGCAGTGTTGCTCATAAGGATGGCATCCCAAGCCCGCTCCTGTATACTATTTCCCAACTTAGTTTGGAAACCGGGCTTATATTCAACTGTGTGCTTCAAATGAGTAAGCAAAATACCATCGTGGTGTTTTAGAATTGCGCAGCTATTCGCTTAGACCAACTAACTTACCTCTTTTCTCGAGTCCGCGGTCCAAAAATCATTTTCTTTGGTTATGACGTTAACGAAGGGCTTCAAAAACAAAGTTCCGACATAAACTGCAGGCTTCCTGTAACGCATCAGCATGAGTGCACGTACGGAATAATGGCAATGAACATGCTACACTAAAGTACTGCCCAGCGCGATAAGAGACATCTTGAAAAAGCTCCTTAGCGCTGCCATATTTTTTTGCTTCGGCGTTCCTTTCGGCAACTTGGAAGTGTCTACCTCAACTCTTGGAAGTGTGTTCTTAGCGGCGGCCTCTGTTTGCCCAGCATAGAAAAGCTCGGAGTTGAGGAGTTTCCGGAGCCGACGTGTCTAAACACTAGTCGGGGCTCTTAGTGAATAGCCTTGCATTAAATTTAGCCAGCACGCGCTCGCTCCATCAAAACAGCATCCACATCATGGGCACCGAAGGTCGCTTCGTTAAAGTTACGACGCCCTACGTTAGGCGCTCTTGAGTGATTGCAGATGCCTGGATGGTTAGTAGCCTAAATGCGCGAAACAAACTGTGTGCTGACGCGTGTTAATTGTTTGTCGCTCCGCACGTGAATAAAGGTCCCTTTCCGTTAAGAGTTGCGGAGAAACGTTGCTCATAGCACAGACATCTTCGGTTGGATTGTATTATTCACAGGGAAAACATCTGAGAGTTGAATCGTATTGGACAATGCCTCAAAGACCAAGCATAGATGATGATGACGACGATGGTGCTGAGATGATTTATTTCGTTGTTGACCCGAAGCAAAAAGTCTGGCCCACCAAAGCCACGTACGGCTTCATGTGGCAGAGCCTGACAGTCAGCAGAAACCCAAGGAAGCGGCAAAATAAGTAATGCAGGCTGTATAAGGGCGTTGCTCACAGAAACATTTAAATGTGCCTATAAAGAAGAGCAGAAGGAAAGCTTGCAACACACAATCAAAAGCTTGGCGACAGGAGTTCAGGAATTACAGAGCCACAAAGCCACATGCTCACGATGTGGAAATAGCCATATGCTCACGATGGCTTGAACTGTATAGCTATGGTGGAAGTCATCACTATACACTTGACCAAAAGAGCTTCCAGTATGTTTGTTCTGGTTTTTCCGGCAATGTCCCAAAACCATTAAACTACAAGAGAAGAATAGCAAACCCGTTGGTTAGGTGGCTAATGCTTCTGACCAGCAGTTCAGGCTAGTATTCAGAAATGTTGAAGCCGACCCCTCGTCCAACTTCCAAGCATCATCTGTGCCGTCTTAATTTTGCGTTTCCAAAATTAGTGAGAGATGCTTTCGTAAAACCGTTAAGCTACTGAAACTTTGATTTTCATTCAGCCCTTATTGCATTGTTTCTGCCATACTACGCGCTTAGGGGAAAGAATTAGTTGCTATACGAAACCCATGTTTTAGTACTTTATTAAATTTGCCCCATTCCCAGGTGCATAAAAGGTCGCGTGCATTCTTCCCGTATTTAACACTGATGCTAAATATAATCCTATTAGCTAGCAGGCTATTTATTTCTCTTCTTGGTGCGGTGCCTAAGCTTTTGGTATCTGTTTCACAAGAAATTTGTATTCCATTGTTCTAAAGGCATAGTGTGGTGTAAATGGCACAAGATTTTGTTCAGCCTTATCACAGCTACTAATCTCGCTTCTTGCATGCAGCGATCGTTTGAAGCGGTTCAGTGTCGCAGACCGCTCAAACTTTGTACTTTGATCTGAGCCGAGCCTTTGACGTCATTAGTCACCCCTTGTTCATTACGAAACTGCCCTCTCTTACCCGCCTTCTTCCCAAGCATAGCCATTTTTTTCCCTTTTAATAAGCTACGTGTGTGGGCGAACCTACAACTTCAGTGTTTGCGCCCAGCAGTGCTACCGTAAGTCTATGTTCAGACTACCGGCGCAAAACCCATATCGTGATCTATGGATGTAAAAAAAAAACTGCACGTCACTAAGTTCGGTTTGCTGAGACGCGAAATGACGTCATTCTTTAAAGTTATTACAACAGTTGCGGCAACAGTCTGAACACGGCCTTACTGTTATAAGTGGTGTGCCACAAAAGTACGCTCTGCCCTCCCTATGTTTTCTTAATTTTAATCACATGTCGGCACTATAAGATATTCTCCTTTTTAATTTTTGCTAATGACATTAAAATGTTCAGGAACATTTTGTAGCTTATCCGTGTTGTAGACATCTGTAAAGATATATCGACACATATATTCACTGGATCGAAGAAAACAAACTAATGGTAAACGCGATGAAAACCGAACCTTGTCATACACGCGTAAAACTTATCGACGGCTTGTTTGAGTACTGTTCAAGAGTTTATTTTCCATTAATTTCGATGACTAAGGATCCTGGTGTGCTCTTCAATGACAAGCGGACATACACGAAGAATTTTACATCTATCGAAAAGCGAGCTCGGTCCTACTTGGGCGCTGTTTTCATGGTGTCTAGAGAAATCTTGTTCTGGCTGCTTCCTGCACCATACTTAACTCCATACCCTCCCGTCCGGAATTACAAGTCTGCTGTTCGGAACGGCACGTCCGAGGCTACTAACGACGTGCAAAACAAGGTGTCGATTTCCTCGCGAGCTCCAGTCTGAGGACCCCTGGACTCGGGAGTGCTATTTGCCTAACGGCAAGACGCGATGAAGTTAAGCTAATTCACGGGTGAATGAGCCGTAGTATACCTCTTTATCAGCCCCAGCTAACAATCGCCTTAAAACCACAAGAAATGCACCCTTTTCGTTCTTTAATCTTCTGTAGTAGGCGCTTTCCTTTGTTCAGGTTGAAGAACACCTATAACTTCCATTCTGCAAATAAAAATATTTTCATCAGCTCATTTTATCGGTTCAGTTCAGACAGTTGAAGAGCAGAATGCAGCTTCTCATTCTCTCCCATAAAACTGTACACCATTAAAAATCACCGCATGTTGGCTTCACCACAACACCCTCTAACGAGCAGTCATTGTGAAAAATGTGCAAATTATGCGAATGACGAGGCCCAGCGTCTGATTAAAGAAAAACATAGTATCTGCGCAGTGACAACAGCGCAGATGCCCACCTTGCACTGTTGTCACAGCTCAGAAACTATATTTTGAAGTAATCGCATGCTCGGCCTCGTCATTCACCCAATTTGCAAATTTAATGACGATGTTGGGTCGTTCGTGAGTGTTGGGGTGAAGCCCACCTGCGGCTATTCCTAACAGTGTTTTGGCTCCGGCACACGGAATTTAGTTTTTGATGGTGTTATTGGACCTTTTTCCTTTGTTAGTGGAACGGGCGCAAAATTAGCCGACATGCTCACAATGTGGTGAACACAAACAAGGCAAAAATCATATAGTGATATGGCTTTAGAAATACAGTGTTTTATTTTAACCGTTTTATTTACTCCGGCTCTACACCTCGTCATTCGACATTGAATGCAAACTTTTACTATTAGCCGTTTTTCCCCTCTCCGACAATTGAAATCGGTATTTTTAATTTGTTAGTCGAGCCTCGTGCACAGATCTCACATAAGAAAAAAATCTGCTGATTGAAACAAAAATGCTAAGCATCTGAACGAAAAGGCGAACAAAGATCAATGAGCAAAAGCTAGGGTGGCGAAATTTCGGTTGTCGAAGAGCTGACTGGCATGAATACAGCAGACAGAAACTGTCGATCGCGTATTGTCTTGAACCCGAGGTCCAGCCTTCTTGGGCACTTTGCATTAGGAGCAAGTGTATTCCCGTTGGGGAGAGAGAATGCCAGCAGAGGCGTGTTCTTTAAAGAGGCGAACGGGAGGCAGCCCAGCTAGTGCGCAATATTTCCCATTAAGCAAACTAAATTTGTAGTTCATTCGTGGCCCCAAAACCGTCGCCACAATTCGCTGCCCCCTTTGTCGTTTAAAAATAGACGCTATTTTGCGTATTTTAACTTCCGGGTGGTAGCCACAATATTGGCCTATTTGCCTAAGTGGGTATTTAATTGCATGATATTTGATTGCACCTGGGCGTGTGGCCTATTCTGTTTTTGGGAGGGCTTCTGATGAGGGGAACTTCTGATAAGGTGAAGAAACCATCATGGTCCTTTTCGAGCTCGGCTTAACGGGAGTTGTTCACTGTATTTACTTCGTTGTTACCGCTGCATTGCAATAAAATTCTGGATGGCTCTTGGTGCGCCTGCTCTTTCGTTACTGTTGAACAAGAATATTACGTTCGATTCGACAAGCCCCGTTGGCGGGAGTTAACTGTGGAGCCCAAGTTCCCTACAATAAATTTTATTGAGTATGAGAACCTTGCTTTAAGCCTGGTGATGTGAAAACAAAGCTTAGACCCAAAAGGTAAAATACCAAGAAGCAGTTACCAACTCATTATGTTTCTCTCTGTTTAACAAATAAGCGAACTAAATTTCGCTAAAGGGGAACGGCAAGAAAAAATGTACTTATAAAGGTAACCTATGCAATCGCTTTATTTCCGCAACCAGGATTCCACACTGAAACACAATTTCTTAGAAAACTCGCCTGACGACCTTTCGCACAGATTGCGACAAACTGAGGCGAAGGAATTTCAGAGTGCCGTGTTGGCACCGTCTCCAAAAAAAATAAGTTACCTTCAGAATTCAGTTTACTGGCTCATAAGAAATCCAAATCGTGGAAGGGAGAAATAACTACTGCTACTGACTCATTTAGAAATTTTGACTTTTGATCCTGCGTTTGGCGAGGCCCCGATGCTGCTCATGAAATATGCACGAAGTTAATCCGACAGGAAAGATGTGTGGCGTTCTGACTAACCGTAATCAATCACTGCTTTTTTATCTGCAAGGTTGTTTTTTTTTTATTTACGCCAATCCCAGAGTAGAAGCACTGTTGTTACTTGCTGCATACTGTCTGCAGTGCTGGTTTTGGAAACTGAACTTCTAATCTCTTGGAGATAATCGAAAGGTCAAGGATAAAAAAATTAGGGTGCGACTTCTTCCATGTGCCGAATTTAGCTCTTATGTTTGCATACTGCCCGCTCTTTTTGTCGTTGCTGGTGGTGGTGCTTTGTTTGGTTACTTTGCTTGCCATGTTGTATGTAATTGTTTCCCAGACAAGATACAGAGGGCGCATCTCTTTTACTGAACTCTTTGTGCCCCTCCCACTGCGCAATACAAAATTGTTTTTGTTTAACAAACTGCACATCGACTGAGCGCTGCTTCCCTCGTGTTAGCTATCGTAAGAGATGAACATTTGAAACTTCAGTGCAAATAAGGGCGCCTTTATTTAATTACACATTAGTAACGCTCCAACGTTCTCTCCGAATGAAAGCGTTCTGTTCCCTTTCTTTTTTAACTCCTTAAGCAAGACACATCAATGATTTGATCTTTCGGGTTCTGGGAATAACGGAAACTGAGTAGCTACAGTTTTTGTTAATTGTAGTGCCCTCCAGGCGTGTCGCTAAAGGCCAAGCATTTCCACAATAACGCAGACTTAGCGAAAGTTCCACCGGTATTCGTTATAATAGCGTAAATGGCGGTCGACCAAAATTTTGAAAAACCAGTAAAGCAACAAAAATATAAAAAGAATACGGAAAATGGCCAACCGTGTAACACCCTGCATTTACAAAACATTCTGTAGGAATTCAGATAATTATCTACTAATGCATAGCATTCTTACGCCGCTTGTCTTGAGTATGAATTTTTTTCAGCCAATTTTTTTGTTTTTTTTCAAACCCTGCCGACAAACTATCTCCATTTACGTTATTATACCGGTGACATTTGGAACTTTCGCGAAATCTGCATTATTGTGGAAATGAAGGCCGTTACACCGTTCGCCATTTTTAGTAGTATTTTACATTTTTCCTATTTTTTTATTTTTTGACATTTCATTCGACCATATGCCTCCATGTACGCTATCATAACGATTACAGGTGGAACTTTCGCGAAATCTGAATTATTCTGGAAATTCCATGCGGTATACGTTTTGGCGTTCTCCATATTTTTTAAAAAGGTTTCTTATGTTTGAGTCTTTAAAAATTTCCTCCGACCAATTATCTCCATTTACGTTATTATAACGACTACATTTTCAACTTTCGCGAAATCTGAATTATTCTGAAAATGCCGGGCGTTGCACGGTTCGCCATAGTAGTTATTTTGTACCTTTGTCTTATTTTTTTAGTTTTTGAAAGTTCCGCTCGACCCATTATCTCCATTTCCGTTATATAACGATTAAAGGTGGAACTTCTGCGATATCTGCATTTTTGTGGAAATGCAGGGCGTTACACGGTCCTGGCTGTGGGGTAGTCCGCAAAGAATGCTGCGCTCTAAAATGCAGATTTGGCGCAATTAATACCTTGTTGCATACGGTAAGGCGTACCCGAGCCGAGCTCCGTCGCCTCCGACATGCGTGTGGTTGTGTGGTGAAGCGAACGGCCAGCCAATATTGCTGCCTTGAAGAAGATCAGAAGCCGTAGGCAAATTTAACTTGTTTACTGCTTGGCGATAGATGATCCGAAGCCAAGCAAGAACAATGCCCCGACGGGCGAGATTACAGTACAGGACTCGAGCTGAGTGACAGCATTGATTCACTGCTCAAACAGGAATGAACTACAGCGCTTGGGGTGTCTTATTTATACCCGAAGCGCTAACGGTCAAACAAGCGTTCCCTCTAGATTGTGCGCACGACACGAATGGTACAGACACACACAACGCTCTTTCCAGAGCTCCTCAGCGGCCGGTAGTAGCGGCGCACGCTCAATCCGAGAGAGGGGAGAGTAGGTCTTCCAAACGGCTTCCGCGTCCTTCGGACAAGTCTCTGCGTGTTGCGACGGCCGCCACCGAAGTTCGAATCACGCCGGTAGCGAGGCGCTAGCGATGCGACTCTCCAAGACATATAGCGGCGTGTTTGGATCCGTCGGGTCAGTGACAGGGAGGCCTGCTTGAAAGGCAATGTAGTGGAGGCTTCGCCACACAGCCGAGGCGTGCGGCACAAAGCCCAAAGCATTGCGGCCGGCTGATTCGTAACAACCTGTAATCGTTATAATCGCCTAAATTGAGGTGATTGGTCGGACAAGATTTAGTAAGATTAAAACATTTGGCTGTAAAGAACTCACGCTGAAGACAAGCGCAAAAAGAATGCCACGCCTTAGTAGACAATTCCCTGAATTTCTGCATTTTTTGCGGCGCTAATGGCAGGTTTTAGCTCGCTGTAGTAGCGTATTTTTATTCTCGGCCACTGCAAATAGCCGGCACAAACTCTGCACCAATATGGGAAGTGAAGCAGTGCGGGAAAATTTCCCCTTGTCACGAAGCCTGTGACCTTTTAGGATGCAAGGCTCGTTGTCAAGCTAGCAGCTGAAAAAGGCGCAGCGAAGGCTGCGACACGACATTACCCAAAGTTTATTTTCCCGCTTTATTCCCCGTTCTCGGGGCACGAGGCGTCATAGGTGGGCTTCTTGCTAATGAGTCTCCGCAGGCCGGTCTAATTCCTTCAACAACTTTTTTGAGACTTAGTTTAAAGGGGCAACGCGCCCACTCGAAACACACGACCGGCAAGGAGTGTAATTAGCTAAACGGCCCGGAACTGGGGCAGACGGTCTGCACGAACGGCGCACATTTCGCACGTGCGCGTTTCGTAGTTTCCTAAATGATCACGTTCCCCTCCTCCACCGAGGACGTTAGCAATGCCTGCGCGTGCATATTTTTGATCCTTCTATTTCTTCGAAGTAATTTAAACCCACCAGGTTAGTCTTGCACTCGCCATAATCCCCGCCCCCTTCTTATCCGGCCTCAGTAAAAAGTCGCGTATTGCAAATGGCATAGTGCCTTCTCTCGGGAGGGGGTGCTTGGTGTCTACTGTCAGCGACCTCACATACCGTCGGCAACTTCGCATACAAAATCTCTTCAGCTTTTCGCGTGGCTATGTGACCTTTGCCACCTGGACAATAACTATCTGCCACCTGGACACCTGGACAATAACCAATAATCTGCCACCTGGACAATAACCAAGCACGTAAAATTATTCGCAAGTTCTCGGAGCCCTGAAGTTGATCAGGCGTTCTGCCGCTGTTCTAAAGATAGCGGATTTGAGACCCGGCCATGCAGCGTGTGTTTCGCAAAGGAGATTAGACACACGAAATTATGGGGGATGTCTAGAACTTTGCAACACTATGACTGGGAAAGCCTAGTTAGACCTTCTGTGGAACCGATCTTGAACTTCCTGTTGAACTTAGCGTCTGGCGCCGTCACCACTTGACCAACCCCTGGACAGCACCCCTCGAAGCCCGGTCCGGTCGCTCGCAATCGCCAGGAGAAATCCTGTTAGCGTCACTCGGTACCTTCGTCTCTCAAGGCGACCCGCATTGCACGAGCGACAACGGGCTCCCCTTCTTTGGCGCAGCTGTTTCCCTTACCCGGTGCGTGCTGCATCGCCCTTTCTCAGAGCCCTCCTCCTACCCTCTCCGCGCTCTGCGTGCTTTCCTTTCCTGACGCTTGATCACTGGCTTATGATCCCCGGCTCGCGCAACCTCGACTTGTAAGTGCAGAACACTTCAGGGGCTCGCCTTGTCGCCGTAGCTCGCTCGCTGGACCCGAGTTCTGTCGTAGCGGCTGTCGTCGCGGCGTCCCACAGAGGTTACGAAAGCCAAGCGGTGTATATAGTCATAAGTGTTCGGCATTCGTGAACCGCTGGCGCTTGACGTACATCTCCCCGTTGTTTAGCAGAAAGAAAACTGCAGGTCCATTTGAGGCAAAATATACGTAATTATTCGCCGGCGCCCGCGTTCATTTAGTTATGAACGCTCGTGGGGTTGGTTTTTACGTTAGTAGGCGAAAAAAAACCGGCTGGCGATTACGATTCTCCCTAATACGATATTTGGGCGCAGCAGCAGTGCGCTGAGCGAGCACTCACTCGTGGATTCGCGACGGCAGCGATGATGAGCCTCTGCGTCGGCGGCGCGGAGTGCGTCTCAGGAAGGGACCGCGACCCGCGTCTTAGGCAGAAAAGGCACACCATCGTTATACGCACGCCCCCTTACGTTTTCGCCAGCGCCGGGCAGACGAGCGTCTCGTACGGGCACACAGCATACTGCCCCCCCCCCCCCCCCCGCCTCTACCCCACCGTACACTTTCGGAGAGCGCTCGCGCAGCCATGGAGAACCGCTCTCCCCCCACAATTTTGCGACATTCTCCTCCTTACAGAATACTGCCCCCTCCCCTCTCCATCCTCCACCGCACACTTTCGGAGAGCGCTGCCGCCGCCACGCTGAACCGCCCTCCCGTCACAATTTCGCGACACGCCCCTAATTTGCTTTCTTTCACTGTTCGGTCTTGCCATCGGTCACTCGGTTACGAAGGCGACGCGGCTCTGCCCAGAGACGGCCGCCAAAGGGCTGCGCCCTAAGAAAAAATAATTCCCGTGCCTTCCCGCGAGGGGAACACGAGTAAATGCAGAGCATTGGGGCCTCAGTACTGGTTGAAGACAGTGTTGCTTCAATCGCTTCTTCCGTGATGCTGGAGTAGCAGACACGAGTAAACGTGGGGCGAGCGTCAACCAAGGAAGGAAGGAGCAACGCAGTGACTCAAGCACGAGCGGCCGCTAGCCGCTTTATATTTGCAGCGCGCGCAGTAGAGGGAGAGCAGTACGGGGGGCAGAGCGTGCATGCGCAAGCAGCGCGCGCCCTTCCACGCCCCACCGCGCTGCTATCACGCACCTGTTACGCCGAGACCGCGACGGAGCGAACGGGCTGACTACGACGCATGCGCGCGCCAGCTGCTGTTGAGAGAGAGGAGGGAAGGAGGAGAGGCGCACCTGCTGCGGACGCGGAGCTGTTGACACCGTCCGACGCAGGAAGAGGCGAGCCTAAGAAATGCTCTGCATTTAAAAGTGTCGGTGCAACGCCGGCAGGTGCGGGAGGAAACGCTACCTCAAAAAATTGGCCGCGTATCTGCTCCTTTCGTTGCAAATGTCGTCAAAAGACGGTAGTCTCTATCGACTTTTGCCAAGTAAATGCCTCCCTTCGCTTCCCCGCTCACCTCCCATGTTGTTCCTGTTGCGTCGCGCTCATCCCAAGGTAAAGACGCCAAAGGTTTGCTTAAATCATTTTAAATTTCCCGCGTTCCACTCCTCCAAACCGGGTGTCTCGATGCCAACGCTGCCGTACGGCGAAGACACGTGTGAATCGAGGCGCCCCACTTCAACGTTTATGGAACCGCGTTTCCCTAGTCCACGTGCGTTCCAAGCAGAAAGTGAAACCTATCTAGTGGAACCTTTCGTAACTTTTGCCACGTGATTTCTTCAAATGCCGCCAGAAGCTATATGGCGCGGGCGACAGCAGGCGACGGCGGAGTGATATTTTTTTTCTTCCGTTGATGAAGTATTTCATCTCGCCAAAATCAAATATGTACGATTTTTTATAAAGGAACGCTGCAAATATCACTTCTGTATTAATTTGTTGTCTTATATATGCGTAATGTCTTGTTGTTCTTCAAGAATATTGAGAAGTATGAACATTACACCGGACTTAGACGGGCACATTTAGCTGTGACTATATAACACTATTGCGCAGGCAATGTTTTACTTTGGCCGGGTGGCTGAATCGAGTCACAGACATACAGACGGACAGACAGACAGACATACAGACAGACCAAAATTTCTGGGTTTAAGTACCCCAAGAAAGACTATCGTCTTTAAAAACAGAGAACTCTCGCTGGCGCTGTTTCAGGCAGTAGGCGCGCGAGCACTGCGGAGGCGGGAAATTTGGATTGCATTGGGTGGTAGTAGTGAGCGGATAACGGCGCTACAACCCATTATGGTGAATCACTCCTGTGCACTTCCAGCAGCTTTCACATTCAGTGGAACGGCTCTAATTTTTGGACCACCTCTGAACCCCAGAATGCGCGTGCCTGTAACAAAAGGATTTAAGGTTTTAGCACTAAAAGTTGAAGCAATCGTTCTCATAGTTGCTCAGGGGATGCGAGCGTACAATAATGTGATGGTTAGTGTGTATGACGTACAGTCTGTACAAACAACAAGTATCCAGGTTCCTTGCTCAGGGTACAAACTCAGGTCCAAGTTTAAATGCCCCTTTCGACATCTCTCCACCAATACTGATACTGGTCGTTTAAGCTGTGGTCACAGCTCTGACAAATCATTGCCAGTTAAAGATTACATCGTACACTGGGTCAGCCGACCTGTGCAGTTTTACAGCGTAGCGTAAATGGTTTAGGTCGCAAGAATTTAACCTCAAAATATGATCACTCACTGCACGTCTGCGCCCACGACATGTACAATACGCGGCAAATGAAACGCTAACACGAAAATATGAATAAGAACACGCAAATAGAGCGATTTCTTTCTATACACTCTAAGAAAAAAGGGTGCGGTAGCTTCTCCCTTAAGGGTGAAACAGGAATATATCATATTTTGCTCCCTAAGAGGTAGAAAGATTCTCCTTCTAAGAGGGACGGGCGCTTTTCTCCCCCTAGAAGTGGAGGGAGATTTGCCCCTTTCGTGAGCTAATGGAGAAGCGTTCCTCCCCTGGCAGCCTCACCCATGGGGGAAAGAATACTCAGGAGAGGCCCCTAGCATCCCAATGCATTGCGAAAAGTGTGGAGGAAGTGACGTCATTTTTCTTGAGCCCATAGACAATGTTGCTTACTTGTTTACAACTGCAGCGGCCAAATTTGGGAGAATAGAACAGACAAATTTTTAAGGCGCTTGGTATGTGGCTGCCTCGCTACAGTTGCAAACCAGCGCAGTCGCTACGACAAACGTTTTTAGATGAGGCCAGTTTGAAAACTCCGCCGTCGGAGGCGGCCTTAACTCGTACCTCGGCCGCAGCGGCGCTTACGTCGCGTCGAGATTGGCGGAGCGACCCGCTGCCGCCGCCGCCGACCTGCCGGGAAAATCCCCTTCGCTCAGCGTTGGCGAGAGCCACAGTTCGGTCTTTGCTCACTTTGTGTTTCTTCGTTGTGAAATGAAGTGAAATTTATCGCTGCTGAGACGTAGCGCGCAAAGACCGCAGTGCTGTACGACCCCAAACAATGCTCCCATCGTCTGCGTTCGCCATACCGCGAGCCTGTTGCTATGACGACGACAAGCGCTACTTTGCCAGACTTAAGAGCTGAAAAATCGTCCTTCTATCTAAAAAACGAAGGCCTTTTTTCGATTTAAACTTTGGGTGAGGGTTAGAATGGGCAAATTGAAGGCGAAATCAACAGCTTAGAACATGACATCGCACCGAGGAATTAGCGACGAAGCGGTTTTCGCTTCGAAGCGGGAGGGCAGGGCGACGCCATGTTAGTCAAATCAAATCGGAGACAGCAAAGGATGATGGGATATAGTGCTGGGCTCAGTGGGCTCAAGTAATGGCGGGACTCGGCTTCACAAATGTGACGTCAGGGCCTCTCCTAACCTTTTCTTTCCTCCATGGCGTCACCCGAGCAAGGCTTGTCATGCGAGAAAGGCCTAGCGAGCTGATCGGTTTGAGGGTAGAGGAAGTACAAATACGTACGTTACTATGGTTGTGTGCGCTGAAATGCGCTAAAATAACCAAGAAATTACCTACCGAGCACCAGAACTGCGGCTAGCAAACGATGTCGCTAATCGTATATGCGCGACTTCTTGCATTCGTCTCGCTGCGCGCCCCCCGCCTACGCGTTCAGAGCGAACGCGCCGCCGTAAACATATATGTCATACCGATTGCTTTCAAAATGCCGCCTTTGTTTGCGAAGGGCTCGTAACGCTGCCGTTCCTCGCACACGAGATCACAAGCATCCAATGCGGCCGTTTGAGAACAACCAGTTGTTAGTCAACTTACCTTGCTACAACCGATGCATCAAAACGCGGATCGTCTGCAATCGTAAACAAAGCAAAAATTCCCCGCATTTCCCCGAGGGGAAGAATGTGAAATTCAACTCGTGCGAATGCACGAGTTGAATTTGCGCGGTTCGGTAATGTTCGCGAAAGAGAGATCACACACACACACACAGCTACAAAGAAAGAAAGATGGATTTATTCACAGACACCTATTTGTGTTGTCGTTGTACTTGATTGCTAGAGCGGATCTCAGCTTTGAAATTTCGTGTCAGTACTCCTTTAAGCAGGTGCATTAGCCCTTCTCACGCCCGATTCTTGGCGAATCCCCCACGTTGGTATGTGCCATGTCTGCGGCCAGGTAGCGCGCGCCCATCTCCCCCCGTTGCCAAGGTAGACGAGGAGATTCCTGACCAATCCCCCACGTGGGTATGTGCCATGTCAGCGGCCAGGCTGCGCGCGCCCATCTCCACGTGCGCGGACATCGCCGGTGGACGCAGGTTCAGGGTCGCTTAAGAAGTGCATTGCACTTAATATCAGCGCAAAGGCAATGCAGGCAACACGAAAAACGTATCCGACGCTCGCCCTCTAGCGTACTCGAAGTAAAGCAATCGTAAACGTTTTAAAATGACCGATAGATGACGCAGAAAAAAAGTAAGGGTGGGGAGGGGCAGCTACTAAGCATCACCATCAGTGGGCACTTCAAGGCGTTTCCTTGGTTTCCTTTTAGGATAACGTATATTATTATAGCCAACATCACGGAGGCCGCATGTGACCGGGCACATATTGGGAAGAAACATAGCCCAACACACCTACATACACTGCACTGCCAACGCACAATACACGCAACACACAACATCGCAAGCATAATACACGTATACACCACCACTATAGTACACTTTTGACATGTCCGCATGATCACAAGCCACAACTAAACATTGAAACGGGCACAAAGTATTTATAACCCTGACCGCCGAGAATGCAGGTAGGAACAATGAGCTTGTTGCTTGTTTCGATAACCCACGGCAGTGCGTGAGCCTTAGGTGGGTTTTGTTATTTCATCAAATGTAACCTGTGCGATTGCAAACTTTTATTAATTTGTCATTTTGTAAGAAGCAGTAAGATATCTCAAAGAAGAAAAAACGTTTCGCGAAACAGTACGGCCGGTATATGTGGGTAATGACACTCATTGCCTCGCCTTCGCTCTCTTAGCGTAGAGCGCAACGCTGGTCTGACAACCATTCAGCCAAGATGTTACCGAATGGGGGCCTTTTGTTGTTAATAACTGATGCGTCAATATGCTGCGGTCCGTGCTCGTTGACGAAAAAAGGGGCAGTTTGCTATCATTGCTGACCTCTTTTACCCTTGGGCGTCAGTATAAAACGTCCGCAAATGCAGTGGTAACGTTGAACAGGGCGCAGGCGAGTCGCCCACAGCAAGCATGCAGCGGTGCCCACAGAATGTGCTTCAAACACACGGCTGGCAAGCCGTGCGTTAGCGTGGCGGGCACATGGTAATAATAAAAAAAGACAGCGAGAAAACAAGCAAGCCGCACACCGCAGGGGAGGTGTTGCTCATAATCGTCGTATGCGCCCGATCGGCGAAAGCCACAGTGCAACGATGAACGGTTTCGTTTTTGGCGTCGGCGCCGACAGCACATTGCAAACGACAGGGGAAAATATTTCCTCCCCCCGTCACGGCCGGACTGGAGGAGCGGCGGGCGCGCAGTGCGCGCTCGCCGCTGCTCCAGTCCGGCCGTGCCCCCGTTTAGGTGTTTCGTAGAGGGCGTACAGAGGGCGCTACGTGCAATTAGCTAAAGGGAGAAGCTTACTGGTCCGGGGGAGAAAACCCTGGACTTCCTCTCTTTTTCTATCTTTTTTTCTTAGAGTGTAGAAGTCAAAATGACGCGTGGCTTGGTTACAAAAACACAGTCCGCGTTGTGCGGTGTACAAGCCTGGCTGCATGCATTCACGCGATTATGGACACCTACTCATGCCCTGCCTGTGCTTTGTGGATTTCCCGGGACATGTTTCCTGTCTACACAGAGGCAGATTGCGCCTGCCATTCAAGAGACCTGCCACTGCCACTACCACTTCTTCCAGTATCCACCACAGAAGAACGGTTGGTTAAAACGGAAACCCTCCATTGCGCCACGCGTGCTTTACTTCCACTGCGTGGAAGTGACCTCCCCAGTGGGCTCGCTCGTTGGGAGGAGGCCCTGCTGCTTAGTCTTCGAGTCGGGGTGGCGCAGCAGTTACTCACGCTTGGCCTGACCGATGTCATGCCCCGTATGCGGACAGCTGTGCCTTCTGTGTGACTCCGGCGTCAGAAACTGACGTTGAACACCTGTTGTGACTCTTGCTCATGTCTTAGATACGCCCGAATGCAACACCTCCGAGGCACAGGGCTCCATCCTGGGAGACCCCACTGATCTTAAGCGTTGGATATGGGTACACCAGCACCGGTCTATTATTAAATAATTGCGTAAAACGGGTGCAATGTTATACCTTTAAAGCTTCCTCTTATGCCGTAGGGCAATCTCTCGCACAAAAAAAAAAGTATGCCCATGGAGTAACGACGCGTGTGCGTAATTACCGTTCGCCGGTTCAATTTGCCGTCTAGGCAGCTGCCTTATTTGCGCTGCGCAAGCACCCTAAAGCGCTTTTTGCGCAAGCTTGTAAGGAGGTTCTGAATTTATATCCATAGCTTTCACGCGATTCTGTATAGCGACACCTCCTTATTTGAACGCTACAGTGTTCTGGTAAATTACGGTAAACAATTATTCACACGATCAGTCAGGTGATAGAGAAGTGCGCGGAGTATAATGAACCCCTATATATAGCCTTCATAAATTACGAGAAAGCATTTGACTCGGTCGAAACCTTAGCCGTCATTCAAGCATTACGGAACCAGGGTGTAGACGAGCATTATGTAAGAATACTAGAGGATATTTACGATGGGTCCACAGCTACCATCCTCGTCCATAAGAACAGTAAAAGACCTATAAAGAAAGACGTCAGACAAGGAGACACAATCTCTCCAATGTTATTCCCAGCATGTTTACCAGAAGTATTCAGAACACTGGATTGGGAACAGGTGGGAGTAAGGGTTAATGGAGAATACCTCAGTACCCTCAGATTTGCTGATGACGTTGCCTTGCTAAGTAACTCGGGGGAGGAATTGCAAAGCACGCTTAGCGCACTAGACAGAGTAGAACCGTGGGCCTGAAACGTAATATGCAGAAAACTAAAATAATGATCAATAACCTCCGGACAGCACAGCGGTTTGAGATAGGTGGCGGTGCAGTGGAAGTGGTAAGCGAATATATCTACTTAGGCCAAGTTGTGACCCCTGATCCCAATGATGAGGCAGGCATAATCAGAAGGATAAGAATGGGGTGGAGTGCATTCGGCAGGCATTCTCAGAAAATGAATGGCAGCCTACAATTGTCCCTGAAGAAGAAAGTGTATGACAGCTGCATCTTACCGGCACTCACCTACAGGGCAGAAACTTCGAGGCTCGCTAAGAGGGTTCAATTTAAATTAAGGATGACTCAGCGAGCAATGGAACGGAAGATGATAGTGCAACATTAAGGGACAAAAAGAGAACGGAGTGCGTCAGGGAACAATCGCGTGTTAAGGACGTATTAGCAGAAATTAGGAAGAAATGGAGGTGGGCAGGGCATGTAATGTGAAGGCAAGATAACCGTTGGTCATTAATGGCAACAGAGTGGATCCCTAGAAAAGGCAAGCGTGGCAGGGGGCGGGTGAAAGTTAGATGGGCAGATGAGATCAAGAAGTTTTCGGGGATAAATTGCCCGCAGTTAGCACAAGACCGGGACAATTCCAGATTCATGGGAGAGGCCTTCGCCCTGCAGTGGGCGTAGATAGGCTGGTGATGATGATGATGATGATGATGATGATGATTATGATTATGATTAAGAAGAAGAAGAAGAAGAAGAAGAAGAAGAAGAAGAAGAAGAAGAAGAAGAAGAAGAAGAAGACAAAGACAAAGACAAAGACAAAGACGAAGACGAAGACGAAGACGAAGACGAAGACGAAGAACAAGAAGAAGAAGAAGAAGAAGAAGAAGAAGAACAAGAAGAAGAACGATGACGACGACGAGACAGAGGCACCCTGAAAATTATATAATATGAAACATTGATTATGTTTAACTTGGACCTTCTCCCTTGTACGCAACATTAGTCACGGCTCTAAACTGTTCGATTTCTTCGTCTGCAACGAAGACAAGGCGACAAAGTTCGTATTCAACTTTCAGCTTGTGGCCAAAAAAGAACGGCCAAACCAGCTTTCCGTAGAAGCCGTAAAGTTTGACGACATGCTAAGGCTGGGCTCTAAATGAGACATTACAAAGGAGCCGATGTTAAATAACAGCGCCAGCTCTTGCGATATACGTTTGGACTCAAAAGCTATGTTGGTGGCCACCTGTAGTACGGCAGAGAATTATCGCAAATTATGAGCTTAACAAACAAGAGAGCAGCCGAAATTGAAACGTTGAAATGGCACATCGCGGGCAAGGATGCGGCACACTTCGAAGTATGTGACCTGTATAACAATTTTCTAATACTACGGAGGAGAAAGCTGTCGTCGAACCCATCAGTATAATTCAGTGAGCTTATATATGCGTTTTCACGGCAAATACCTAAATTAAAGTAATGCTGAAACATACGTTGGTGTGCCCATTAGCCAACTCTGAACACTAGATGTAACAGCTTCACTGGTGATCCTGTTCAGCATGGTGGGACGTGGCTCCCCTTTTTTTTAGCTCTCCACATTTTTTCGGACTATTCAAAAAGACTAATCGAAAAATCACGCGGCTGTCCGAAGAGATATGCAGCAACAAAGAAACGACGCAAGGATCTTTTTACAAGCCGTAATCAATCGCTGGTCGCTTCTTGAGTACAATGCGCTTCCTCTAGAGCTGATTTAATATTTCGAAGAGTGCTCCTTGGTTCATCGTTTGTATCACTTTTTTTTCTATTTCTGCTTTCCTTTCGAACGTCCCGCGGGCTCTGCAAGTTTCGTAATGAAGCCGCCACAATACAAAAATATCTGGCGCCTGTAACCCTATATACAGAAGATTGCCTTGGGGGCTTGGATACTTAGTTACTGTTATCTTAAGACAGCGTATTGACTCTTAGCAGGACCTAATTTGTTTAATCTTCCAAGAAAGTCAAAAAATATTAAAGGGGGCTTCCTAATTAGCTTTGTATTGCTCAACACGACAAGCATGAAAGGCTTTTAGTTTCATGCACTTTGTTGCGCTTGAACGCCACCTTCGTTTTCGTTGTGTTCAGGAACAGAAGAGCGCCTCAAACTTCGCGACATTTTCAAATAGGGGCAACTTTATCGAGAGCCACAGAACAAAAATATCTGGCGTCTCTCGCAACGCTGATTCTCGGTATTCTGCAATGGGAGAGTTTCGACAGCAAATGCCCCTTTTATTCCTTTGTTCCTTCTAACGCGGCGGTATTCACTCTACATACTTCTGAACAAAAGTGGGCTCACGCCGTGGAGCTGCCGCTGGCGCTTTACATGTCGTCCACACAGGACGTTGGAGCTGTGTTGTGCAAATGAGAATTTGTAACAGAACAGAATTTGTAACAGGTAATGCGGATGTTATCAGGAGCTCCGTTGTGTTGGAGTCGTGATGTATGCGAGCGTACAGCAGCTCGTCAGCCGTGTACGAGCTACAAACCTTTGCCGTAGGTTTTGCGCTCATGAGACACACGCCGATTCTTTGTTCTAAAGTAATAGCAAAAGTTCTCGCGGTATTTACTGCCTTTTGATTATTTAGTTGCTTTACACGCCTGAGCTCAATAGAGGGGTGTGGCCGCATTGCCTTTCGCCCGCTGCTTGCATGGAATCACGACTTTTTCTCGATCCCGATAGTAAAGATCGTTTCCCCGAAGTCCGGTGTCGATCAGGAACCCAATCGCCCGGGCTCCGGTTGATTTGGCAGGAGGCTGGCAGGGCGATGGTGTTGAAGTTCTTGGAGACGGTGGTCGAATTGACGAACTCGAGGAGTTGGGGTTGTTAAGTGAAACGGCGAGTTTATATACAGCTATCTACAGTAGGAAAACTGGGTACATGAGTAATGAAAAGAGAAACTTCGAACTTCAGCTAGACGCTAGCTCCGAGTGCGCACAAATCACTCGAGCTTCTCAACTTCGTCTAACTCTCCTATTCTCGGAGCGTACACAAACCGCTCGAGAAACGACGGCCGAGACTCTGTCTCACCGCAAGATCCGTCTAGTTGCCCGGTACGGCGCTAAACCTCCGACGCGATCTTAACCTCTAACCTAGGGGGCTCACAAATCCCAACCTAGCTTCAACAGTCGAGACTCCTTGTCCCGCCGGGAACTGCCCAGCTCGGCGCTCAGACAAGAACGATTTCCAACGGCCAAGTCCGGCCTTATAAAACCTCGAGATCACCCTCTCTCGGGAACGCCCCTGTAGCTTTCGTACACGCGGAAGGGAGTGCCCAAAATTCACGTAGACAGCTGTCACTCAGCACGCCACGGAATATTCAATGAGGCGCCGCCATCTTTTGGGTCAACGGCACGCTCGCAGACGAGCAGGTGCGTGCGACCCCGCGGGGTGAGAGCGAAAGACGGCGACAGTGCGTCGTGCTGACCAGGGCGTGTTAACAATGGAGGCTCGCGCGGCGCTCGTCCCGACGCCGGTAATCCCACCACCTCCGTGCATCAAGCAGACGGGTCCCGGAATCCGGCGGCGCTGTGTGCTTTCTCAATCGGGGATTATCCCTGTGGTATGCGGTGGGCCAGACAATCCGCGCCATGACGAATCGGCGACGGCCGCGGCGTAGAGTCCACCGTGCTGGGCCCCCAGACAGAGTGACGGGTTCTCACGCGCAGCCCGGGCGCCTGGCCGCGGATCTTATAAGTGGCCCTTACACCGATAGTGTTGGCACGGTTTTGTCTGCAGAATGCACGATCTATAGTTTATTCTGTTCGGCGAACTCGGTTCGCAGAACAGAATAAACTAAGATCGTGAATGCTGCATTTTTCTAGTGATGTATTCTTCACATAAAGAGCATGTAGCTTACCGGTGAGAACAAAATAGTTTCATCCATTACCCAAAATCAGAAGTAAAGAGGCACGTTCAATAAACATTTACCGTGTAAGGGGCGACAATGAGCGCACTACATCATTTAGCCAAAAATCATGTATACCGCCCAGCTTGTTACAGCCGGGGGCACGTAGAACACGACCATTTGTCCTCAATTGGTAACCAAGAAAAAAGCAAAAAACAAAATATTGATAATAAATCCGCTTAGATTAGTATTTTATGTGAAATGTAGATTTACTTAAAAGTAGTAAACGCAAAGACTGGATCGGGAATATTGGGCAGCATGATTTTACCTGCGCAGGGTGATTTGAGGACGGACCAAAGGATCCCTCGATGGTGGGCCGCTTAAGATGTCTGAATTCCGCCTCTTCGACCCGTTCGGAAAGGTTTTTTTCCTCTTTATCAAACAAGGCGCAGCATTAAAACTAGTATCGGGTTTTCATGTAAAGAAGCTTCTGATGTCCAGTTTTGGTCTGTGCCACCGCGTTTGCCTAAAACAGCTACGCCATGCTCACGGACAAGAGCTAACTTTGGCGAACGGGTGCTGCGAGGGGCCCTAGCCTGATTTTTCTCGTTGGTTTTCTGTTCCCGTAGGGTAACTACGGGGACAGGACTGGCTTAGGCGTGAAGGTTGCTGCAGTAATTAATTTGCAACACCGCACCGCCAGAATAGCGCAGCGCTAGTGCTCGCGATTTCACCGGCCGCTGCCACCTATTAACACATGCAACAAAGGGGGAGGGGAGGTGGCATGAATCATTCGCCTTTCGAACAAAAGCTGGGAGGGCGGCTTCGGTTGATGCAGTGAACTAAGCCCACTTACGGAGGAAAGGTGGTAGCAAGGGGTAGCAGGAGGGGCCAAAAGAGTTAAACCGTGGCAGTCAGCAAATGCTTTTGAGCACACAGACAGAGACTGCTTGCCCTCAGTAAAGCATGTGGTCGGGCTAGTTGGTTCTTCGTACATAGAC
This sequence comes from Haemaphysalis longicornis, assembly GCF_048455015.1. NCBI lineage: Eukaryota > Metazoa > Arthropoda > Arachnida > Ixodida > Ixodidae > Haemaphysalis > Haemaphysalis longicornis. The sequence goes on along the minus strand of NW_027526295.1, from coordinate 220,986,810 downwards.
GTAAAACTGCGTACACTGCGGGGACGGCTGAGAAGAAGAGACGAGGCGAGTGTGCTCTCGTCCTGTCTCTTCTTTTTCGCTGTCCTTGCCCTAGTTGCAAATGGAAGGCGCGCATCTGAGTTCCCTGCCATTGACGTATACATTTATTTTGCTGGCTCTGATGGTCCCTTTAGCCATTTGTGTTGAACACGGCGGTGGCCCCCGGAGTCGGAAAGGACGATCATATTTACTGTAACCTTTTTACAGCTCCAGACAGCAGTTTCCGACCACAATGTTTCATCACGGAAGCCAGCCTTTCCAGCACATTTGACACGGTCCTTGAGGTGGCTCAGCACCCGCGGTTCGCGTGAGCTAGGGTCTGCAACAAGGCACTCATGCACAGCTAATCTCGGGATGGACAAGGTGTGTCTGTAATTAGTCCATAGCGTAAACTTCAGTTTTCTGCGGAAAATATCAGGCGCAGAATTTGCGTGGCAAATGCGTTCAGAGATGACTGGCTGGGCCCTTCTTGGTTGTGCCCACGTGCGTTTTCGCTGAAAAAAAAACACCTAAAACACCCCCCCCCCCCCCCCCCCCCCCCACAGAACACATTTTTTTGTGACCTTTGGGGTCTCAATGAACATTCGAATAGTTTCTGGCGCCCAAGGCCTGCGGGAAAATGAGCAAGCATATGTGGAGAGTCAGAACTTACGAACAGTCAAAATAGGGGGAGGGGAACTGCTGGGGTAGTTGAGGGGGGGGGGGTGCGAGTGCCCTTTTGCACCCCCCTGCCGACGATAAAGGGTTAGCACAACTTAGGGGCAGAGAAAGATGCGAATTACCAGAGTTGTTCACTCCCCCTGCAAGCTCGGCCATCTCTGCGTGCAAATTTCTGGCATGTCTATGAGCAAACAAAGTACCAGGACACTCGACCTGAGTTTTGAATGTAAAAGCATTATTGCCCAATTGAACGTCTTTCGGGCTTTGCTTCCGCCCCGCGTTCTCGAACGGCGTCGTCTTTTTGCCGCTTGAGACGCTTTGCTACGTGATCCGCTCCCTACTTGCCCTTTCGGACGGCTTCGTTGTGAGCCGCTGCTCTCTCCTGCCGCCCTGCACATGTATTGGGAGAGTTATTGATGATGGTAAATTGTGATTTTTTTTAAATGTGGTGTTGTGCGCGCTCAGAGGCGCACGGTATAGTGGAGACGGCTCCGGATTGATTTTGACTACCTGGGGGCATTTTCCTTGCGCCGAAATGCCGACACACGGGTGTTTTTGCTTTCCGCCTCCCTCTCAAAAGTGGCCGCCGCGGCTGGGAATCGAACCGTTGTCCTTGGGCTCAGCAGCGCAACACCTTGGCCACTGAGCCACCACGGCGGGTGGTGGTGGATTTCGCTGCCCGTTTGTTCACTCGCTTATGTGCGCTCTTTGCCTTTCTAGACTGGTGTGAAGAGTCACCTTTCGCAACTGACGTGTTTAGGCTCACGTCATGGATCACCTTGGGCTATGAAACGCTTCAAATAGACGTGACCTAGGAGCCATTTCGCTGCTTCCAGCGACGATACCAACGCTGACGCGCGGTATTTCGCTTAGTGAGCCATTTAATGCTTTCGAATTAAAGTAAGTGCGAAAAGACGCACGGCAAGGCGTTTGTGCCCGGTGATGTCAAATGATCTACGTGATGCCTCTTTTTTGCGGACAGTTCCTCTAACGGCCGGAGGGGAAGATGCGTTAACGTCAGGGCATGTTACTATAATTCTTGCCTTTACGAAATTAGACATGAGCGCGTTTACCGGTCAGCGTCGCTGGCTTGGGGTAGAGACGCTGATGGTTCGGACAGTTTGGGCGGCTTGCAGTCGTTACCGTCTTATGAGTCACCATCCGGCATGGCTTATCCTTGTAAGTGTCAATGCCGATCTCCGTCAGTCTGCAGATTATTCGTGCCCAAGCCATAGCATGTGCGTGCATTTACCAGATTATTGCAAATGATGCAAACGACTTGCGTTGATAAGATTAAAATTTTGGTCAGAAGCCAGAACACTGTAGGCGCGTAGCTTCTAGGAATGTTCTATATCATAAATAAAGCGCGCACTGTGTTAACGATGTGTCTGTTCCACTTTGTAGCAATGAATTTAAATATTTATAAACGTTTCCCCTGAATGCGCCCGTTTCACCCTTTCGGCCGTGTGCGACGATCATAATGACGGGGAGAGGCTTTCCATCTGTATCGGGGCGCCGATTGTCCACAAGCGACTTGGCTGTTTTGTTCGAAATATTTCTTGTACTCCTAAAACATTTATCTACTTGAAATCTTCTCTACTTAAAGTTTTCTCTGCTTGATCTCGGGCAGCTGGCTCATGCCGCTGCCCGAGATCATTCCCACCGGGCAACCACCACTACCCTCACCACCGTCACACAAGCCAAAGCCGCTCCCCCGTCGCTGTTCCCACCTATCCCACGACGCACCAGGGACATATTGGAACATTACAGACTGGGCAGACGAAAATATCCACCTCCTCGCACACAACTCACCTAAGAAGAAGGAACGCAGTTAAGAAGACTTCAGACTAACCATTTCCCGCATGCCTCACACTTGCACATGCTTTATCCAAGTCTGTACAGTAACGACTGCAAATTCTGCGACCCCCCCAATACTCTCTACCCCATGTTCTGGGAGTGCAAGGGAGTGAAGGTATTCCCAGAGGTCCTGGCGCCATTGGCAGGGCAGTGGGAGGCGCTGCTGTCCAGCCAGGTCCCGGATTACCAGCTCGGCCTGGTGATCCGGCCCAGACAAGCCGCTGAGGGCCATGGCATCCTGGACTAGCGACCCCACCCACCCTGGATGATCAACGCTACTACTATGAAGATCATCCACCGCTCTCAATTTTCCTTTTACAGGAATCAAGAAACGTTTATTCCTCCTGCCCCTTGTGTTTTCCCTCCTGCCTCGCTCCCTCCCCAGCAGTTCTAATTTTAATCTCTCTCCCGCACGTTTTCCTGCCATTTCACCCCTTTTCTCACGCAGTTGCAAAGTCTCGTCTGTTTGATTGCTACTCTTTTGTTACCATCTATTCTTGCACCACCTCTGCAGCCACCTCTTCGTCACCTCTATAGCTGCCCCTATAGCACCCCAAAACCCAAAAATCCAGCTCACGGCGTGTCCTCATTGTCTCGGCGCGGTCGCATATATCTATGTTGTCCGCGACTTTATTCCCTATAGTTTCTCTGTCCCTGCCGCAGCATACAACGGTTTCATCCTGTTGGCTGTAGTTACCAACGCATGTGCGCATGTAGTTAGAAACGTATGTAGTTACCAACGAAGGGCAGCCGGCCGTTCTTCAAAGAGCGTTTCACTGCCTCGGGTGTTGCCACAGAAACCTTCCTTTTTCTGCTTTTCTGTCCTGTACATTTCCTGATTTTTTAAAAACTGCACACACCACCTGCTTTAAACACGGTATTTACATAAACCCATGCTTCCAATAAAAGTAGTTGTGATCTAAGCGCTTGATCTCCATTTGTTTCGCTGCAATTGTGTTTTTCGCGCTCATTAAACAAATATGAATCAAATTGCTCAACCGTATGTTTTTCTAAAGTTCCCCCACTGCCCTTGTGACGAGAGTGCTACACAAACACTTCATTTTTTTTCGTGTGCAGCTATAAATGTATTGCGGATTTCTACGCTATTGTGCTGATATCGAGAATTAGGTATGGCCGCTTTTTTTTATGAGAGCATATGTTCCGTGTCACTGCATTGGCCGGCTACTCACTGCGACTAGATTGTCGCAGCCTCCGTTGGATCCAAAATACCCACAAAAGGAAGATCGCTACCGGTAAACCATCACCCTTGTCGCGCAAACTTCAGGCTTGTTCTTGCCGTAACACTCTAACCCGTCTCGACGCAGCCTTCCCCTCAAGGGAGGAAGAGGTCATCCGTAAGTTTACTGGCCATTGCTTGGACTCAAATCTTTTTTTTTTCGTGTTCTACTTTGTTGCGACTGTGGTAAACGTTGGGGTTTATACAGTTTCTTTTTTTTTTTGCGAAAAAGAAGTGGAAGTAGGTGCATAAAACAACAAGAAAACCAAACATACATTCTACAGGCATTGAAATAGCCTTTATGACAAGAGATGCCCGTGTAAAAGAGTTTCTTGAATTTAGGGTTGAGCAAGTAATTAGGCAGCAAAAACGAATTAGTCATCATTGTGGCACCTATAAAGCCTTCCATTGTTTCTAGGAAACCCCCTGCTGCCCGAGGCTCCTGCCGAACATACAGCCAAAAAGTTCTTTTGTTAGTGTTATAAAAAACACATTTGTTCAAATTAAGCTGAAATTACAACTTCTCAGGAACTCCTTTCTTTGCGTTCTATCTATCTTTTTACTTAACAGTTCCAAATTTGTAGTAATATAATTCGAATGCCACTTCCTTAGTTTTTAGGATTTCCTTTACATTTATTTTGTTGCGGGGAACCCCTTTAAAACGCTCAGTTGTAATCGTAATGAGTTGTGATCCTTGTATGGTAGTGTACTGTGATCGGTTCGCTTGTATTGAGTTGCTACTACAGCATAATGATTAATTCATTGCTATTAGTAATGCTCCAGTGGGTAATTATTTGGCGATTTTGATTTGATTTGATTGATTGTAGGGTTTAACGCGCCGCCGCAACGCAGGTGATGAAGCGCGCCGGAGTGGAGGACACCGGATTAATTTTGACCACCTGGGGATCTTTAACGGGCTCCGAAATGTCGCCCACAGCGGCGTTTTTGCTTTTCGCCTCCATCAATAATTTGGCGGTTGAGGGATAAAAGTGGGGCCAAGGGGTCGCAATGAAACCACTGGTGCAATTTTATCGGAACTTGCGCAATTGGTGTGGTGCACCCCTACTTGAATTCCTGAGAGGGGTCTAAAGGTTTTAAGGAGGTTGAGACCAGTTGATCGCGCTAGGACGTCTCGCAAACTGTGATTATTCACCGTGAACAGAGATAGAGAGGCTCTATTGTTATTCCTTTTAAGGACGAGTTCGCCGAGCGGGAATGTCTTAAGATGGCGGCCAGATACCCGTAGTCCCTGGCGGCGTCCTCTGCCAGTTACATAAAAGCAGCTTGCATCCCGGGAAGAGATCTGAGCAACGCTGCCTCACACTGCTCCATACTTCTTATACGCATGCCTTTTTCAGGTGCCTGGGGCTTATTGGGGCATTTCCAGGTCATGTGTTGTCAGTGCCGACTGCAATGTTGTACCACCCGCATCTCCCCGTGTACCTCCCGGGCTAATTGCGGGGACACAGGGTGGAGCGAGGAAACCTAACTGTAAACCATTTGTTTAGGGCAGTGTGGGCCGCAGGAAATTTCACTCGGCTCATCCCGTCTTCCTGGGTGATCTTTTGGTAAGTTGCCGGTCCCTTCCCCCTTCCGTTTCAGTCGGCACGTTGTCGGATTAGAAGTCAGCCTCGTTGTCGCATCCTCGGCTGCTTTGTGTGCCATCTTCATCACCGCGAGAGATGAGTGAACTGGCGTCCATACCAGGTGGAAGTGCCTTGAAACTGGCATCAGGATGTTGATTTAGGTGGGTGTCGTGGAGTCCATACCGCGCGCATAGTTGCCTAGGGCGACCTTGGAGTATTAGATGACGACAGTAGCCTGTGTGCCGGTAATTGTAAGAGGTATGGCCACCTCTGCCCCCTTTCTGCGTTGGTCGTAGGGATTGAGAAGGATGCGGCTGCATTTCCGTATACCACCACCGCCACTACCGCACGTTGACCTACGTAGACTCCCGTGCCGATGAAGCATACCGCTTTGTTTGAGCAGTACTGCTTGTGGAGCGCCTTAGCGCGGGCCAGCCGGCGGTCTTGATGTTACTCCAGATGCATGTTTCTAGGTAGCGGGCCACACTTATTTTGGCTCGGAGGTCCTCTTCAGTGGTGTCTTTAGTTCCATTCTGGTCCTGGCAAGGTATGGGCAGCGGCTCTAGAATGGCCCGCTCATGTGGGGTCCCAGCCAGCCTCTTGTATTGGACAATGTGTTGGGCTTCTATAAGTTCATCCAACATGTCGTGAATGTTCATATCCAGTAACGTTTCTCTGGATGCATCCACTGGAATGCCTACAGCCACCTTGGCGACCTTGCGCAAAACTGTCAAAAAATGTTAAAAAGAAAGCGACAGGAAACAAAAATTTAGATAAGCACCAAGTGAGAAATAACCTGCAAAAATAGAGACAAGCAGATCACATATAGGTTGGGCTACCATTTGCGGCTAATTTAACGTCGTTAGCAGTCCAATCGTACAAACTGGAGAACACACCGGCGCTCCAATTCTGCATGACATGCCGGTTTTCGGATCAAGTTCTTTGGGGCTAAGAAAGACAAAAATTAAATTAATAACAGTTTCGAGCAAGCGGTATTTTTCTCTCGTAGGACCTGATTGGCAGCACTTAGCGGGTTTGCTTAGCTACGAACAAGTCGAACGTATCAGGATCTATAAATTGAGCTCTTCGGATTTTTCTGTCTATAACTTTTTAACTGTTCGAGTGCATTTAACATCAATACCTTTGTTTTTATTGTGAACTACAATTCCTATACCAGTGCTATTGCAGCTTCCACTGAGAAATTTGCTAGACCCTTTCTTCCGGAAAGGAGCCGAGGATGTAATCGATGAGTGCGGCCGCCAGTTGGTACGAAGGAGCCAACGTCAGGCGCACGTTTATCAGCCTCCACATGGGAAGCTGTTTCGATACTGGCGCACTCTCCCGGAAGGGGAAGTTTAGCACTTGGTGGACTATGGGAAAACATAAAGAAAACGGGTCTCAATAACGACCGCAATTGTCTGTCCTCTTCCCTGTACAAGTCGCGTTGGATGACCCTGGAATACGTTCCCCCCTGCGACAAGTCTTTTGTTTCGTCAATGAAATTATGAAAAGAACACTACTCCCGATTAGAGAACGCCTATAGAAGGAACGTGATTATGCAGATCGGTATCGCATTCAACCTTATTGCTCGGTACGTTTCGCCATGCAGATTGTCAAGTAGATGGTGAACTCTTTATTAAAACTATTTTTGTAAAGGAAGCATTAGATCTACCACAGGAGACACGCCGAAAGGTGATACACGAAGAGGAAAAGCACGGTGTGCCTACAAAAGAAAAAGGTATAGGTAAAAAAATTAATCTGAACGCACATACAGATGACAGTGAGGATAAAAAATGAGCCGCCCATTTTCAGACAGAAGAATGTGCACGAGTTTGAATGTCAACGATGGCTTTAGAAACTCACCATGAATTGGCTGCGAGGGCAGTGGAATCGTCGTGGGAACTTTTATGGTCCGTTTACCGATTCTGTCACTCATGTCGCTGGCGCATATCCAACATTTCACCAGTTAACAGTTCGGTATGCAAGAAACACCTAGCTAATGTTTCAAAGCACACCTGAGTCCTACAGCACCAGTGAGATTCGGTTGCTGGCATAACCTGCCAGAACTCCTAGCAACGAATTGTTTTTTAGATTCGTTAAGTCTTTATGTGAGAACTGAAGACCGGCTATCTCCCACAAATAAAGTCTCTTCCTCTCTTCTAAGAAAGGAAGCCTTAAGGACACCACCCCAGATAGGAAGATATTCAGACTCTCACTAGTGACGCTTGGCGGTACATTTGTCACGATGGATATCATGCTACCTACCACCGTAAACATTCTGAGGGCGAGACCCTACAACTGCTGCTCGGAGTACAAAGAAAGGAAATTGGTTTCCATAAAAAGAACGCTAATCTTGAGTGAATCAATTCGTTTAGCAACTTCCGTATAACAGCCCCCTACTAGGGAAGCCAGACTATGAATCCTTCGTGCACCTGTTCATAGGCGCATATATAACCGAACTTCACCTCGAATGGTCATTTTGTATCATCTTAGCTAACATAAGCTACCATAGCTGTGGCCATGTTTCGCCGGGATGGAAATGCCGGACTTTCCTTTCGTTCAAATAGCCCACAGTGTTTCAAAGATCCCGTTGGTAGCGTAGAACGGGCGTCCCCATAAGCGCACTCCTTGATGGTTGACGGAGAAGCCAAGACTCATGCGAGGGACTCTGAGTGGCTCACTGAATCATTTGAGTTAAGTGCAGCCCTCGTGAGAAGGGTGGGACTCCTTGCTTCGTTTTACGTGGCCGCCAGCAGCTGCAAGAGACTATACGGCGCGGAAAAACTACGGTCGAACGAAAGGTTCACGCCTGCCTGATGACGCCCCGTTTTCGCTTGATCTCATTTCGTGAGCTTCCTTCAAAGGCTGTGGAGAGAGACAGACAGAGAGAAAGAGAGAGAGATAAGGAGAGGTAGATAGTTTCCTATCTGTGTGAGTGTATTTTTTAGTTTCATTTGAAGTCCACTGTCACAGTTTCAGTGCCCAAAACGCAGCACTATTTTAAAGCGGAATGTCTTTAAAATGCACAAAAACACATACACACACACACACATACATACATACACGCGTACACCCATACGCACGCACACACACACACATCCACAAAGACACACACCTACTACACACAACATTCCTCATTTCAAGTTTTAGCATTCAGGAGTTCTAAAAAGTGAAGTGCAATATATGAGCTTTGCGTTGGAGAAAAGGGTCACATTCCGGCCCAAATTCCGCAGAAAAACGCAATAGGCAGCTACAAAATTTTTATAGCAGACAGGGAACGAGTAATGCGAAAGTACCTTTAAAAGTCCATCGAGTTCGACTAGCACAGAAATCTTGCGATCACCGGTATTTATTTTCTTATGTTCTCTCAGTTATACGGCCCACTTATATAAATACATCTTATATACATGTTATACATCTCTCTGCCGACAATCAAAATTACGAGCCCGCGCTCAGTCTGGAATTCCTGGGCCATTGCGACATAATTTCGCCTATCAACATGCAGAGATCCCGAGTTTTGATGGACACTAAAACAGGGAAAGAGGACCGGAAAAGGCTACATCTGGCAAGTATCCACTGGGGAATTGCGGGAAACGGTAAAATAGTCTCGCATAAAGGGGTCGTGAAGACAAAACGCAGCTCTGGTTCATAAAAAGGCTGCTTTTCCCCCATAGCACTGATACCCATTTTACTGCACACGTCAAACAAATAACGGAGATAATGAAGAAAACGTGTGCAGAAGTGACGACTCCCCTGTACTTTCCAGCGATTTTCCGTGATGTCACGTAATCTTGTTTGTTCGATTGGTAGCCGTCGACCTAAGGCACCCCCGAAAAAACACGACTGGGAGATTGCATGAGGGTTTCTAGAAAGTTCTGTTTTATCGAATTACATGAGTGCTAATAAAGCACCGATAAAAATCGTTTGTAGTGCTTGCCCATAATACATCATGTCTGCCCATATTACGTGACTGTGGCGCGAAATATAGGTTTTTAACATTTGCTGCGTTTTTTGTTAAAAAAACGTCTTTCGTGGACGGAATGGTCATGAGTGAGTTACCATATGAGCTAGTTGTAAACAGTTAGTTGTAGTTGTAGTTGTAGTTGCAAATTAAACAGAGTTGTCTTCGTCTTCATGGCCCTTAGAATGAGATCGTGTCCATAGTTGTCTACTTTCCTGTTTCTTTTTTTTATCCCCAACAAAAAAAAAAAAAAAAAAACTCGCAGTCATCTTGAGCTCTGTAAGAGATCCCACCGAAATAGCAGGATAAGATTATCAAACGGATTTAGGGTATGCAGACGCGTGGTAATTGGGAAGGAAGCCCCAAGAACTGAGGAATCGCCGTAGAAAGCAGCTATATGCGCACACTTGGACAGCTCCTTGAAAAGTTGGTCGGCTGGGTACAGCTGCTACCATGTCCTCGCATCGATTCGCCTCCCTGGGGACCAATGCCACTTGCTGTCACGCCAGGCAGGAGAGAATGTTCCCTCTTTCGGCTCTAATGGCTCGGCCCGGAAGAAGAAACGAGCGAGAAAAAACCCTTCGGGGAAAGACAGATGAAATGCAAAAACAAAAGTTAAGAGAACAGGGCGACATCTGCTCTGCGGAGCACTCGCATCAATCTACGAGCGTGAGTGGTTGCATCTCTACAGTGGGCTTTGCTTGCTGCCACGCAAAGGGGAGCTCAGACGAAGCAGCGATTTTTACATGGGGTTGTTCGTCACGTTTTTGTCGTTGCCTTTTTTATTCGCCTGAGTATAGTTGCTGTAGCGACATGCCATGGTCAAGTAGCGTGTTTTTTTTTCGAAAGCGGGTTGGCGCGATGAATTCGGGGACAGATGAAACAACAAGGCGACAGACACATGAATACGGAACGCGCATCTCTTAGTTAAAGGAGGACTCGATCCTTTCACGTTTTTTTGTCCTCGCGGGTAGTACAAACATGATGGCATGTTCTCCGAAATGTCACATGACTTTTCCATATGCGTTTCTTTGTTCTGTTTCTTGGATTAAGGTGTCGCTTCGCGCCATTCGAAAAGAACAAAAGTTGCTGAGACTGTTCGCGCCTACGCGGGTGTCTCTTAATACCGCTCACCGGATTGTCTTTTCTAATAAAATGCCTCTTTTCCATAAGCTCTTTCACTCTTTCCTTCATACCTGGCGAAAGCTTTAGTTCATACCCGCCGAGGTGGCTCAGTGGCCAAGGCGTTGCGCAGCTGAGCACGAGGTCGCGGGTTCGATTCCCTGCCACGGCGGCCGCTTTTCTTGTGGAGGCGAAAAGCAAGAACGCCCGTGTGTACGAGATTTCGGCGCACGTTAAAGATCCCCGGGTGGTCAGAATTAATCAGGAGCACTGCACCATGGCGCCCCTCATCGCCTCGTCGGCGCGTTAAACCCTACAATCAATCAAGCTTTAGTTCCCGCTAGCGCAGAACGATACAACGTCATTTGCTCGTCGCAGAAGATACGGCTTCCAGTTTCTGTTTTGATTTTGTTACGGGCTCCTTTAAAGTGGCCGAAGTATGCGTTCATTGCTTCCACTGAAAGGAATCCGTCTAATACCCGTAACATCGCCTGAATCACGTCACTGGAATAACATTATTCAAGCTCGCATTCATCGCGAAGACCGAAAAACACTCCAGAAAGAAGAAAATTGAGCAAGTTTTTAAGTTATCTGATTGAAGTAAAGCAGCAATATTTGGTTGGGGTACTTTATGACCACCCTATTCTGAGTACTGGATGTGCATGTTGACTAGGTTCTCAAAGCATTTCAGATCTTGTACAAAAGTTGAAAAATTGTTGCAAGGACCCTTTACGCCAGCATCAGCACCAACTATGTCGTGCCGCTCACAAAACAAATCAATTTTGGAGCGTTGCTTTGGTAAATGTAGTTTGGCATTTACATCGTCGGGTACACAGCGTGAACGAGCGGATATCCAGAGGCGCTAAAAAGAGGCAAACAACAACGTTAATACCGCGTTAAGCCTACTCTCCGTTACTGTCTCTGTATGGATCATATAATTTCATGCTAATATATACTAGAGTGAAATCTGGCTTGAATGTCTAGGCGAGCCGCGCTTGAGTGCGCGTGCCGTCATGTACTGCGGAGAATCGTTTTATCGGAACTTAGCATGGCTCGCCAAGTAACTCAACAATTGCCTGTGGCTGCAAAAAAAAAAAGGGGGGGGGGGTGGCAACAAGATTGTAAAATAACATTTGTGGCTGTTCTTTAACTAGAAATGTGGTGTGCCAAAGTATTTGTCAGGGAATGTTTGGAACCTTCATGAATACGAAAATGGCAAAGCATGTTAGCGTTCTTGATATTGGATTCAGAAGCAAAACAACCATTATGTCAAGCCAAGCCAAGTAGGAAAGGAACGATTCTGGGTGCTATCGGCGGCCACGGTGGCAGGCGATTGCAGCGACAGATTTCTCTCTAGTGTGTTAGCATGGACTCGATTGTACGAATCATTGTTTACAACGGCAAAATAACGGGCCCAGTTTGAGATTACCCTCACCCTCTCATCATCTGTAGTACCGCTTCGATAAAATACATTTTCTTTTGCTGCCCCTTTAAACCAGACAATATTTGCCCGCGAGCGCCATCCAGATAGCTCTAGCGCCAATATTTAAAAAAAAGGCTGTTGACATGCCTCACACCTTAATGAGAGGTGGTATTTTGTTGTTCGTACAACCTGACGGAGACGAAAAACAGAAAAGCCCGTGTGTCAGAAATTTCGGCGCATGTTAAAGATCCCCAGGTGGTCAAAAGTAATCTGGAGCCCTCCACTACGGCGCGCGTCATCGCCTCTAAATCGCCGGCGCGTTAAACCCCATGATCAATTTTTTTGTTCATAAAACGCTCTTGCAACGATTAAAACGCTGGCTGGGCACGCGACGGGCAATTATATTTCGCTGCACCATCAAACTACCAAACTGAACATTAAACTAAAATACCACGAGTAGTTAGGTCACGCGTCAGCAAACCACACGTGGCTTAAAACGCGAAGAGTAATGCCATGAAGCAAAAAAAAAAAAAAAAAAGCGGGCGTATTGCGGCTCACTAGCTGGTGTACGATACTGGGGAAGCAGAAAAACTCTCCGGAACTCCTTAATTATCGAAGAGACGTGTGAAACGTAGGCGATCGTGACACCAAATAACGATGTCAGCGGCGGATTGGGAAAACGGCTGTCAAGGCGGACCTTCACCTAATGAGCGTGTTGACTGGCCCTTTAGAGAATTGGATTACTTCCAATTAATGTTTGGGGAATTTTTATTCTATTTATCTTGCCACATACCTTTATTTTATCTCTAGCAATAGCCGCCGGCCTCCAGCCTCGGTAAAGTATTTCATTCACTAATTTCTTTTGTCACGGCGGTTGTTTCAAGACTTAATTTGTTAGGTATCAGGAATGTAACAATTTCCTCCGCGGAACTGTTACCTTCTTGTCAGTCTTCTCTCTGGCGTGTTGGGCAAATGGCATGTCTCTGCTTTCGCTTTTCAATATAACAGATATGTAACGAATCGCACATTAATTCTTTTATTACAGCTACTCGTGGAGAAAAGCAAGCCTTACGGCAAAGATGAACTTCCGTCGGTGACGCCTTAATCTTCCATGGCGGCGCTTGACTCTGGATTTCCGCCGCCTGCCTGGAAGAAGTCAATAAGGTTTATTGCAGTGCTCTCAGAATGGAGCGCTGTGTCCGACATGTCCCTTCCGCTGATAGCCGCCATGCTGAAGGCGAGTGAAGATGCGTGGTTCTTCTCGCTTCTGATACTTTCAGCTCAGAGGGGAACGATGCTATAACGTAACAGAATAAAGCCGGCTCTGGCACGGACTTAAGGGATACCATAAAAAATTTATTTGCTGTAAGAGTGGAGCACTCGGAGTGCGTTCGTGTCATCAAAAGGTTACACGATCGGGTACCGCGCGACTTCCTCGCTCATTCATGTCGAGATTAGTTTTTGACAGGAAGCAGGATGCGATTCGGACACGAGAAGGTATACGTTGATAAAAACGGAAACGTGCGGATGCTGTGCTCGAGTTTGTTGAGCGCTAGGGCACGACTCAAACAGAGGGCGGGTGTTTTTTTCTTGCTTCCAAGGCACAGACTTCTGCCTGCCCAACACAGCTAAAATCACTTTAATCTGCTGTACCCGCCCAATGTGTTTTAGGTTGCGATTCTCCGTGTGAGGATCTTCAGCGTAATCATCTTACCGATTGATTCTTTCTCAGCGTGACGAAGGAGATTTGCAACGGCCAGTTCAGTCAAACCGACGATGAGCGGTATGCTCACGTGACACCATGCTGCGTAAACTCCAAATGCACTGTCCTGCAAGAAGATTCCTAAGATTAACCAAACGGTAGGTGCAACAAAAAAATAGGCTCGGGTGCGTCTGTGCACAGCATACCAGTGGGTTTCAAATGGTTAGGACACCACTTCGCAAAGAAGCAAGAAATTCGGCGTTTCTTTGGCACCAGGTGGAAGTTCTCGCAAGTCAGTTTTTGAGTCCCACTTTTCTTTGCCGTTGAACTTTCGCAACGGAATTGATCAACGTAAATAAACGTTGGTTCATAGACACAAATAGAAACAAAAAAGAGAGAAAATACATCTAAAAATAAAAATTCTACAGAATGCACAGGCATTTGCACTTTAATTCGATTATTTTAAAGCGAAGCTTTATATATCTAGGCGAAAGCGGTCCCGCATACACAGAAAACTGTCCCTTCCCAACCCGATAAGCCTGCGCGAAAAAACCATGTTGGGGAGCAATTCGAAGGAAGTGGAGAGAGTGTGAGTGGGTTTATCTCGCTCGTAACGGGAGCGGCACGAGCTATGGAGTGAAACACAGATCAAGCGATGGCGACGGGAAGAACAACGTACTGTCCGTGTTAAATATTTGCTGCACATTTTATGTAGCCTCTGATAATTTACGGGAAGTACTTCATTAAGACATTCTTTTCGTAATGGACCCGGCAAAGCTATCGATTAGTGTTTTTCATCAGAGTCACTTAAGCCCTGCCCCGAGGGAAGCTGTGTCGTTCTCGCACCTACATGTACGGCCGCCACTCTAACCGGTCATCCGAAACTGAAACTTTCTCGAGCGTTTGATTGAGAAAAAAGTTAAAACAACGTTACCACGCTGAAAGAACTAATTGCATGCCTCTGGGCGTAAAGATAGCTTAATGGCCCATTACTAAACCATCGGTCGCTATTAAAGACGATAGTCTTTCATGGGCTACTTCACGCGAAAATTTTTGTCTGTCTGTCTGTCTGCTTGTCTCTCCGTCCCTCGATTCAACCGCCTGGCCAAAAGACGAAAAAATTCTTGATGGAGATGTAACGCGATCTCAAGAAACATCGGGACACTCGTTTACGCCTCGCGATAGAGAGCTTCGTGCTTCAAAAAGAAGAGACTTTTACAGCATACCTCTACCCCCCAACAGTTTCATCGCCGTTGGTAAAAACGTCAAGGCGCTAAGAATACACTTATGCACTCCATACTTCGCCACTCCCCAGGTTGCATATTAGTGGAGATGGCCCGGTTTGCATGTCTGTGCATGTCTGTGTGCTTTATGCAGAGGTTTAATATTTGTTATATATGTTCGTGAAGGTGTACTCTAGCTATTATGCGATTGAAATGGCGACCTTCACAAGACTGTTTATAATCCCGTTAACACGAATAAAAGGAGCGCACGGTAGCTCTTTCGCGAGGCGCACTTTAGAATTGGCTTAGCCGCAAGCCTATCTTTGTCCACGGCGTACTCACAAACTGGAACCTCCGACAGCATTTCTGTAGAACAGATCGCTTAAGGGAAGGCAGCTCCCTGTCTACGCAGTGGATGAGTCAAGCTTATTAAGGGCAACCACTAGCAGGAGACCCGCTTTATCGCCCCATCCGGACGACATCGTAGTCTCCAATCACTCGCAGAAAATTAAATTCCTTAGGGGATGCTTAAACCTCAGGGAAAGTGAGCTGGCCATCATCCGTTTTATTAGGTCTCTTGCTTTGTCTTCTTCATTGTTTTTTATCGCCGCTTTTAGGTTCGTGTATATAGACTACTGATGTAACGACCATTTAAGGCTGCAAATTCATAAATGTCCTTCCTCGGGCTAAGTGTTCGAAGGAAACTCGGCGGTCACATACAGGGGTTCCGTTATTAAGCCTACAGTTGTTATGTGGAACGTAAGATGAACATGGAAATTACCGGAAAATCAAGGGTGAGTAATGGCCGCTTTGTTTCTTTCAAGTCGCGACGCTTAAATTACGGTTGCCAGAAGTTATTTTCGCACGAATAGATTAACAATAAACTGGAAGTAGAAGGGTCCGGAACGCTTACCTTAAAGAAAATGCAGAAGCTACAGTTTGACCTCGCCCGGCTGTCTTGTGTGTGTTCGAACCGAAGCGCCTGTTTCCTTCTCTTTCTTCTGTAAACCGCATAAACGATCTTATTTGATAGAGAGAGTGGTTCGCCCTGTTGTCACTAGACGTCAATGTTCTTATTATCACCAGTGTTCTCGGTATTATTCGATGATTCCGGAAAGAATAACGCGGAGCGGCAGACATGTTCGCAGGGCAAACGCCGTGGCATTAATTTCCCCGACGATCGTCTCTCCACGACACCCTGTTGACTGTTTCTTCGACGCTTATGTATTTTTTAGTTCTTTTCGGAGCGCATGTTCGCTCCAATCAACATTGTTTGCCGAAAGAAGCCTGCATCGTCCCTGTCAACGTGACAATATTCTTATTCACCATTGACAGGCTTAGAGTATCGAATCGTATACATATATATATATATAAGTGGTCTTGAGGTATGGATACCTTGTGTTAAAACGCTGCTGAGCTGGGTAGGTCCATGAAACGAGCATAACCATACTTTCGGGAAGGGGGGGGGGGGGGAGGGGGGGTTTCCCCTCTTGCGGGAGATCTGGTTTGCCACACCAGCCTGAACTGAATATTTCTTCGTTAACCTTTCCGTATTTCTTTGCCGTTGCGAGTGAACACTTTTAATGCTGAAGTAATGCTGCTGAAGTAATGCTGCTGAAGTAATGCTGCTGAAGTAATGCTGAAGTAACGCTTTAATGCTGCTTTTAATGCTGAAGTCAGCGATGGTATAGGGACGGAATAATCGGCGTGTAATCGCTGCCACTTCGAAAAAGGGGATCGGCGCAGACATATGGCGTGTACGATGAGCAGAGAAGGAAGCAAGTGATGGCCTGATGTGTACCCAGTGGCTGGAAAAAAGGATAAATGCACAAAACGGAAAAGTCACGGATAGCTGTCTTTCAGTGCAGGCGAGTGATGAAGTTCCGCACACAGAAAAAACATGCACTCCATCGTCTAACGACGCCGATGGTTGAACGCGAAGCTTTCGCGTGATGGATTTTTTGGTTAGAAAATCCCACTCTGCGAGTATGTGCTACTCTTGAGGTACGCACCACTTTTCTAGAATACCCACAGCAACTCTCGGGATTGCTCTATACGTAGGCCTAACATTTGGGTTTGTTGTGTGCGGAGCGAATCGGTACCTGCCGCTTAGCATTCAGTGAGCAATTGTTTTGAGTCGAACTGGTTGAAAGTGTTAAATCCCGAGTTCTGACGTTAGGCCTGACGTCCTAAACCTAAAAATTCGAAGTTAGGATTAACGTATTGTAGCTAACAGCCTTACAGCACGCAGGGCGACACCGCTCTTCTCTGGACAGATTCTTTTGTTGCCGTCTGTGTTTTCGGAAACGCGACTACCATGTCGAAATGGAGCAATCGCAGAGACGCTGATGTCATAACGCGAGGGACCCAGGTTCGATTACGGCCACGGGAAGCGTTTTTTTCTTTCACTTCACTCATGATTTTTCATCATTATCGTCATAGAAAGTTGGTTTTCCTGCAGGACGTATTGACGTACAACGTCATCAGAAAGGACACTAAAGCTTCGCTTTAATGTAAATCTGGCGCTAGGGACTAGGCGAGCCGAGCTTCAACGAGTGTGGCTCATGGTTTGACTAGGTATGTTCCACTTTCACTTGGCGTTGCTCACAAACACCTCAAAAGTTGCGTTTGGCTTTTTAAAGATACTTGCAACACGAACAAGAAAGAAAATAGTTCCTAGTTTGTTGATTTGTCGCGATGAATCGTAATAAGCCGGGTCATAGGCCAAGCCAAGTATATAGCTCGCAAGACTGCACGCGATTGCAGCGACAGATTTCCCTCTATAGTACGGAAATCTATGATGCTAGAGGGCACCGAATATAATGTTCCCCAAAGGTATACAGGAAGAATTTTGTCGAAGTAATTTTTTATGGCTGCATTCTGCAGTTCAACCGAGGTATTCCGTTTTTTTTTCTTACTATTTAGCGGGCGTTCGGGGTCCTACTCCATGCGCGATTTGCGGCAGACGAGAAAACAACATGCTCAGTTACCAGGCGCCACGCCAACTGCCGTAATGACGTCACGCTGGTTTTCACTGCGTTTCTATGCTATCTAACGTTTAAGTAGATCTCGTTTCCCCACTTCATGGTTAATATCGGCTCTTTTGTGCATTCAGGCACAGGTTGCGCAGGTTCAACGTGTCAACATTCCGCCAACTTTAGGCGCTTGGTACTTGCCAATGTGTCCTCATAGCCGAATTCGCCGTAGTCAGGGAGAGATGGTGTCAATAAGGACGCGGGGTACTTCCGAACACCCTCTTTTTGTTAAGACGCCGTAAGTTGGCTTAAAAACGCAGAAAAATCCCAACGCAAGGTGAACTTTTATGTGGTAAGGTGATTAGACAGTGCTCACAACTGATTCCAGTGCCCCTTTAAATTTGCATTATGTTTGCTCACGCACGAATCAATCCCACCCACACACACATACACACAAATGCACACATGCGTGTACTCATCTGTATGTGTGCACACGTACATACATACATACATACATACATACATACATACATACATACATACATACATACATACATACATACGTACATACATACATACATACATACATACATACATACATACATACATACATACATACATACATACATACATACATACATACATATATGCATACATGCATACATGCATACATACATACATACATACATACATACATACATACATAAATACATACATACATACATAAATAATACTTTGCAGAAGGTATCGACCTCCATCTTCAAAGCCCCATCGTTCCCTTGATTAATGATTAAATACATACATACATACATACATACATACATACATACATACATACATACATACATACATACATACATAAATAATACTTTGGAGAAGGTAGCGACCTCCATCTTCCAAGCCCCATCGTTCCCTTGATTAAATACATACATACATACATACATACATACATACATACATACATACATACATACATACATACATACATACATACATACATACATACATACATACATACGTGTGGCATGCGCTCCTTTCGCCCTATGTTTTATACATGTAGTGTGGAGGAAGCTTTATATAGCACCAAAACCCGCTTGCGCATGCAGACCAAATGCCGATAGAGCAGCAGATGAAGGCAATTGTCTTATACAATAAGAATAGCAGAACTTGGGGAAGCACAAACGCGCCAATGGCTGTACCACGCTGTGCCACGGCCGGTTAGTTACACCAGCCAGGAAAGATTATCTGGGGAATTATTTGATGGTGATAATTACAGCTTACTTGATTTAACTGTTCAGTTAACGGGAAATTGTCCAGCATTCTGGGTGCGGAAAACATCTCGCATCCCTCGAAAACGGAGCGTGGGCACAGTAAATGGTGATTTGTCGTGTAAGCCTAGTAGATTTCGTAAACAGCCCCGTCTGCCATTAAAATTAGAAAAGGAACAATGACCTAGGGTGTACAAATCCGTTCACGAAGATCAGTGAACGGCCTGCGCGTGGTGGTGGTGCTGGTGCCCAGGAGTTCCAGGCATAGCTTTCGCCCTGCTTGCAGGAATTTTAAACAGCATACTGTGCTCGAAGCAGCCTTGACTTTTATTAATAACTCTGCAAGAATTCTGAGCTCTAAATCTTTCGCGTAAATATTTGTCGAAAACTGGGCCTTGGCGACGCCGATGACATACGCGTGGACGGGCGCTCAAAAACCCTTCCCTCTAAAAACTGTTTGACTTTACCGTATTTTAGGATAATCGCACGTAGGATTTGAAGGTTACTTCCTAATTATACTTCCTGTTTTTCCTACCAACGCTTAATCTTCTTTTGTTAATTTATAATTTATTCCTAATAAATTTTTCATTAACCTCAAACCACAGAACTTCGGGAAACTGGATGTCTCCGTCGGGGAAGACTGGTTGAATACCTTTGCACTCATTATAAGATGTCGCATGTTTTCGGGTTCTTTTCTGCTATCTACACACAATTCTTCTTCCAGCGCCCACTCACGGATAAGCCAAGAAAAACTTTTCATGTGTAGGTACCTAACACTCTTGCGGCTCGTTTTTGGTCATCCGTGTTTGTTAGCAGCTGTTCAGAAAATGTACTTTGTTCCGCGCTTCTGTGGCTTCAAAAGAGCCCCATTTCATGTCTCTCTGCCCGGATACATTTGTTGTTTGAACTTTTGTGCCGCTAATGCCGATTCACCGCCCTAATACCTTCCCTTGATTCAGTTCTAGGCCTGATTGAATTACTAATTTCACACAGTTCTTTCCCGATTCCTCTGATTACTTGTTTATCCCCATTAGCTTGTGTTTCCCCATTAGCATTTGATTATCCCCATTAGCCTGTGTATTTATTACAGAGGCCCTTTTTTCCGTGTCAATGCTCTTAAAACATTTTTTTAAAGAGGCCTTGCCTTCGCTTGTCAAAATGTCCAAGTATTGTTGCTTGTTGAACCCATATTGATTTCTTACAAGTGCCACCGTAGAAAAAGAAACACGCAATATTTCTGCGCCAAGATCTGATTCCAGGTCTCGAAATTCTCCACCGCACATATCCTCGAGCACTTGCTAGTAGCAGTTATGTGCTAGTACGCGTATTCAAGTTACCGGATGCGTTGTTCTAATTCCTGTCCATTATACCCATAGCATACATTGAAACCTATTCGACTGCCCTCAACCATCCCCTCTAGTCTTGTCATGCTCAATATGAACAGCGATGGAGACAGAGGACAATCCTGCTTGAAACCTCTGTTCATGAATACCGGTTCAGTGCCCTATAGGACATCCCACATAATTTGCACCTCACTGTCGCCACACGTTGTCCTGATCAGCTGACTGAAGTTCTTGCATAATCCTTCCTGTTCAAATAGACTGAATAAAATTCTCTATCCACTTTGTCGCAGACTCCGTTTATATATGCTATTCGCAATTGAGCCCGCTGTGCATTGAGCTAGGACAGACAGGTTGTCCTTTAAACGTCTGGCTCGTATAAATTCCTTTTGCAGTTCTTACAGTACACCCTACCGCTCCATCGAAGCTTGTAGTTCCGCATTTCTAGATTGCAAGGCTGCACCGTACGGATACTGTAACTGGCCTGTTTGAAAAGGCATCCGCAATATCTTCTGTAGCTTCATTAATTTGCCTCATCCTGCTATTGCAATAATTATCTGGTATTGACTTGATTTTATCACTTCTTTATTTTTCTAGTGAGTTGTTTTTTTGCTTTTTGGGCCTGGCTGGTGATCAGTTGCATAGATATTTCATTCGGTTCTGTTCCTGGGGAACTTTCGGTTCTGTTGCTGGAGAGCGATGGGATGAACTTTCTTAACTTCTTTAATTTAGTTTTTCGAACTTTAGTTTTCTATCTGTAGACTTTCAGCTCCACATCAGCTAGGTGTCACGGTCCCTCCATTTCTCTTGAACTTCTTTTGTATGACTGACTGAATGCGGCGTAACGCCTTTTTCCATTTATTACTGACCTTCCTCACCTTTTACATCTCTACGTACTTGTGCAGTCTTTTCCAGAGTCCTTGTACATGGCTTCCAAACTTTTCGGTGCATACTTTTTATTCTTCGCTCATATATTTGTTTTGAGGTTTCCATCCACAAGCTTTTGGCGATGTCCACTCATTACTTCCCACCTAATCTCGAGTGGTAAACAATTGCTTCTGTATCTGAGTCTTTCCGTTTTCGAAATTCGAAAGTTATGCGTTTATGGTGAATGCCTAAGCTACGATCTCTTTCCTGGTCTGTTCCCGTAACACCTAACCTTTCGTACACTCCTTCCGATGGAAGACAATAGCTTATGCTGGTCTGCTCTGCCCCTCATTCCCACGTTTTCGGTCCCTCACATGTATTCTCTATGTTTAGAGCAAGGAGATTACGCTCCTCCCACATATGTAGTATAACTTTACCGTTGAGATTCACGCCTTCATTCCAATCCCTAGTTTTCACATTCATGTCTCCCACTAGAATCCCCTCTTCCGATTGGCTCAACGAATCTATCTTTAGCAACATGCAGCTCACCAGTTCTTTTTTTTTTAAATCTCACGATAATACCCTGCCCAAAAAGCAGTCTCAAACGGGTTTTTTCTTCTCGCTATTGCGCCTTTAACTAAACCTACACGTGCTCTTCGCAGCTCTTTCTTACTCAATGTCAACTGGTTTCTTGCTTCGTACGGATGCCGACCTTTCCTTTTGCTTTTCATCCGCTGTTCTGTTGCAACCTGTTGCAACCTTTCCATATGTATTAGTGCATCAGCAGTGACTGGTTTAGATGTCGAAGAAACAGTGTTGTGAAGACATGTGCTTAGTGTTTTTTTTTTTTTCGGTTGACGGTGAATCTTGAGCTGTTGTTCCCGTGCTGTTTTCCGTGAATGTTTGTGTACCGCATCTTAGCCTCTCTTCTCTTTGTCTTTGTGTAACTGCGTTACTGTAATCTCTGCAGTTCTGCAAATCTCTCTAAAAAATGAGCCTATCTACTCCGTACAGATGGTTAACTTGCAGTGAGGATGTAACGTGCGGCTGGGTATTTCCAGTGGCACGCTAACGCTGCTCCGTCCGCACCGCCACACGTCCATGCCCGCCGTTGTCGCTCGAGCTGTGCTTCATGCAGTAGCTCGCTGCACGCTCTATGCAGCTTGAAAGACTCTTTTACGCTACCTCCGATGCGCCATTCCCACTAACCAGTGCTATACCCACGTTAATTATGAACCCGGCCAATCTCTCTCCCTTTACTTCTAGCTCCTCTCCAAACTATTTTTTTTTTTTTCGCGCATGCGCATGAAGTTGGGCTGGAGGAGTTTCGGCATACACAGGACCGTCGGAGTTTTCTTTCGCCTGGCCATATAAAGCTTCGCTTTTAAATAATTAAATCACTCATCTCCGCTGAGCTGTCGCGCCATGCGCCGCTGAGCTTACCCACCCAGGTATCACCCGATGGTTTGCTTTGGGCACTCTCGCCATTTCATTCAACACCTGATGAAACGTACCCGCTGTTCCGCCTCCGTGGGCTTTAAATAGGCTTAGTGGTTTTGTCACTAACGCCTCTGGTTAGAGCCCCATTTCTATATTTTTGTTGCCAGTGCTATTATAAACGCTTTCTTGAATTAGTTCTACGCATTGTTTTGGTAGATACGGGTGCTTTGTTATCTTCCATGGCAGATAGGTATGGCGGGCAGGCTAACACCACGTTTAATTAATGCTCTGGACCGTGGTGGACGCGTTGGTATTGTACCTAGAGGAACGAAATTTCGTCTGTGGAAGCTGTTGTGACACGCGAGCCCCGAAACGAGGCTTAATTTGCAGGGGCTGCTCAATACGCGGCCAGAGCAGAGACTCAAGGCCTATTGTACAATCCATTCCATGGTAAGTATATGGAGCAGTCACCACTCAGCAACAAAAATCATTATAATCAGCAAGGGGGATCCTGTAGAAAACTGAGATTCAAGCGCTGCTAAAATGTACGCGAATATTCATACCTTTCATACGTTGACAATTTTGTGTCTCCTACATTTTGACCGACGAAATCGGGCATTAGAGCATTATAACTTATCCACTGCAGTATCCCGCGCAAGCACAAAAAAATATTAACGTTCTCTTGGATTATGAGGCCGCAAATATGTGGACAGTTTCTCAACAAATGAAGTGCACGTTTGAAAAGAGTCGTGCTCTGCTGTACTTTTTTTTAATTTTCGCGCATCTTATGAGAGGCGAACAGATTGCTTTCAGAACGTGACCTCCAGCGGAAAATCCCTCTGTGCGAACTGCTTTGCCAAAGCCACAGACTTGGCGAAATAACTCTATTCATCTTCTTCTGCTTATAGCAAAAGTGTAGGCACAGACCACGGTATAGCGTACTTCCTTACTACGGACTTATCTTGCCCAAGCTCTCACGTCGTGGTGGCTATATTGTTTTGTTTCTGGATTAACAGTATCTGTGTCATCCTTTGAGTTTTTTTTTTGCTATCTGAGGTCCGGTCAGTTTAGAGATCTAGCGAGCTTAGGCGCCTCCATTGAAGGCATGCTTTGGAGCTGTCAAACGGATTTATCTCTTCTTTTCGTTGGGGAGGCCTTCGCGACCCACTGAATTTATCAAGGGCACTGGCGAAGGAAAACGTGCATCAGGGCATTCATGGTAAGCCAGATATTTTTATCCTAACGTCGGTGTCGAACGAGTCATACTTTATAACGCGCTAGCAAGGGCGCATACATCACGTCTTTTAAACAGCAAGAACTCGCTGGTAGCATCTTTGTAGCTACACATGGTGATGCACGTGCCTTGCCGGAATGTATGTGGTTTTATTTGGTTAGATAACCTTAAAATAATAAAAAAAAACAGGAAAGTAATTCTCCTATGCAGCAAAACCATACACGTAGGAAGACAACGATGAGTGCCTACAGAAGGGCTACTGAAGCGGCTAGAGCAACATGACATCCTTTTTGGAGCAGATGCATTCATTTCCTATTTTGATGACTGGTCATCTCAGCTATCTGTCTGTAGGAAACTGTAAAGTGCTTTTACTCCACACATCTACAATGGTGGCCGTGGTATGCGTAAAGCGATGATGAAAATGTGGGGATCGGCGACAATGATGACAATAGTGCAGCAATAAATCCATGCACTGCTTGTTCGGTCCCCGGTGAGTGAGTGAAACACTTTATCAAAGACGAGAGGCCATGGGGCGCGGCGGGGAAGTCAAGATGCGGGACGGGAAAGGGAAAGGGAAAGGACACAATTCACACAATGTATGCTGCTCCAGTTCGCGCTGCGTTCAGCAGAAAGTGTCCATTTGCATGTCTTCGGGCTTCAAAAATATCCACAGTTGAAACAGACAACTCGAACCTCGCGGGACTGTTAAAATGTGGTATAGTTAACAAGAAAAACAAATTACTGATAGTTAAAATACATCGCTGAATGTCCGTGCGGAAATTCAAAACTTTGATGTCCAACTGGTAAAGCCACTTTACTTGAGGTCACCAACAGGAGGATTCTGTGTCTATTCACGTCCCTTAACCATTACGTTAGAACCCTTCTTGAAGGCCTCTGAAGTGCGGCCAATATCATCGGAATATCGAAGCATAATCTCGAGAAGTGTTCGCAGTGGTCCCGAATGCATTGGGGATGCTAAAAACGGTGATTTCATTGTTTTGCCCAATTCCATCGCGGTATTACTGTACTTTCTATACTTTTGAATACGCGCAAAAACAACAACCCAGTCGACGCAGAAAGAAATTCGATATTTTGATATCTTGTTATCGCCTCAGGTCGATTACATTGGCAGCGTGTTACTCTCCAAATAACAAGCGGAGAATCCTTGAGACGCGTGAAAGGAGGGTTTGTTCACTTTGCTCACCTGAGTATTCGTTCTTCGTTGAAGGGCAAGTAAAGGCAGAAAACATTTCATTCGTGAATGTCCGGGTGGAAAAGAGGAAGCAGTGGTGAAGTGCCGGTAGAAAGGGAAACTTTTTTCTGGTTTACCTTCCCATCCTTTTCCCTGCGCAAAACAGGTAGATAAGGTACATTTCAAGAATGCGACAACGGGTCCCTTTCAATGACCGGAAGAAATAGACGATCGTACGAACTACGAGTCGTATATGCCTTACGAAGAAAAGTACGACCATGACAACTGTAACATCAACGTGGACAAAAAAAAAAGAGATATAACAGAGCGGCATCAACTATCCGGAAGTACCATAAGAAGTTTTGGGCCGGAAGCAGCTGGCGGCTACCTTGAACTGAATATGTCCTTCGATCGATTGGCCTTTAGAAAGAGCTCCGTTGTTTCCGGTAGGGTTTAGCATGATAAAATGGTCCCACTTTTAGCCTTAATGGTTAGGAAACAAAGGGAACCAGAACAATGAACTCAATAAAGGAACAGGATAAAGGCATCTTCAGATTGAGGGGAATAGGGCGCGCTGTATGCGTGTTTGGACACGAGACAATCAGATACTGAGCTGCGGCTGTTTTTCGGACAATGGGTATTTCTCGGCAACATAACAAAAAGCAAACACAAGCAAAACACGGAAGCACGCTAACAAATGCCGTAGCGAATGACCATCTTCGAATTGTCGATCCCCCACTGCTCGACAAACCCTCCTCCTAACGACTTCGAGCCGGCCCGTCCGCCTACCGCACCCTTCTGCCCACGCTCCCCACCGGCAAGCTGAGCGAGAACGCGTTGTTCCTACACGGAGATCCGTCGGCGTGGTCCTACGGGGTCGAAGACTTCGCATCTGCCCTCGAGAACATCACGGACTTGAGGGCGATCGAGTGGCTCGGCCCCTTTCAGTACAACCACGTATGGATGGTCACCTTCAGAGCAGAGAACGAGATGGAAGCCTTGGCAGCACGGACCGAGATTGTGGTGAAGGGAAGGCTATGCCTGGTCATCAACCCGAACCGACGTGAAGTTGCCGTTAAGGTGCATTGGCTTCCACCAAGGGTTCCTGGCGAACTGATCGTGCGGCAGCTGGAGCGCTTCGGCCGTGTGCAACGAGTTGTGCGCGATGGCTGGGGAAAACCTGGGCTCGCGCATATGACCAGTACGAGCAGGGTGTATCACATCATCCCGTCCAGCCCCTCGTCGCTGGAGGACGTACCGCACCAGGCGACCGTGCAGGGGTGCCCCATACTGATAGAGGTAGCTGGCATACGCCAGCTCTGTGCCTTCGATGCTACCACACGGGACACTATCGTAGGAGCTGCAGGACGCCGTGGTGCCATTCGTGTCGCTCCTTCGGCCACGACCACGCAAACTGCATGGTCTCGTACGCCGCCAGAGTCAAGCAGCGAGCGTCCGCACGGCCTCATCTGGAGGAATACATGGACGCGGACGACATGGCGGCCATGATGAGCAGCGCAGATCAAGAAGCAGCAGATTCCAATGCAACGCCAACCGACGGGCCCAGCCGGCCTCCCTCCACATCTCCCCCGCCGGACTCCGCAGCCTAGTGCACTGCACGGGCTCGGGCCGACCCGAAAGCCCAAGCCCGGTCCGGCCCGCGGGCCGGGCTCGGGCCGGGTAGCACGCAGTTTCTCGGGCCCGGGCCGGGCTCGGGCTTGAACCAAAATTTGTTCGGGCCGTGCCGGCCCGAGCCGGCCCGGGCAGACCCCGAGGCTCGGCGATTTTGTGCCGCAAATTCTAAATTTTTGACAACAAAAAGTTTTCTTGTTGATCTCTCAGGTTAAGTGAAAACAAAAAAAGCGAAAGGCCAATTCACTACGGCGCCATTAAAAGATGTGAAAAAAAAGGCTATTGCGCTTAGAAAGCCTTAACACCAATAAAAAAATGTTTTGGCCCCATAAGCATAGGTGGGAGAAAGCGCGCCAGAAAACAAGGGCCCTCCAGCCACAGACTACATGACTGTCTTTTCCCTCTGCTTTTCAAAATAAAACAAAAACAGAAAAAATGTGACCTGACCTGGACTTCGCACTGTGTGCAGAGTTTGAAGGACCCATTTTCAAAGCAAAGCCCATAATTTTTCGGGTAAGAATTATTTTAAAATCATGATAAAAGGGAAGAAAGAATAGAAGTGCAGATGAAATAATGCAGCTAACTTAACTAGAGGAAAAGACAAAAAAGAAGGGCTGAAACCTGACGCATCGTCTGCTCAAACAACGAAAGGCGCAATATCTGTTGAAGAATTGCAACACTAAAAAATTATCCTTTTGCTCGGAATCATTTAAGGTATCCTCGGTGTGCCTTGATTTCGAAGACTGCAAATGAAGTGGCAAATGAAGTTAAACGAATAAAGCAAATACAGCTTGTAAGTGAGAATATTTGTGTTGTACAAAGTTCGGTCCAACTTTAAGGGAAAATTAAATCCAAAGTACAAAAGTCGTATTGGCTTTTTGCTGACTCTTTTAGGGTAACAGCAAACTTCTTCGAGTTTATGTTTATAATGTGTTGATGCGAGCTAGTTGGTACTTCATCATGTAAACAGAATATTCGCCAGGCACAACTGGAGGAAGGAAAACTGACAGGAAAGAGGCGCCTTTTTCATTTTGTTGAATTCTGTCGGGTTCGGGCAGGGGTCATATTTTAGAAATTTGTCGCGCTCGGGCTCAGTTTTTAGAAATTCGTTGGGCTCGGGCCGGGCTCGGTTTACATTTTAAAAATTTGTCGGGCCCGGCCCGGGCCGAGGCCGAGTCTCTGTCGGTCCGGGTCGGGCAGGCCTAGAAATTGCGGCCCGTGCAGTGCTCTACCGCAGCCCCCGCAGCAGAGGAATGCGGCAACCCCGAGGAGGTCAAGGAGGCCACGGGAGAGGAGCGAGAGGGAAAGGTGGAGCAGCCACCGCCGGAGGACCCCTCGGCGTGCGTGGACACAATCCAACCAACGCCCCCTCCACCGGAGGGTCCCGACGCCGTGGACTCCCAGGAAGGCAGCAAAGAACCTGAAAGCACAATTGTGACGCGCCGACCCGCCGCGGTGGCTCAGTGGCTAAGGCGTTGCGCTGCTGAGCACGAGGTCGCGGGTTCGATTCCCGGCCGCGGCGGCCGCTTTTCTGATGGAGGCGAAAAGCAAACACGCCCGTGTGTACGAGATTTCGGCGCACGTTAAAGATCCCCAGGTGGTCAAAATTAATCCGGAGCCCTCCACTACGGCGCGCCTCATCGCCTGCGTTGCGTCGGCGCGTTAAACCCCAACAATCAATTGTGACGCGCCGAAAGGCTCGCGGCAGGGCTGGAAACAACACCGGCCAGGGAGAAAGCGGGCCAAGGAACCCCGAGGGACCGAGATAAAAGCAGTCGAGGTGAGCGCCTTTCCCCCAATGAGCCTCCCCCAAACCTTTTTAAAACTAGCCACGCTTAACGTAGTCAGCCTTGTCTCTCAAAACGGAGACATTGGCTATTAGAACTTCTGAATCAGGAAAAAAATTGATGTAGCCTTTCTTCAAGAAACAAAAATCGGAAACCCAGACGATGCAAAGAATTTTGTACGCCTGTTCGGCAATCAGTTCTGGTGCTTTCACACCCTGACCGAGACCCGAGCAGGCGGCGCAGCCATTCTCGTTAGGAAAAATGATTCGATCAAAATCGTCGACTGCGAACTGGGCAAAGATGGCCGGTTCAGCCTAGTGGGCGCATTTGTGGGAAGGGAACTCACCCGTTTCCTGTGCATGTACGCTCCCAATGACCAACCATCACGAAGTGAGCTCTTCACCGCCACCCGCCCTCTTTTGAATGCCCCATGCACCGTGATATTCGGCGGTGACTTTAATTGTGTGACGGAAAAAAGTGACAGAGCGGGTGGGTGCAGCAGCACCGATGCCTCGTCGCGAATTTTAAAGTCAGTAGTTCGTGACTATGACCTGACCGACGCGGCCTCGGGACGGAAGTGGGCCACCCCACGATACACCAGATGGAGTGGCGCGTCTCAGGCCCGGCTGGACCGGTTTTATGTCTCAGGAGACTTACTTTCACGAATACAAGATTACGCCGTGAGGCCCGTCCCACTGTCTGACCACGGCTTAGTGACATGTGAAATTAGGTACGATGTAAACCAAAAGCATGGCAAACTAAATCCCCGTTGGATAATGAACGCATCGATCATGCAAAACCCAGAATTCGTAGAACGCGTGCGGGAAGAAATAAAATGCTTGAGATCCCGCACGATAGGGTCTAGCGAGTGGGAATCTTTCAAAACTAAAATCAAAGAAGTTGCAACCACCATAGCCAGACGAGAGGCCGCGCGTGGTAGAGCTACCCAAAACCGCCTCATGTCAACGCTCCGAGACCTCATCGAGGCAGATGAAGAGAGGCCAGGGGAAATTCGCGAGGACATCCGCGTAATTAAAAAAGAGCTTTTCAAGGAACTGGAACATCGCTACTGGGGTGCCTTGGTCCGCAGCAGGGAGCAGAGAGTTGAGCAGGAGGCACAGCCCTCGAAAATCTTCCGCACGCTCGAGAGAGAGAACGCTACCCGGAAAAACATCACCGAGGTTCAACACCAAGGGCAGCTCGCACGGGGATCGCGTGAAGTGGCAAGCGCCTTTGAGGACTTTTACTCCATCCTGTTAATTTGCAGATCGGATTGGACCCCGTCCCCGAGGACGTTCTTAGCGAGCTCCCAAATTTATCGGATGATTTGAGAGAATTAATTAACTCTCCAATAACTGCAGCGGAGGTAGAATCCGTAATTAAACAGCTACCCAAAAACAAGTCCCAAGGTCCAGACGGGATTGTCTCAGAATTTTATCAGGCTTTTCAGAAAAGTTTAAGTCCAGTACTCGCTTCAGTTTTCGAGGACACAATGCACAAAAAGCTACTTCCTCCTTCCATGCGAAATAGCCACCTGGTCCTCCTGCCGAAAAC
Source organism: Haemaphysalis longicornis (assembly GCF_048455015.1). Classification (NCBI taxonomy): domain Eukaryota; kingdom Metazoa; phylum Arthropoda; class Arachnida; order Ixodida; family Ixodidae; genus Haemaphysalis; species Haemaphysalis longicornis. The sequence continues at coordinate 220,956,711 of NW_027526295.1, read as the reverse complement.
ACCACAATCTGGTCCAATTCCAAGCACATCCGATTTCCGCCCGATTTCCCTTTTGTCGTCGGACTACAAAATCCTGGCTCGGATACTGGCTCATCGACTCGAAACGGCCCTTAGTACGGTGGTGGGCCCGCACCAGACTTGCGGTTTTAAAGGGCGAACAATAAATTCCAACCTTCACTGAATGAGGAGCGCATGTGAGGCGGGAGAGCTAAGGTTAGCACCACTGGCTGTGCTACAGCTCGACCTTAGGAAGGCATTCGACAGGGTACAACGGCCTTTCCTGTTCCCACTCCTCAGGCACTGCGGAGTAGGAGACACCATGATGGAGTGGATCCAGATATGCTACACTCAAATCACGACGAGCATAATCGTTAATGGGCAAGTAGGAACCCCCATCATGGTACAAAACTCTGTCCGCCAAGGCTGTCCAATGTCTCCACTACTTTTTGCTCTTTACCTGGAGCCGTTGTGTCGCATGGTTGCTGCGTCCACCAAAATCGAAAGACTCGTTATGGGCGGACGGGAACTCCGAGCGTTGGCATATGCCGACGACGTTGCCCTTATCTGCACAACAGCTGCCCAAGCCAGAAAGTACTCCGACTGGCACATCAGTTCTGCGGGTTCTCCGGTGCTGAGCTGAACCTTGAAAAATCCGAGGGAGCCTGGTTGGGGTGCTGGGAAAGAAAGCTGCGCAAGTGCTTCAACATGAGGTGGTCGGACCGCGTTCAGACATATGTAGGGGTAAAGATCGGAGTGGGCCAGGCGGTGGCGCCTCGGTGGAAAGCAAAAGTTGACGCGGCCGAATAGAAGCTTCACCCCTGGAGGAACCGTAACATATCCATTTACGCAAGGTTTCTCTTGTGCAACATGGTAGCATACCCCGCGATTCTGTACGCAGCGCGCATTACCACCATCGATGCCGGCTCGATACAGAGGCTACACCGGTCGTGGGCGGTGTTTGTTTGGCGGTCACAATACGAGCCCATGCGCCGAACGAATCTCTTCTGTAGCGTGGAGGGGGGAGGCATTGGACTGATAAACGCAAAACTCAAGCTCGTCGTCCAGCGCTTCATTTTCTTCCGGGACCAGGTTGACCCGTTCCTTCAAGCGGCCATCCAATGCCTAGGCTCCTTTCACTTGCGGCCGTGGCTTGCCACATCAGCGTCTGTTGATCACGGCTCTCGCATCACCGGGTTCTACGGGGAGATAGCGAACGCGGTGGCATCACTGCAGACGTGTTTTTTTGGGGGGGAATACCTGCTCACTGTGAAGCCAAGAAAGTTATACTGGGACTTAGTAACGCAGACATTGCCACCCCTCTGTACCGTCAGCCTCCGATCCCTCAGGGTGGAGGCGATGTGCTCAAGCGAGTCAGGCAATCGCCCATCCCAGTCGGCACAAAAGATTTTTTTTTCCGTTTCCACGCGGCAGTGTTGCCAGTCATGGCGTGTCAGCAGGAGCGGGGCTTCTTCCTTCCCTGGGGCGCCGGATGCCTCCTGTGTGGCAAACCTGAAACCGCAGAACACGCATTCCTTGACTGCAACACAGCGATGTATTTCTGGCACGAAATACAATCGTGCTTCAGAACATCGTGGAACGTCACTTGGACGGGCCTCAAGTTCCTGTGCGTGGACACAGAGCACCCCGCTCTCCGTGATTGTGTCCTAGCCATTGGACTCCACTCCCTCTGGAAAGCGAGGGTAGATGCGGTGGAGTGCGCCCTCCACCCACAACCCGCATGGCGACACTTTCTGCGGGAGGTCCAATGGACGGTTAGCGCATTGGGCACATCTGAGTGTGACCTGGAACTGCGAAGGAAGCTCGCCCGAGGCAGCCATGCGCTGAAGCGCTACAAAACAAATGAGGAAAGACGCAGGCAGGGAAACGCCTAAGCCATTAATAAAATAAAAAATGCGATTGTACCGTTTAACGAGCCAGCGCATCTACGTTTTGAGGTACAAGAGAGATTAGCGCCAGCTAATAGGACGCTCACAATTCCTTCAGCCCTTGTTTTTGTATGGTCTGTGTTGCTGTTCTCATTGTCCTTCTTTTTTGTTTCGTTTCTCTTTGCCTTTGTGGTTTTTTTTTCTTCTACTGGATTTACGTTTGTTGTCATCTTACTCAAAACATATAACAGACACATCCGCTGTCAGAGCTGCTCTTGAACCATGTGTAACACTCGGCATAACGTTTATATTTATGTGTAAATAAAGTTATTGTTTCACAAAAAAAAAAAGCGGTGTGGTCCAGCTATAGCGCGTCGGGTTTCTTGAGTGTATATCCTGGCGTCGGTGGTTCGATCCCTGCTGGTGCCGACGTTTTTTCTTTTTTCTGCGACTCTACGCAGTTCGTCCTTGGGGAGTATCGGAACGGATTATCCGGGTGGGGGACTAACCGTTCGTTCCCTCGCAGTTAGTCCCCAAAGGGACTAATGATTGTGGCTGAGGCCGTTATAGTCCCCGAAAGGACGAACTTTTAGTCCTTTTTGCCTAAGAGTGAAGCCTCATTCGATCCAGCAAGACCGGGGACGCATCCGTGTATGTTTCTGACGGCACGTCCAGTACGTTTGAAGCCCTAACACTTTCTTAGGAAACGTCTGTTTGCAACAACAACACCAAAAAAGCCACCATCGTATGTTCACTTCCTTCTTTGTTTGTACATTATCTTGATGCGACCAACCTAAATCAGGAAACATACGCCGGATAGACACCACACCGATCAGATATCCGTAAATTTTCTGGTCTTTCTTTCCTGCGAAAAGTTTCCATTGCAATACGGCGAGACATTCGTCCTTGCGCCGAACTCAAACTTTTACGTGCCGCCTTCACCACTGGCGTAAGGGCGGAGGGAAAAGTGAAAAAAAAAAAAAAAAAAAAGAGCGGGACAATGCAAGAGAGGCGCCGTCCTTGGGAAATGCAGCCGTAGGAAAGCTCTCCCAGCAGGTGTAGCAGAGTGCTTTGTAGCTTTGCAACGGCCACTAAAAAGCAAGACTGGCCGAAGTCTCGCACTTTATCCACACCACGATGCGGTCTTCATTTTCAATAACGGCGTTCACGGTCACCGAACGCCGCGATGAAAGCCTCCACGTAACCCGGATCCCGGTTTCTTTTGAAGCTTTGCGCCTTCAGCTGACTCCTCTTTTCTCTGTTTGTGATGAGCACCGTGAGCACCGCGGCCATCCGCTCGATCGCGCGAGGAAGCGACAGGAAGAAATAGGTGGAAAAAACAAACAAGCACAAAAGGCAGGGAGAGGAGGTCTTCCAGATCTGCATCGAATGGACGCCATCAACTCGAAATCGACCCAGGTTGAGCCATGGGTACTTGACGGCAAAGCCAATGCAAGAGGGGCTGTCGCGTTATTTTTTGGGAACACAGATACGAAAGGATGTAGGCGTCATTTTTCAAGACATTTACATTTTTGTTCTGGACTATTCATGGAGCTCACCGCAGGCTTTCGGGGTTGTGTGCTTCTCGAGAGCTGTATACCAAATAAATTAGTACAGAAACTGTAAAGATTTAGCGTTTTCTCGATTATTTTCACCGGATAGCCAAATACGCGGTCAGGGAAGGTCGATGGACACCCGACACCATATTTCTAGTACGCAGCACGTAAGCGTCCGCTACTGTGGCCTGGCGGCTTCGCCTGCCTCGTAACCCAGGGAACGAAGGAAACACCGAAGACAGAAGAAAAAAAACAGAGGAGGAAAGTGTGGCGAAAGTGTGAGTGGGAGGGCGGTATGAACCCGCCGCGGTGGCTCAGTGGCTAAGGCGTTGCGCTGCTGAGCACGAGGTCGCGGGTTCGATTCCCGGCCGCGGCGGCTGCTTTTCTGATGGAGGCGAAAAGCAAAAACGCCCGTGTGTACGAGATTTCGGCGCACGTTAAAGATCCCCAGGTGGTCAAAATTATTCCGGAGCCCTCCACTACGGCGCGCCTCATCGCCTGCGTCGCGTCGGCGCGTTAAACCCTACAATCAATCAATCAATCAATCAATCAATCAATCAGGGCGGTATGACAAGGCGGCTCAACAAAAGACCAGCACGCGCTGCGTGATGCACGTAAGTAGGTCCTTCGGCGTTCCCCTCGTTGCTCCTTTCTATTTCAAGAAATCAACTCTGTCTTGCCTATAGCGTGGATCATCCGACCCCCATGATATTTTCCCGAGGAGTTCAAACACGATTTACAACATGCTCAGCGGCGGTGACATGGTAAGAGATAACGCCAGAACATCGCGGGCGCCGTGCTTTCGATAATCACGCGATCACTTCCTGAGACGCAGCAGCTATGCGCCATGACCGAGAAGACTGCGCACAAATTTGGCATTAGGGGGTACAGTAGTCGTCAGCCATTTTTTTTTTGTATATGTGGTCAGTTGAAAGTGTGGTCCCATTTTGCGTGCAACGCAAGCAGCGTTCCTCGTACGAGCTTGGAAGTTTCAATGACATAAGGCGAACATAAACAAGGACCAATGAGCTTACTGGTGAACAAGTATATGAAACACAAAAACTGAAATTCAGGAAATGTTCTAAACTCACAAAACTGAAATATTTCACTGTACATACAAAAAAAAATAGTGAGACGGTGGCTACATTGCATGCAATAAGCAGGGTACTAAGCTTGCCGCTCAATTTGCTGTTGCGTTTGTAAAATTGCGGAAGAATAGAATGTTCAAGAATGGCATTATAAAAATGGTTAGAAAATTGTTTTTAAAACAAAGCTTTCTACCTCTACCAGCCAACGGCTTCGTCATGGCCGCAGGCCCTTTCGGGAACAGAAGGTCCCTCGTACCGGGGCTGGGTTTGCCTTGACACCCGCCGTGATTGCTCAGTGGCTAAGCCGTTCCGCTGCTGAGCACGAGGTCGCGGGTTCGATTTCCGACCACGGCGGCCGCTTTTCTGATGTAGGCGAAAAGCAAAAACGCCCGTGTGTTCGAGATTTCGGCGCACGTTAAAGATCCCCAGGTGGTCAAAATTAATCCGGAGCCCTCCACTACGGCGCGCCTTACCGCCTGCGTTGCGTCGGCACGTTAAACCCTACAATCAGAATCATAATCCGCGTTGCATTATGCGTACTGGGCCCGAGAAGGAGCGCGCGAGAGTCCGTCGCCTTAGCGACTAAGCTACGCCCACCTGTTGAGTCATGGAGAAAGACCCTGGTTTTGATTCAGCCGCTGGGGAAAAGGAGGGCGCTTTTTTTGGCTCTAAACCCAGGTAACGGCTGGTAGAATCTTTGGTCTCACTCCTTGTTGAGCTAAGTGTGTAAATGCAAGTGTCGTCGCATGGGTAATTGTGCTTGTCGTTTACAGCTTTGATTTCGAACCACCTTCACATCGTGGATTGGAGCCAATGTTTTGTAAGATTGCTAATTCTTTTCGTGTTCCCCGTGTTGGGGTTTCCGGTTCGCTTGTGCCAAATTATGTAATGATTTTCCATATGTGCAGCATATCTTGGAGAATCACGGCAGGATTTTTTTTGTCGCTCCTGTGTTGGCATCGGGTTTTTTCATTCGTTATGGCTGTTTCATATTATAAGGGGTTCATACTGCTGCAAAAAACACTGTGCATGACGACGAGGCACGAAGTGCACAAAACGTTTCCTAAACATAGGTCACAATTGAGACAGAACATAACTAGACAAGAAGCTTTTTGAGCATCCTTCTCATTAAAAATTGAGAGGGTCGTTCCGCGAAGTTGATTCAGACATCGCGTGAGCGTACTTTTTCTTATTTCTTTCAGCATTGATACTTGAACAATTATCCCATTGTTTGCATAATTACTTATGGTAGTGTCGGCCAGATTATTTCCGTAGCATTCGATCGGTGGGAGTACGGCTTGAATACGCGCTTTAGCAGACGACGCGCTTCGAGCGCATTCACCGGTATCCCCACACAACAGCTGTCTTGGGTGTGGCCTAGCAACGCGCTTTCTTGCCCGCGTGCCATTACTCACTCTATTTTCTTGATTTTGAAGCATTGATGCATCAGGCCATTTGTTCGATGTGCAATCCCCGCATGACAGAGGGATTTTATACACCGCGCAACCCTGGCAGTCAAAGAATCGCTTGGCGTCTTTTTCGGCACCTCTCCTCCTTGTTTTCTTGAGAATTTACGGGCTTGCATAAATTATGTACCTTGTTGTTTGCCCAAAAAAACTACACGAGCTCCGGCCCCTGTCAATACTTTATTTACCCCAGCGAAGCAGTTTAGCAACTCGTAGTTTTTCGTGTTCGCAGTTAAAAATACCAATTGCCGAGCGTGCGCACATGAGCGCGGGCCTCGCGGTGGCGCCCGGTAGTTAACAAAACCAAGAGGATGCCTAGCGCTCGTGTGTGCGGCCTCGCGACGACCACCCAGCGTCCCCTTCGCACGTCCGTCAGGCCAACCATACCCACTTAGGGAGAATTGGCCAAGATGTCGGCGACCGCACGGCAGTTAAAAAAACCCAAAAATGTGGAGCGCTCAAGTGTGCGTGCCTTGCTGCGACCACCCAGCGTCCCCGGCGCACGCTTTCCAAGCCAAGCATACCCACTCAATGAGATTGACCAAGATTGGCAAAAAAAAAAAAAAAGCACACGCTCGGAAAGACTCCAGCGTTCACCCAGAACGTGGCAACACTTTCTCGGAACGAGAAAGACAAGTCCTGAAGTGGATGCCTCTAGAAACAAACTCGTAACAGGCGCGCTTTATACAATGAAACGGAAGACTCCATGCGGCGAAGGCCTACGCCATAGAGTAAATATCGGCTCAAATATATGCTGAATACATTCAGTAAATATAACGAAATGTTAACGTGAGAGCGAACACTTCACGAAGGGGCTCCAAAAGTGTCGTCGAAGTCCTTTAAAGCAGAGCCCAAAGTTCCCGTTCTGTGTAAAAAGCCGGCGTCGCTGTCGCTTCTGTTGTCCTGTACAGAAAGTGGCCACCGCTTTAAGGCGTAGATGAACAGCACATTTAAGATTCCACGAGAATTCAAGCAGAGTCTCCAGACTAGGAATCGAGTGCGTTACCATACGTTACCTAACGTTACCTAGTGTGTTACATAATGCGTTACCTATATAATGCGTCACCTAATGCTACCTCAACACAATCCCAGCATCGGGACCAATTATTGGTGTGAGGGTGGATTTAACGTCATATCTGGTGACAGGTCAACATAACGGCACGTGAGTAAAACAGGTGCATGCCGGTGAGGGAGAACTCCGAGAGAGAGAGGGGGGGGGGGCAGTACATGTTTATGGAAAAGCAGAAGAGGTCGGCCTGAGAAACGGACCTTGGGTCTGCTACTCCCCACTGGGGCGAGGGTGTTGGGCACAAACAGAGAAAGGAATGTATATGAAAGGTGTGAGGAATGACAATGAAGTCGACGAATGAACTATGTAGTACATGCAGCAAGACTGATACATGTCTCGCATGCAACGGGGCGCCGAATGAGATTATCACAGTTCACTTTTTAGCACATAATTATCGTCCATATAAAAAAAAAATATAGGATATCATTCCGCAGTCAGTTAAATTTCTTTGCCACCTAGAGCAGAGAATCTAGAGCGAAGTCACTAAGGAATATAAGCACGGCTTTATAACTTTGCTTCCTGTTGTCAGCCACGTGCCCAAAATCTTTGGTTTGGACAGAGAGCATAGTAACGCTGCCTCAAAGTTATTTCGCTCACCAGTGTACCTTGGGCAAACGCTAAGCAAATGTTCGATAGTCGCTGGACAACCACACAGAAGGCGGTCCGGGCTGTTCTCGCGCCCGAATGTGTGGAGATACTTTCGGCTCATTGCTACTCCAAGTCGCAGCCTTTGTAGCACGTTCTTTGAGTGAGCATGAGTGAGTGTGCAGCGTGAGTGAGCCAGAACGTTTGCTCTGGATGGAGCCTGTAAAGCCGTTCCAGTCGATTCTGCCGCTCACAGGAATGCAAGGCTGCAGCTTGTTTGCGTGCTCGATAGGGTATTGTGTTGGCATCTTGTCTTGTGATGAGTATAACTAGGAGAGTTCCATTGTGGTGTGGCTGCTTTGCTTCTGCATCCGACTTCGACATGGTAAAAAGCGTACTAGACGGGGACAGAAGAAGACGCAGTGACACGGGACGAGCGCTGGTTTCGTGTCTCTGTCTCCTTTGTGTCTCTGTCCCGTGTCTCCTTGCACCGTGTCGCTATCTCTTCTTCTGTCCCCATCTAGTGCACTTTTTACCATGTCGAAGTCGTATCACCAACTAGCCCAAATTTCTGGGTTGAATATTCTGCATCCTCCTACGGAAGCTAGGGGTGAAGTGTCGACAGCCTGCCTGTCGAAGGAATTCACGCCAAAAGACGAACAGAGCAAATAGCGGAAAAGAGACACGAACCACCTGATGTTGGAGTAAAGTATTTGATAAATATAGCCAGGGAAAGCCATAATGATTTGGCCTTCAAAGTACCTAAGCAGACTTAAGCGCCCGAAAATGTCTTTTTCCGCTCAATATATAAAAAATAAATTTTTAAGAGGATGCGGGAAAACGTTGAATTGTATTTAAAAGTCTCACTAGCAGTCGAATGAAAGTGAGAAAGAGGGCGCAAACTAGTAAAAAAAGGAAACAAAGAAATGATTTGCCTTGGTTCCTTGTCGTGCCCTATTTGATTTTAGTCTCCGTAATTTTATTTTATTTTTTTGGCACTTCGGGTAAGCAGCAGCTAACACATGTTGACTCTTCTCGCTGACGCTACAACCGCGAGAACGGAGTTAAGAAAAACGTACGACACTGGATGCCGTTGTTTGTTAGCGATGTGATGCAGCAAAAAAAAAATCAAAAAACAAAAGTGTGTGTGTGTGTGAGAGAGAGAGAGAGAGAGAGAGAGAGAGAGAGAGAGAGAGAGAGAGAGAGAGAGAGAGAGAGAGAGAGAGAGAGAGAGAGAGAGAGAGAGAGAGAGAGAGAGAGAGAGAGAGAGAGAGAGAGAGAGAGAGAGAGAGAGAGAGAGAGAGAGAGAGAGACGGAAACAGTGTTTGGGAGTTGCGAGAGGGGCTTTGAGAGTTTCCAAAGGCGGCCACTTTTTTCTCTACGACGTGTATTGCGTGAGGATACCTGCATCTGTGTCAGGTTTTAATCTTTATCCAGAGCAACGTACCTTCAGCTTCATCTTGTTCTTGACTTTGCAATATGTAGGCATCCATGGTGGAGGCCATATTTGAAATCTGGCCAGCGTATAATCAAGCAAACAAAAACCTTATGGAAAGGTTCCGCCTTCAAAACATTGAGTCTAAATAAAACAGAAAATTTAGTGGAGGCTGTTTTGTTGTACCGTGGTGAGGGACAATGAGTTGTCCGCACTGTAAACCTAGAGCAGTGGATAAAGAACTTAGCAAAGACTTCACATGAGAATTTTTACGCGGGTTCACAGGTGCTTAAGAGAAAAGTGCAGTATTAAGATTGAGTATGCTCTTGCTCTCCTGAACGAAAATACGGACCGGCATGTTTTTGATCGTTTTTGAATTGAACAAAAAAGACAAAGTTTACCTACTGCTTCCGAATCACTCATTGCGCTTGCTTGCCATTCTCTCCTTAAAACCTCTGTTTTGAGAAGGATCAGACACATCGCAAAGACAAAAAAAAAAGGTCTAGCGAGGAAGCGTACCGCACGCCATAATACACTTATTCTGAACGTGCTAGCACGGTGAACTGCGCGGGTACGGTGACGGCGCAGGCATATTCGCATAAGTAATCGTTTAAAAAATTTCGGGTGTATATTGAAAGCTTTTTCTTTCCTCGGAAGATTAAAAATAAACAGCATCTTTTTCTCACTTTCCAGACGGAAGGCGTTCTGCACCACCAACTCCATTACTCGCCGGCATATGTTTGTTTTTATCAGACCTCGGTGGTCCGTTAAATGGCGAACTTTGCCAGCAATATTTAAAACCACACATTTAGACTTGGACATAAACCACTGCGGTTGAAAGTTTGAAAACTAAACTTTCGCGGACGGCGTGCGAAATTCTCCTGGAATAAAACATTTGTGTTCATAAATTACTCCGAGGAATACGCGACTGTGTTTCCAGCAATGTATAAGCAAGAGGTAGTTTTATAAAAGAACGCTGAGACTATTTGCTCTTTGCTTTTACGGCAAGAAAGCAGGCAGTGCGCTAATATAGCAGCCGGTGGGCGATTTATTTATTGTGAAACGTTGCTCCAAATGGAATGCAAATACATTGTGATTAGCATCTCCGGGAAATAAAAGAAACACAAAAAATAAGAATGTTTTTTTTTTATAAATGCTACTCAATTGTAGGAGTCCATCCTTATATTACGCACGAAAATGGCTGAGTAAAGCAGACGGCGTTGATGTCTTTGTTCTCAAACTAGCAAAACGCGGCGATTTAAGCAATGCCTTACATATTGCCAGAAACAAGGCAGGTAGTAAACAAAATGAAGCGCTGAAGACAGTTGTTTGAAACTCTGAAGATAAGTTGCGGCAGAATACGTTACAAAAAATAAACAAAACGTGCGGAGAAATCACTCCCGTGAGAGTGCCAACTAATTCTAAAGTTCTGTCCTTGCACAACGACGTGATATAACACTAATACCGTATTTACTCGATTCTAAGCACCCCCTTTTTTTAACGATCGTAATGCCCAAAGTAGCCTATATTCGAGAAATCTAAAATGACCTCCCGTCCCGACCCACACACACACGCACACACACGCACACCCACACACACGCACACGCACAGACGCCCACACGCTCACGCGCATGTACACACACACACGCACACACACACGCACGCACGCATACACGCACACGCACACGCACACTTTTTTTGGCAGGGGCATACAGACGAGGCGGATGCAAGGAATAATGTTTTATTCAGCAAACATTCACAAAGGCACAGACAATGGACCAGGCGCTTACGTCTGATACTCAGTCTGATACTGCTACTTAAGTCTGTCGCACCTCTTGAGCCGCCGTTCTAAGTATCCCAGAGCAGGTTGTCTTATTTTCCGTCGAAGTTGTTTGCAATCGAATGTCTGTTAAATGATTCGAATACAACGTCAACGTGGACCCCCTTCCAGAAGTCTCAAGTCGACCTTGCGATAGTTCGCGGAGACGCTTTCCGCAGCTTTGCTGTCGTGTAGTGTTGGAACGCAGCAACACGAGACACAGCCGAGCTAGGCTCAGCGGGCGGGATGCGTTCCTGCACTTTAGCCTTGCCGTGCACCAGAAGCCGAGAATGTGCCCTTCCGACAGCTCCGGCTCGTGAACAGAGCGAGCAAACGCAGTTGCCGGACTGGGCAACACGCGCTTCATCGCGGAGAACGGGGTGCTTAGATTCGCATGCGATATTTTTTTCAAAATTATTCTTCTCAAAGTAGAAGAGGGTGCTTAGAATCGAGGAAGGCTTACCATCGCGAAAATACGGTGTTTTTTTTTTACCTCTAAGAGACGACGAAGCACAAAACTACTGGGGCGAAAATACTCGCTAAAAGTTTAGACGTGTTGTTACCGTTTCTAGAACAAACTTTAGCAACTAACGGAAAACAAAATAGAAAAAGAACTGGCTTTTGTTTTTTAGACGTCACGTTCCTGAAAATTTCGTTAATCGGCATCTTTTCATTTCGTAAGCCTAGCACAGCGGCTTGTTAAGAAACCAAGTAGTCGTTACAGATTTACTATTTTTATATTGTATCGTTCACTCGACTATACGCAGGCAACGTTAGGATAAGATTGTCTGGCCCAAGTGTGTGTTTCGAGCGAAACAATGTTCGCATGGAAAGCAGAGCAAATCCACACGTCACTTTCTTGTCCCTGCACAAATTGTATTTTTAAATCGAAGCTGTCTATTCGTCACCGAAAGCGTCGTTCGTCGTGCAATAACGCACTATAGGAAAGCCAAATTTCTAAAAAAGAGATCGAGCGCCCCAAGAGAAAAAAAAAAAAAAACGTTTCCCTTGGTCGGACTCGAACTTGGGAACCTCGCGTTATGAAGCCGACGTCTATCGATTGCCGCCGATTCGACACGATTAAAACATTTTGGTCTTTGAGTTTGCAAGAAGGCTTCGCGCTTCAGCCATCTTTTTGTTTATTTTAAGGGGGCCCTTAAATACCCTTTAGATACATGGATGTACACGTAACCAAGTAAAGCAATCTATTAGAAATACCCTGCTTAAATAATTTTCTTAAGGAGGTGGGTATTAGCTGAAAAACAGTAAATCAAAAACCGCGCATTGCCGCCGCGGCGCGTTCCCCATTCTCCTCACTGCTGACGTTGCGCGAGAATTTTCTTGATGCTTCCCTACTCCAAGGATGACGTCTACAACCATTTACAGTTTTGCGCTCCACTGAGTGCACGTTGCGGTGGTTGCTATCGGCGGCACGTCAAAAAGACATTTTAAAGCGGCAGAGAACCCGTGCCTGTAACGCGCCGGTTCGGACCGCTTTACCAGTCGTGATGGAGCTTGCGGAGAAGGCACAGAGCACGCATGTTTTGATCAGCTGCACCCTTGTCTTGTACGACAGGCGTGGTAATAGTTCAACAAAGGTTAATATAGATGAACACGATAGCGTGCAAGCGTGCTGCAGGAAGCGCCAATTAACCAAAGGTCCCGCGGCGACCCGCCGACGCTGAGCAGACTACGGTTCTCTTTGCCAGAAGTTCTAGAAGAAAGCCGTCCAATAGCAGGATCACTGCTTGGTTGTGATGGTTGTGGTTTGGGGGAAAGGAAAAGGAAAGGATATTTTTGGGGATATCTTTGAGCTCGGCAGGGAGCTCACCTGCATACAACCTAGGGAAGGGAAGTAAAAGGGGAGTGAAGCAGAGAGAGAGAATAACGAAGGGATAGAGTAGAGAGCGAAATAGAAAGGTAGGAAGAGAGGAAAAAGAGTAGGAGATAGGGCTGTCAGTCCAGGAACAGCAGTCAGTCACTGCAGTCCGGGCTACAGCCGCTGTGTGAGGCTGATCGTCTCCAGGTAACGGAGCAGACGGTCGAAAACTGTCCATTGGGTTGCCGCAGGCCCTTTCGGAAACAGAAGGTCCCTCGTAATGAGGCTGGGTTTGCCTTGACACCCGCCGTGATGGCTCAGTGGCTAAGGCGTTCCGCTGCTGAGCAAGAGGTCGCGGGTTCGATTTACGACCACGGCGGCCGCTTTTCTGTTGTAGGCGAAAAGCAAAAACGGCCGTGTGTACGAGATTTCGGCGCACGTTAAAGACCCCTAGGATGTCAAAATTAATCCGTAGCCCTCCACTACGGCACGCCTCATCGCCTACGTTGCGTCGGCGCGTTAAACGCTTACAATCAATCAATCAATTTATTGCCTTGACGATGGATCACTCGGTGGAGCTCTGCTCTGGCTGCCGCATGGTGAGGGAAGAAACTTCGTGACGCATCCGGGAGTATCGCGCACGATGAAGTACATGCGATGATGCACAAGCATTTAAATGACGAGTCGACAAACATGCAAGAAAGGGTGGAAAGTGGCTAAAACCTTTAGAACGAAAGAGCGAGCTTTCGGCTGCCTGTAAAAAGTTATACTTGACGCAGATGACGTCGGCCACCCAACCTGCACATGGGCTTGTTCATTTAGTGTGCCCAAAATGCCTTTCACGACCCCTGTAAGAAAGGGGCTATGATTTTTTACTCAAATCACATTCTGGGCCTCGTCAAGAGAAAAATTCGTCCAAGTAATCCCCCGATTTGTTGTTCTAGAGTGTTGTGGTATAGATGCGTGCTGCCGAGATTCTTCACACCGTGTCTTGTCTGGCTCTGTATAATTCTATCGACGGTTGCCCAAAACATTCCTCCAAACTTGTGGATTTCGCATTTGGCTTCCCTGTTCTTTCTTCCTATTACAAATATATAATACTGGAGTGAGCGCAGGCGGCCTTTTGTTTCACTCTTCCGCATAAGGCTCTTTCCCGATAAGTTCTGCCTATCCACCTCTTTTCGACTCGAGACTATCGACGCTTTTGTTTAAGAGCTTTGAGAAGCGGAAATCAATGACTGCAGGTACTGCAGAGCAGTCGTCAAGAATTTGCAGCACTCAAATAGGTGTGAAAGTGGCCAAGCTGAACATCGGACGTGCGTTCTTTAAGGTGGGTCTTTCAGCTTTAGGCAGGACTTGTTTCGAGCCCAATGCCGCGAAACACAAACGAGTATGTGCCCAGAACTGATGTAACTGAGTGGATGTTGCTGACAGAACACGTTATGAGTTAAAGTCCAATGTCTGAATAATGGCTTTAACAGAACGATGTCTTCAAGAAAAAAAAAAAACGAATGTGGTAAAATGGGAATCAAAGAAACACGGGCTGAAAAGGATCCAGAGCTCCAAAGCCAGTGGCTTCTGGCACAAGAAATGCCTTGTAAGCCACTCACGCAGTTTCCTCTGAACAAGTCCGCTTCAGCGCGTGTGCTCTCTCCCAGGAAGATGGATGGATGGAAAGGACTTTATTGGGTAAATCCTGCAGTAGGTAAAGCCCGGTTGACGGGCCGACCTCAACGTGGCCGTGCGTTGCATCCTCTTGGGCAGCCCTACTCGACAGGGACCCCTTTGCGGAGTCCGTGCCTTTCGAGCGCCTTGAGAACCTGCTGGATGGCCCACTCTTGATCCGACTTGTTGGTTGAGGCGATGGCGATTTGGAGATCTGCGGGGTATTCTGTGAAGCTGACGCCGTCTGGTATGGCTGCACAGTCCCATAGGATGTGCCAGCGATTGGCCGTACCTTGTTTGCAGATGTCGCACTGTGCGCTGCCTCCCAGGAAGATTCAGCCATGGATTTAGGAACGTTTCGCTTTCTGGCGTCTGAAAATATAATGAAAATGTCATGCGTACTTCATGGCAACTACGTACAGCCGTGTGTCACTTCTTATGAGCGCCTTCCTAAATTGACGAGAAGGTGTGGCTGCAGAAGATGCCTATTGCGGTGTCCCTCATTCGAGCACTGCACAAAACAAACGAACATTTCATTCAAATGTAAAATTACGAAGAGAAACGGGGGAAGAATGGTGGAAGCATCAATTACCATGGGTGACAATAACTGAAGACAAAAATACAGTGCCATCCTTTCGAGGGTTACTCAGGGGGTGCGAAGTATATTGTTACAGTCGAAAGCGATAAAAGGGATTTATATACAGTGTGAGCACAGATGTGACCGAGAGTTGAGCGTGACCAAACTAGCTGATGGACCATGGCTGACCAAATTGGCTGATCGGTTTGCATGGCGGGAAAACAAACGTACAAACCACACAGAGAAATCTGGCCGCTCGAGAAACGCTTCCTTTAGCGCACTGCTTTCCACGAATGGGACTGCGTTTTCTAACTTGCTGAATACCAATTCGGTTGTGTTTTAAGAGGTATTACAAAAGGCGAAAGTAGCACCTCGTTCTGGTAAATAGGGATTACAAAAGTTCCCTCAGCTTTCTCGCAATTCTCAAAATTACTAAAATAACTACTTTAAATCGGTATAAATGGGAATCACTAAGCTCACATGCCGAATTGTTTTGGCGCCCGCGCTTGTGTTGCGCGGTGGTGCAGCCCCAAGCTAGCACGTCAGGATGGCTAGGTTCCGCTGTCTCAGCCTTCGAAAGACGCTCCTCTCCGTTTTCTTTCTCCCGACTCACGACCGACGCTGCTGCTGCGTTAGGGACGCCGCACCCGCGAATTCCAGGTAACGACTGGCCGACTCTCTGGTATCGCTCTTTGTAGAGCCACGTGTGTGAATTCAAGAGGCGTCACACGGGAAATTGTTGTGGGTGTCGTTTAAAGCTTTGCTTTCCAACCACCTTCTCGGCGTAGATTGTAGCCAATTTTTTTTTAGTTTTCATAAAACCAATGCAATATGTATTTCTAAATGAAACAAGAAGCCACATCTCCATTAAGCAGCCATCATTTGCCTCAGGTCGGCTCCATATTATCTTTGGGCTTGATAATGTTTATATGTTTGAGAGTTGTCCTTTGTACTATAGGAAATGCGAAAGCATTTACACTCTACATGCACCTGGTTCGCACGCTGAGATTTTACGGAAGCGTTCTTGTCAACAGTGTGCCCTGCGTGAATTAAAATCGGCCTCTTTAAAAAGCAACAAAATTAATATGCGGGCGGACGCTAATAACATGTCTGAGTTCGCCAAGATAGAGAGTTTCAGGTGACCGATTCGGATGGTCCGCTCCTCTCCGATAGCAAACGTGAGCGCCATTGCGCATGGGTGGCGGGCTAGTGCGCTAGCGGCGATACCGGAGCGGGGCCCCGCTCGGCTAGCCGGGGCCTCTTAGCGGACCGTCGCGGTAGAACACGCTACTGCGCGGAATTTTACGATGGCTGCCCCCTGTGAGGCGAGCGCGCTACGGAGAACTCCGTTTATTCAGTTGAAACACGAGTGACGAAACCGTGAAAGCGCTTCCGAATAGGCATGCAGAGGTGCCACGCATCTCAGAGACGTTTAGAACCCAAACGATAATCGTCGACCGAAGCGGGGCCTACTTTTATGCACCTCCGAGAGAGACAGTCTTGCCTTGTCTATTCGAAAGTTGAACGGCTTCTTTTAATGAATATTTAGGGCCATTATTTCGTGTCAGCGACTACATTATTTGGAAAATGGGAAATGAGGCAATAAACACGGCTCTTACCCTTATTTGAGTGCCTAAAATACGAATTCTTACATTTCCTTTGGATGACGTTTTGTTTTACAGGCGCACAGAGCACAAGCAGTGACGCGAATGATTCCCCGCCGAGGGAGATACGGTTATCGCTTAGCTACAACTGTTTCTGCTGCTGACGCTCCGGTCGCTCTGAGCGGGCCGCCGGCAGCGGAGCGGACTGCCAGAAACGGTTAGCTAAACTCTCCATACAAAAGAAAAACTCGTACAATTTGGAGCTAGTACTGCCTTTTTATATCTACATATGCCAAAACATATCATGCAGGCTACGGCACTTAAGTACCGTAACCTGGGTGAACACAATTGACGTATGCAAAAAGTGAATACATGAGTTTTTGCGGGGGGGGGGGGAGGAAGATGGGGAAGGGGGCTTTATAACAAAGAAAAAAAAAGAGAGGGGGGGGGGGGTTCTACAGGTTTTTGTTTTCAAAACTGGGGTCACATAGGTAAAGAAAAATATTCGATTCAAATGCAGTGTCAAATTCAACGAATGTGGGTTCTTTATGCGCCGAAGCTACGCCCAGGCTACGAGGCGCGCCGCAGTAAAAGGCATCCAATTTATTCAGCTTTAACGTTCACTAAATTGCCGACACACAAGAGTTTTCATTTTTTCACCTCCATCAGACAACGGCCGCCGCATGCGGGTTCGAAACAGTGTCCTTGGACATAATAGCATAACGCCTTAGCCACACAGCCACCGCGACGGCTGTGGAATGTGAAATTGAGCTAGGGTAGCGGCTCCTCGTAGGCGGACTTCTTCGCGCTGAGGAACTAAACACTGGCTGAAGATTTGTACTGGTATACACTTTATATACTGGAACCGTAGGTTTCCTGTAGTCGAAGTACAAACAAAGAGAAAAAAAAATCGTTGACGGGTTTCTCTTGTGCATGCAGTCTTGAGTGGGCACGGTGGAATTTAGGAAGCCCAGCACAGAACCTTCGAAGTAATTTAATGAGACCGCGTGAGAAAGTGCCGGGCAAATCGAATTTGGCATTTCCTAGGAAGCAGAAATTCGATTAAGCGTCCGGTGGTTTCTTTGTAGCATTTGAAGTGGTCCTCGGTCACCTCGCAGACTTTAACAAAAAAAGACGAGTTGAGAGAGGAGGGAGCGCCCCTCATGCCAAACCTCATCCAAAACTTCTGCCAATGCGATACGACAGAGCAATTTTTTTGCTACTTTAACCTCGAAATAGGTATAAAAAATCAAAGCCCATTTTTAAGAAAAAGGTGTTTGAAACGCGAAGCTGTCTCCCACGCAACCTGAGTTCAAATCCGAAATCCAAACTGCTGCGGCCACGTCCGAATGATTGCCAAACTGTGGCATGTTAGGCAAGTTTTGCATTGCTCGCGTGTAAATGTGCAAATATTTGATCGAAAATTCGCCGTGTTTATCTAATCTCGTCACATAAAAATTGTATAAGGATGTGTGCGATGACCAGTTCCATGTCCTGTGCTATAGCGCGATGTATAGTAGAGGCGTGTAGTAGAGGACTTACCAATAGATATAAAAAGGTGTCTGTGAAACCGCGGGGTCAAGTGTTTTTCTTCAATCTTCATTTGCGTACGGAAGCAGCGAAAACTTAGTTATCAGAAAAGGAATTAAACACACCATGCAGTACAGACTGCACAATTTGCAAACAACCAGAGAAGATAGGACATGTTTTCATAGACTGTTGGAATGTAGTACACTTCTGGGATATGATGCACAGAACACTGCACAAAGACTTTCTACTTCATTCGCATGTTATCCGGTACCTACCCGCAGACAATAAAGAAGGCGTCCCTTACGACGTAGTGGTGATTCGGGGCCTCCATAGCATCTGGCGTGCGCGAATGGCCTGGCTCTATGGGGACACGGATGCTCGCCTGGCCAGGCAGTTTCTTCGGGAAAACTTTAGAGAATTTGCCTGGGGGTAGAGAACGCGGCAGCCAGTTCCCGATTGGTTAAATGTAGTTAAAACACTGACTGTAATTATGTAATGATCTAATGACGAAGACAGGCTGCAGTTACGGATGCCTGCTTTATGTTTGTGCCTGTGGTATTTTTCGTGTTGAATGATTTACTTTATCCCGAAGTCCGGCAATAAGGAAAGAAAAAGAATGGCGCAATTGGGTAGACGTCGGCTGCATTACGCGAGGGACCCAGGTTTGATTCCGACCATGGGCAACGGTTTCTTTTTTTTTTTGAAGCACTTGATGTGCCATTTCGCTTATAATCACCGTCGTTTTGTGAAACCCATTGAGTAAAGTTCGCTTTCCTGCAATGCGTTTTGCGTGACGAACGACGCCACAAGTGAGGCATAGGCAGCTTGTTTTAATAGATATGATCATTCCGGACAGACGTAAATTCTAGAAGAAAATAATACCAGACCAGGCACTGCAAAAGAGAAACCAGGCGTTCCAGATGCTCTGTGTTCTCTAGCCATCTTGTCGCAAAACAAAGGTTTACGCAGTTTGAGTCAATTCACCTGCAAGCCATGACGAAAGCAGGCCCTGATGATACCCCTCCCTCCCAATTACTCAATCGTGAACGGCGTCCGTAGGCAAAGTACGCTTTGAGGCAAACCCAGCTTTCTGGCGACTGCTTCGTAGCTGCCAGTCCACTGTCGATATCTTGGGAAAAAATCATTGTGTGAATTGGCCGCTAAGACGACTCAATCAGTACGCTGAGTTTCATTTACTTCTCGTAATTATTTCACCGTGAAGTTGCAGGCAGTTGAGAATTCTCGCCTGCTGTCAATACATAGCCTTCTACGACAGTAGTATTGTTAGAGAAAACGGCAGCAACTCGTGTTATAACGGAACTATCCCGAAACAAGCTTTATCACGTTGCACGGCTCAAATGACTACACAACTGTGCGATCTCCTGTCCCAGCAGTAATCATAGATAGCTATCATTCGCAATTCCAGGAGCATTGTCAGTTTCGGCGAAGCCATCCTGAGAGAGACAGCTCCTTGGTTTTGTTTTTTTTGTCATAAAACTGTACTCCTTCCATGCTTGACGAAGATATTGAAGCCAGAAATACTCAACATCGTAAATAAGCAATGATGTTTTGTTTATTGCACTGGTTTTTTCGCGCTTGTTCATGAAGCCTCCGGTAAATTTCCTCACGAATAAAGTACTATGTAATTGTAATTTATAGTAAATTTACCATTTCCGTTGGTAATTTAACATATCTTGTAGCGTGAATATTCAACACTTGGGCGTACCCACTAGTTTTCTCCCGTATCTGGTAGGCGTACTGCAGATTGGTGGCGCAATAGTAAATAATAATAGTAGTGTTTATTATCAAGGAGTACATACAGAGGTAAAATGGGCCCGCCAAAGCCTACAGGTGGGCTTGTGCGGCGTCGCCCGGCAGCAACGGCCTTCACTTCCGTAAAAAGCACTCATTAACAGTGATAATTGAATAGGGAGGTAAAAAAGACAAGGAAATAGAAAAACGAAAACAAAGAGAAGAAGACGAAAACAAGAGGGAGGAAAAAAGGAAAGCAAAAAAAAAAAAAACAACAGACAAGCAGAAAAGACGAGGAAAAACCGACAAACAAAAATACAATAAATAAACATGGGTCTTAGCTACATGGGTGGCATTTTCCAAGAAGCAGTTAGAGAACAGAGAAATAATAAACTGTCACCGCACACACATACACACTTCAGCATAATTCTGATGCTAGAATAGCAGTACGCAAGTGTTTCCGCGTAGTTGCGGAGAACAATTCGTCAGGCAATTCGTTAAAACCCGAGTCCAAACGAACGGAATGACCAGACGCTCATTTCCGCTTTCATCATTCCCATCGGCATACCCAGCCAAATTTTGGCTCTCCCTATCGGGTAGTTCCTATACAACAAATTCACTGACTGTAACGCCTGACAGGTGTTCATTATGCGGTGCCAGGCTAGCGACTTGCCCGACATCAAATAAATTAGCCCAGCTTCACTGACTTAACGCCGCGAACGCTGATGCTAACAGCGAAACTACTTTGCGTACTCTAACGGCAAGGCTAAGTTTTATGGAACTACTGAAAGCCAGCAGATAGATTCCCGCTAGCGCCAATTACTTTTTGCCGTATTCCACTGCTCGCGCCATCTACTGGAAACTTTTGTTACTTTTGAACTTGGAACACTGCCACGAGGGGGCGCAGAGAGCGCTTTTTGTTCTTTCACGTCGTGCATTCTTATTCGTATAGCTAAAATCAAGCAGCCATGTATTTTTAATTTAAACACAATGCGAACATCACCTATGTATCGTTGTCTTGCCTCAAATTTATTTATTTATTTATTTATTTATTTATTTATTTATTTATTTATTTATTTATTTATTTATTTATTTATTTATTTATTTATTTATTTTTACATACTGCAGACCAGTTGGGTTATCGCAGGAGTGGGTATGCACACAGAGTGCATTAACAGTGTTCTGTACAGGTCAATTCAGACATAATTCACAACCCAATAAAACTCGCGCAAGTTTCACGAAGTTCAGATACAACAGGTAACAGCAAATACAGGAAATACGGAAAATTATAGATAAAATTCCCGCTACCCAAATAATTTAAATTACACAAACATTTTTCTAAGCGCAGTGCCCTATTTTCACCTGGTAGTAAATTTTGTTTTTCAATTGTTAGGCGGAAGAAGCTGTACTTAAATAGATTAGTATGTGGTTGAATAGCTGCGAGGTTAATGTTGTGGTTATTTCTCGTGAATTTAAATTTATCAAGAGACAAATAGTTGTGCTCTAATAAATAGCGTGGAGTGTTCCTGGGAATATTCAAATGTTTAAGACATTCGCGATCACGGCGTTCGGGGAGGGGTTGTAATTCTAGTGTGGTAAGGTGGGATGACAGGGAAAAGCTCCAATCAAAACGGCGGCGAATGAAGCTGATCGACTTCTTTGAACTGAGTCAAGCATGTTAATTTCAGATATGCCTAAAGTTTTCTTTTTGCTCAACAGTATTGACAGGTATAAATACTGCCACCAGATTTAGTAGTTTACAAAAGATTTAACTATACAAAAGTCTCTTTGAAGCATTCTTTTTAACTTGCTGCATGTGCGCTTGGCGCTTGCTCCCCTCCTCTCCAGAATATGCCCCTTCCGTATCGCTGCGGCCATTTTGTCACAATTGATCTCGTGAAAAGCCCTACCAAGAAAAGCTTCGCTGTCAAAATGGACGATGTTAACAGCCCGCTGTGACTGCCAAAATGCAGGAGCCTTACTTCTGCTCCGAACGGCTCAAATGCTTCTACAGGGGAAAAAATACACATTCAACAGCAATAGAAATAGAGAGCTTCACATGTGATTATGCGAAATTCAGTAATAAGCGACTTTATTTTTATTACTGCTACCCGAGAAAATGATTGGCGCATATGCCGGAAATTCGGGATTTTTAAATGCAGAGCATTTCTTTAACTCACGATGTCACCCGGCGTTGTCGTGCCTCGGCGTCCGCAACAGCCGTTCCAGGTGCGCCCTCTCCACCGCTCCTCCTCTCCCGCATCACGCTACCCTCCTCGCTCTCAACAACAGGTCCGCACCCCTCCCCCTACACTATATAAAAAAATAATACTTACCGGCGCCTGGTTTAGATCCCACGACCCTGCGGGCGGAACGCAAGGTACATGGTGCTCTACCCACTGCGCCACAAAGCCGACACAGAATGGAAGGCTACGAACGCGCCTTATATCATTGACTCATTCAAACTACGTCAAGAAGCTGCTGATACAACGCATTCACTACCTGTGGGCGGAACGCGAGGTACATGGTGCTCTTCCCACTGCGCCACAAAACCGACACAGAATGAAAGGCTACGAACGCGCCTTATATCCTTGACTCATTCAAACTACGTCAAGAAGCTGCTGATACAACGCATTCACTACCACCAACTCCCCACACACTAAACGTTAACGCAATACACCCACCCCCTATGTGACGCATTTACTCGAGTCCCCCTCGCGGGGAGATGGGCCCTTTTTGATTTTCACTTCACACTAAAGCGTGCTCTGCAGAATCTTGAACACTTGTACCGTAGAGTTCAGTCAGTCCTCCGTGCTCTGTTCTTAAACAACTTTTTTATGTATATGCGCTGTACAGACACAAACACGCTCACTGCACATAGCGATGAAAACCTTGAGTCCGTGTGTAGTTAGAGTTGGCAAAACAGTATTTCAGTTTGCGATATCGTGGAAGACGAGGTTTTCTACTGCCCCTGCCGACTTTGGGGTAGGCCGGGTTTCGCACTGTGCAGTTCTTCTTGGGCCCACAAGGGCGGCGCAACCGTCTTGTCGAACGATAGGCCAGCGAAAAGCACTAAACCATGCTACACAATTTGGCTTCATATTCTTAAAAGCAGCAGCATGAGTGTACTCTAGCTAATGCGTTCAGGCCCGGCTATAACAAGCTGGCGCTCTGATGGCTTCCGAGGTGAAGGAGTTCGTGAAACTGAATACAGGGAACCCCCCCATATTGGGTCAAATAAAAATGATAAAACCCGAGAACAAAAAATAGCCGGAGAATCCAAATTGGGTATTTTTATAGTCACCGAAAATTTCAGGCACCCTAGCGTCTTAAATGTGGTATGCACATTTCCGGAGGCTCAAGGCAGCAATAAAGCTGGCATGGCATGGGCGTGTCAGATAGCACCATTCGTATTGCCTTCGATTTCGGGCAGCAGCTCATAATAGCCTTTAAAGCAAGCATAGAGCGTGACCAATAGAATATTAGCGATCCAATAAACCGATATACGGTTCAAGGAATGACACTTTTGTGGAATGCAAGAATGCAGTCGCTAAGAATTCTACCGTTACAGAGCTCTTCTATTTTTTTATTTTTTATTTTTTTTCAGCTGTTGGGTTGTGTTTGAAAATCGCACCGTTCCGATCCACAAAAACGACAAAAATCACCATTTCCCCGAACAATTTTCTCGAACCCTGCGCAAAGGAAACAAAACGTAAAAAATCTGCGCTGCTGATTGGCTGCGTCCCTGATCCTGTGTTTCTTTTTGTTCACATCGGCTTGGAACTTCGAATATAGGACACGCGCTAAAATTAGGCTAAGTTGTGTTCTCCCACACTGCGCCAAGCAGTAAATGGTAATACAACTTTATTAGGACCTGCGCCCCACATTGCAGGCTTTGATGTATAACAAAATTTAACGTCACATAAATTCCTGCCAGCCCCTCCTCATCCACCATTGCTATAATAAATGAACGAACAAGTCGCTATAGTACAGTATTACTTTAATTAGATTCTCCAAGAAAGAAAACACGTTGATGAGTGTCGTTCTAAAGAAATTTGCGATTAATTACAGCAAGGATTAGGGTTACGACGGGACGGGGTGGGGCGATTTTGTCGAAATTCGCTCATGAACCGGCGCAAGGAAAAAGGTTTAAGAAGAGGCGAAGCCACACATCTAGATGGAGTGGTGGAGGGTCTTTTTTTCCTTGTTTACGTTTCGTGAGCTGGTTAGAAGAACGGGAAGGTTTAAAGTTGGCTCGAGATAAGCAACACAATTTGGAGAAGCATTGGCGGTGCGATGGCCCCGTTCGCACCATTGTAGGCATCGGCAGTGAGGCGTGATTATATACCGGGTTCGGAAAGCGTTAAAAGTTTGTGATGCTGGCTACGTTTAATTGATAACGTGTTTAGAACTATCATCTCCCGAAGGACACCGAAGAAAATCCTGTTACTATCTACCTACTTTATTTTTATGAAGTACGCTTTGTATGTATATACTCGGATACATTTTTATCCTAGGGTGGAATAAATTTGGGGCATTAGAAAAACAGGGAGGAAAAGTAATTCAGGGAAGCTTGCACTCACGAGCAAGATTTGAATGGTGAAGCTGTTGTAGGCGAGCATTGCCTTACCCATCGTTAAAGGAGCCATGAAAACAAAATACAAGTTTGGTTCATTAGAAAGGCTGCTTTCTCCTGATAAAAATGATACCGATTTCATCGCAAACTTCCAAAAAAATAACGGAGATATTAAAGAAAACGTGTGGAGCTGCGGCGACTCGCTAGCCAGTTTTCGGCAACTTTTTCTATGACGTCACATAATCTTGTTTGGGCGATTGACGGCGGTCCGTTTGATCGAATCACTTGAATGCTAACGTGCACCTATAACCCACTGAAAATTATGATTTTAGTGCTGGCCCATATGACGTCACTTGCGTCGATAACACGTCACTGTGGCGCGAAATTTGAAAGTGCTTAAGTATTTCTTGCGTTTTCATCGGTTAAAAACCATCTTTCGTGGACGGAATGAAGCTGAGTGAGGTACTAAAGTCTAACTCTTTAAAGTTAAACAAAGTTGCATTTTCTCTTCATGTACCCTTTAAGTTTCAGTATCATTTTTTTTTTTTACATAGTTGCGGCGCTAGTAACCGTCGTCGTATGAGTCGGAGAAATCACCTTTACCCATTTCCCTTCCCCTCCCTTAGCTGTGGGAGGACCTGACGACCAGCTCCGGCTTGGATGCCCAGCAATCCCTCGGATCCAGGGCTGAGGCAGCATGGTCGTCTCATGGTCTCCTGGATTAAGGGGCCACTCCCACATCGCAAGGCTAGAAATATCATCCTTCCTTCGAAGAGGTCGTCGTCTTCTTCGGGGTGAGTCATCCTCTGCATTGTAGACTTCTACCACCTCTTTGTCATCGACTCGATGAAGCGGTGGCGGGATCTGCAAGTCGTCTCGGGAACGATTGGCACTCTCGTAGCCATGTCTCCAATTATCCATAATGACCTTTATAGAATGATGTGGCCGCGGTTACCTCTCCCAAACAGGGTGTCTTTTCATCTTTCGCATTAGCGCTGGAGTGTGCTTTTACATGCGCGGTATCGCTTTACGGCAGCGCTGGGTTTTTTTTTTTTTTTTTTTTTTTTTTGCTAAAGCCACAGCACAAACCGGTGACTCGGCGGTCGCCGCGAGGCATGCGCTCACGAGCACTCGCTATTTTCTTGGTATTTTTTCCTGCAACGGCGAAAGTTTGGCTTGTACAACAGCTCCGCCGTTAAAATAAAAAGGAAAAACGTCCGCATATCTCGATCAAGGAACAAAGGTCCTTTGCGTGCGTGAGGGACAGGCTAGCTTCCAGGAACAAATCATTGTGCAGCGATACCTGTGGTCATTTTTCGTTTTACTGGCGGTGAATTTATTTATTTTTATTGGTCTATTAGTATGACCTGCTGCGCAAAGGAGGCAGTATAGTAGAATCGGAGGGGAGGGGGAGGGGGGGGGGGGAGAATCTAACAGAAGTTCGAACCAGAAGATGACAGTCTAAAAAAGAACAAAAAACAGAGTAGTAATGCTGTCAGACAGGAATGGCTCACGTCGTGCCCTAAATTTTTTTTTTCTCGGAAAAAAATTTCCTTTTTTTGCCGAGTGGGATATCAAAATTTCCTTTACAATTTTCAGCATTTTTTCAGGCCGAGGATTAAACGTTCTTTGTGGGGCTACCTGCGACCGCAGAATAGGGAACAGAGGAAGAGATCTGTACAAAGTGTGTTGTGAAAGAAGAAATTGTTGTTTAATGGCAGCAAATATTCATTCGCTAGAATGCGCGTCAGAAATAGACAAATTATAGTAAGTACACTGCCACAATGACCCCGCCCCCTCTCTGAAAACGATTCTGACTAGCTATAGACACATTCCCTGATATAATGCGTGGGAAATGGTTTCCAACTACTTCAAAATAAGCACACTCGGGGCTATTTTCGTCCTGCATAAATCACAGCTACCAAATGCACTGGGAAATCCGCAAGTATCGAACACAGATATATGAGAAGTTGGAAGTTAAAGTTCTAATTTAAACAGCCGACGCAGAAAAAAAATCGTACTTTTAAGCGACAAAAAGGGCAAGCCATCACAAAGCTGGGCGATCCACCAGTTCTAGTTGCGGATAAACAAACATATTTGGCTATTTTTTCTAATTTAATGCTTTCTGGATGACGTATAAATAAAGAAACTACATTATTTGGTGTTTCCGAACACTCATTGTAACAGGACGGAAGCAAATTACCTTCTTAAACGTCTGAGGTTCTGAGGTGAACAAGCAAAGACAATCATGCGACTCTTAACAAGGACGCATTGGCTTGACGAGACGATTTTCTGTAAACTAAAACAAACACCCTCTGCCCTAAGTTAAGGCCCAAGCTCTTCGAGAAGGGAAAAAAATTCTCCGTGGAACATTAGTGCGCACAGATAAGGTCTAATGGGCAACAAAACGAGTATACATCGTAGAATGCAGGTTTATGATAATTTTATTCAATCATTTAAGGGATGCAAGTTGGAGACAGGGGTCTTGACGCTTATGTAACTGTGCTGTATCGCAAAGCGGAAAATGCATTCGAAAGTGTTCGAATTAAAGGGAAAATGCGTTCAAAAGTGTCGCTTTTTTCATGCCATCCTCGCCGCCGATTTGCTGACGTCGGTTATAAGTACAGACCGGCGAGTCCACAGGGATAAATTTAGTGAATTTCTAGTGTGTTCAACTTTTACAACCTGTGCATTAAGAAACACGAAGACCATATTAACCATAACACGGATGAAAAGTGAAAAAAATCGAGTCTGAGATCATACTTTTATATTTATTTATGCTGCAGGGAAATCTGGCGCCAGTGTGTAGGGGAGCCGCGATTCAACAAGGTTGCTGTCATGTATCGCGGAGAATTGTTGATAGTCACTTCGCATGTCTGGCCAACAATTTTAAAAGTTGCCTGTGGCTGCAAAAAACAACAATAATATTACAAACGATTATTTAAATGTGTTTTATCAATAGAATAATGAAGCTTCAATACTCTATTTGTCAGAGATTTAAAAAAACTTCACGAAGACGAACAAGGAAAAACTGTGGTTGATTCCTCTGTCATGCGAATCGGTAAAACATGAAAGTGAAATGTGCAGCAAAATCTGCAGCTGAGCATGATTTGCGGGTGGGCGGCTATCTTGTGCGTGTGCTTGGCGTCGTAACGTCCTGCTGGCGGGTCGCTTCGGCAAAGGTGTAATGGCGTCACTTCCGTGACGGATATGACGTCAGTGAAATCTTGGTGTATTCTGGCATAAAACACTTTCGTATTAAAATATAAAACCCGAAAACAAACAACCCTAAATATAACGTACTCTTTGGTTCTAAAGGTTGCTCCCCCGCAAGATCTCTCTGACTGCAGGGGTGCACCCTTTACGGACCGCTTGCTTCGTTGTACTGGCGTCATTTCCGTGGTGGATATGACGTCAGTGAACGATTGGTGTATCCCGAAATAAAACACTTTCGTTTTAAAAATGTTACCAATTTTTTGTTTAGCGTGGCGTCAGTAGTAGTAGTTGAGAAGCTTTACTGGAAAAGGAGGACCACTGGTCACGACGAAGTAGAAACGAAAACAAGCCATGTTGCAAGCCAAGCCAAATAGGAGAGGAACACTTGTAGCTGCTATATTGTACTAGTACGCTATGTAGCTGCTATGATGGCGCCCCCGACAGCATGCGATTGAAGCGACGGATTTTCATGTAGTATATCTTGGTAGGAAACTATGGCAGAGATAGCATGAAAACTTATTGCAACCCAGTGTGAAGTGATTACTTTTATAGCTGGTACAGCGGTAACAAACGGCGCGTGGTATTTTCTCTGTGGCACCCGATACAGGCAAACTAAAGTCCTAGACTCCCGCAAAACACTTGCCAACGAATGCTATAGATTAAACTGCACACAGCAGCGCCAAACAACACTTTCGCAAATTTGCGTCTGTGTCGCTTAAGGCCTTTAACCTTTACATGCCTTGCTCCTGTACGTGTCACTTTCTCTGTTTGACTCTGCTAAAAAATAACTTTGAATCGGTTATGGCCGTTATTCCAGTGGCACTTCTGAGGCGGACAAAGCTAACAAAGAAGCTACAATCTCTTCGATTCCTGAGGAAGAAGCGCTGCCAACTGCTGCGTCTGCGCAATCGTGACGTGCACGTGGTGCGAAAAAACCTCAGGCTGCTTTCTTTGAAGAATGAGCAAAAATGAAAACAGAAAGTCCGAAGGTGGAGGAGTAGGGGTTGTGCTCGAAGCCACGCCGTCAAAAGTTCGAGGAAACAATTCCTCAACATGCAATACAGCGTTCCCCCAGCAGCAGCTACGCCGGGAATTATAGAATGCGCCTTCGCTTTGCCTCGGTTGGCGCGTGAGCGATTTGCAGAGAGATTTGCGACGCCTGCCGCAGTGAACGACCACTTGAAGCAGGCGAAGTTGGGAGTCTTGTCCCCCGCGTGTTGTAAGCGCCGGCCGGGTTAATGGCCTCCCATCGCTTTTTGAGCCGGGTCCCCCCAACGGCGGCGCGTGCTGTGAGCCACTTAGCGGAAGGGAACGTTCTCAAGCGACAGATATCCTCCGGAAATCAATGGCCTGTGGGTTGTGCCGGCAAAAGCTGCGTGCTGTGGTCGTGCTTTGAACCGCGTTTCCTGACTTACGTTTCTTGGCTTGCTGCTGCGCGCCAGTGCTCGCTTCTCCCTCCCTTTCCCGCCTTCCTTCAACACCGACGTCTTTTCCAAACGAGGCCGTTATAAGATATTTCCCTTCTCGCAAAGGTCAAGTCTTTAGTTCGTGCCATCGTGAGGTTCGTTCAAGGCAAGCGTTTTCATAGTAGGGAGTCAGTGGCTTTGCAGCTGCTGAGAGCACGTGCGATTTGGATGCTTCACTGGTTGAGTCTGTTTACTTTCCGGAGTTTATTTTTTATTAGACCCGCTACAATGCTCATGCATAACTGCGGCAAATGGCCATTGTTGTTTTTTTAGGGCTAAGTAGGAAGGAAGGAGCATAGATTTCAGAGTGCGCTGGTGTTCTGGCATTGAACACGGCTGCCGACATGCTTTATCTACAAAATACAGAGAAAGAAAACAAAAAAAATCGAAATGTTTCCTGCCGCGTAATTATTCGTAAAAAGCATAAAACGGGCACCCTATGTATAGTTACAAAATTATCAATTGTGTTTTCAGGAAAGCCAACGAATTCGGTATGGCTCTTAATTATGCAAATGCTTACGTATAAGAACACTAACTTACTCGCTTAGTCATTAAGGCCCACCTTCAGTGCCCTCACTGATGCCGTTGTACACTAATACGCCCTGCAGGAAAGCCAACCTTCTCCGACGATGATGGGGAATACTCGTGGGTGAAGTGAAAGAAGAAAAAAAAAACGCTTCCTGTGGCCTGAAAGAAAACTGGGTCCGTCACGTTCTAAATCCAGTGTATATCTCATGGCTCCATTTCGACATGGTCGATGCGAATGCCAAGCAGCAGGTACCGATTCGCGCCGTACACGCCAAAATACAAACGTTAGGCCTACGGAGGGCACGCCCAAGACTTTCTGTGGGTATTATATAAGAGGGGTGCACACCTCCAGAGGAGCATATACTCGCAATGTGGTATTGGTCAACCAAAGAATCCATCGTCGTTAGACGGATGGAGGCATGGTTTTTTTTACTTTCTACATTACTTGCTGACTGGCGTCCTTCCTTATTTCCTTCCTTTTCCTTTACCATCTTGGAAGAGAACAATCAATCAATCAATCAATCAATCAATCAATCAATCAATCAATCAATCAATCAATCAATCAATCAATCAATCAATCAATCAATCAATCAATCAATCAATCAATCAATCAATCAATCAATCAATCAATCAATCAATCAGGTCCATACCACCCCACCTAACTAAACTCCGATCTAATCACGCCTTATTCATGCACATGCAAGCAACGTATCTGTACAAGCTAGATGGTAGTCCTTGTTAAATAACCGCTAAGCTCAAGGGAAACTTGTCCAATTTCGTGGCACGGTGGCAGACGAGGACATAATTCCATCCTCGTCTGTCACGTCCTTCTTTTAGGTTGTGCTCCGCTGAACGGGGTTTAGCATGCAAGGAGACGCGGAAAAGATATTCTCGGCACTGGGGGCACGCCAGCAGCACCAGATTGACGTTTTCCGGGAATGCTGGCGTTGGTCAGAGACAAGTGCGTGCGAAAACTCACCTTTTTTTTGTGTGTGAAATGCGTTCATGAATGAGGGTTATGACTGCAGTATTTAGAAATTTTGCGTTATGAGCAAGCGGCTTATATCTCAAATTTTGTCTGAAGATGCATAAAAACGAATGATACATTTCTTCTGTGCCTGTGTCTTTTATAAGGCTTGTAAAATCTGGCGCACACCTCCACAATCCTTTCCCATTACGCCTCCAGCAGGCAGAAATAACCATCCTCGGTACAGAACCTCGCGTCCAGTGTTCGCGTCGCCACCCGTCTTTTCTTGTGAGCGCGCCTGATGCCTTGCGAAATGCGTATTGAAGTGCACGGCTCGCTGACATTGTAGGCGTCTTATTACCACGTGTCACTGCTACTAGCAATTTATGGGGCCACCGCGGTAACTAGTTGAGGTCTGCCCGGTGTTCACTGACGCCAATTCACGCTGCAGCAACATTTACCCGTTCCGGCTTTGTGTCGCCGCTATGTACGGCCGTGTACACGTCTTCAAGTCTCTCCTTCCCGTTCCATGCTCCGTTTGCCCAACGGAGGTTGATCTATATATCTTCCTCCCGGAGTGATATTGGCTCTTGCTACAGCGCATGCCATATAGAAGTAGCGCCAACTCCCAACGGCCCCTTTTCCAGCTCGGGGCATAAAACTCGGAAGAAGGAAATAAACATTCAGTGGATGTTCCTCCAGAGCACACAGCGTGTTGCAAGACGAACTTGAGTCTGTCGTGCAGATTGGAGATGCCGGAATGGCGTGTCAGGAATCACGAACGCCTCAAGGACGTCTTTTCGGTACGGGCGTTGCAGATAAAGGGGAATTGTGGAGGCGAAGGAAAACAACAACAGCCGAAGCAGAGCCTTCGTTCTATATAGTGCAGGAGCCACGCGTCAACCTAGCAGCCGCGGACACTCTCCTCCTCCCATGCAATTTGCCTTTCCCGGAGGAAGCTTACGTGCGTGGGCTTTTTTTTGCGTTATTTCCCTACAACAATTCTCCGTGCAGCATCCAACGGTGCCTACACCTCACCATGTGGCCACAGATCGAGTGCTGCACCCCGGGGAATTTCGCTTCCCTTTTCTTCCATAGCTCGTACACTGTCATATAGCGACACTGAGTGTGCGGTTGACTATCGATTTTTATTTTGAAACTTTTTCTTCTCCCCGTTTTCAGTTGCTGCGGGAAGCGGAGGAGATTGCTTGCCTAGCAATATCACGAGGCTAAACACGTTTAGGACGAGGCTGAACTGAATGAAGAAAAACGGAATATGTAGCGCTGTCGTATAACAGTGGCTCCTGAGAGGAGCTTCTAAATTTCAGTGGCAGATTGCTTCGACCGTAATGTTTGTTCTACGCATTTTTCTTTTCTGAATTCACAACCGCTCTTGCGAGTTTTTTACCGAATTTTCCAAGCAAAACTTGGGGTTACCTTCCCGTCTACACATCAAAGTTTGTGCGGCGAAGTAGAAATAGCTTAAAGGACGCGTCCTTGGATGTGCGTAGGTAATAGCGAATGTGTTGCAGACTGGTCTAGCGTTATTTTTTTTTTTTCGAGCATGTTCCCAAAGCTAAAGCTTCAAACGCCCGCCACAGCTGTCACAGCTGCCAGACAGGAAGTTTTTGTAGTGCAATGCTTCTGGCTTTTATTGCACTGATCGTGAAACTGTTCTTGCTCCCGCTAATATCATTTTTTTGTTTTAATTTCTTACAGCTCCATTTTAAATAGGTTTCTTCGCTATATACTTTCTTCCTACTAGAGTTTACTGCCAGTGACTGTTAGGCGTTAGAAAAAGGCCTGCCTCCAAATGAAAATATTTACTTTTTTTTCTTCTGGCTTGGGAACATCTGTTAAGTGGCGACACCAGGTTACTTGTTGAAATATCCAAGAACGGGAAGGTCGGTACCGGCGCTGGCTAAATGCTCTTTGTATACTGAAAAAAAAAAAAGAATTTATAGGTGGTATTACTTCGTTAGAAGGACTACGAAAAACTCTAAATGCAATATGTTTTTTAACGTCCGTTGAAACTTAAATCCTGGGGGTCTTCTCCCAATACATCAGACCCTTCCCTTACCCTACTCCTCCTGCCACCAGGGGATGACAAAAGACCATGGTGAATGCCTTACGTCGAGCGCATGGAGGCTGCGCTCCCGAAATAATTGTATACGAGTGCACCTTGGAAGAGCTGAACTATATTAAACAATTATGCATCTCCTTATCTCTTTAACGTGCAGTCACCTGGTGGTTGCTCGGTGATTAGAAAGCTCGAAATAAACAGACCACGTATTTTCAATCCTTGTATAGAGTTCTGTTGCTTTGCCGGCAGCGCGTATACTGGCTGTGGTTGCAGAGACTTTGGTTGTGAGCCTTCGGTGCTGTCCGGCGGCCCACAACTTTTTCTGCGCCCGAAAGTGATGCATCAGACCTTAGTGAATTCCCTCGTTGGGCACCACATGGCTACCAGTAGGGCTGCGAAGGCGGTATGCAAAGGAACGTATTTTCGTGTCATGTAGAAAACGCGGTGTTTCTGAGCCAACTGGGCGGCCCTGTATCTGCTTGCTTCGTTGGCAATTTATGACGTCGAAAGAGAATAGCTTCAAGCTACCCGAGCCACGTAGCCTCCTCTCCCATCCTCCCTGTTGTCATCCCTCCCTCCACGCTCCTTCCTTCCTTTCTGGCTTTTCCCATGAGGAATACAATAGATGTATTTGCCTTAGGCGAGTGCATCAGCGAGCGGAATTAGCTCCACATAAACCATAAGCCTCCCGTACAGCTTTCCGCTTTTCAAGCGAGAAACGCGTGTTTTGATTTGGTGGTGTGTGGGGGTATGTGCGCATGATTGCGAGGTGTACAACTGTGTAATTCGTTTTTTGCTTAAATTTGTTTGTTTAAAGTTCGGACGTTGATAGCGTTAAGTCTTAGCTAATATGGGCAGATGTTTCGCTTGAAAAAGTGAGGAGGAGGAGGAGAATAAACATTTATTGAGCGTTAGTGCTGATGGCAGGGCACTCGCCCAGTGGAGGGCATCCTTATTCCGGGATACCCAGGCTACAGACTTGCCGTCCAGGCCCTCTTGACCAGTTCTTGCTGGTGTCCAAGGTCTGGAATGACCAGACGAGCCATCCACTGCTCAAAAGTTGGGAAAGGGATTGGGGGTAGGTTTGGAGTTTGTTGGCACTCCCATACGCGGTGGTACAGGGTGCCGAGCGGTGGAATAATATTGCAAAGGGAGGGATAATGAGTTGGGTAGATGAAATGGAGGAGGGTGCTGTGGGGATAAGAATTTGTCTGCAATCGCCGATGACTGGTGGCTTCTTCTCTGGTTAACCGAGGATGAGGTGGTGGGAATTTTCTTCTGCCGAGCCTATGGGCCTCGTGCGCTTGTATGGTGGCGCCACTGATGCGCTGTGTTCAGCGCCATCTTGCGGATAACGGAGGCATAATTTCTGAAGTCCGTGAGCAAACGACGTCCGGAGGATAGTATTCCGCGCAGTACGATTATAAGAAGAGAAAGAAGGAATGACCGCTATTCTGTTGCCTTGCGATACGAACAGCCAAACGGTACTTTATTAAATAGAATATGGTATATGGTTCGCAAAGGCGACAGGAAAGCGATGCATCACACAAAAAAACAGTTTTAAACAAGCGCGGTTTTGTCTCCGCGCAGCGCGCGGTCACGCTGTCATTTCGCAACGGCTTCCACTGAACACCAGCAGCGCCGCCCAAATAAAAGATAAAAATAAAAAGACGGAAGCCCGCGATGTTACCAAGAGAACGAGAGGAGTGCAGGAGTGTGCGTCTGTGTGTGCATCGCCTCCCGGAAGCGATAATGTATGTGTGAGGGAGGGTGTGATCGCTGGCTCCACCAGTGGAAAATTTTTTGTGGGGCCGCCGGCCCCCGAACAGCATGAAATAACGGCATAACGTCCAAACGCCGCCAGCAACGCCTTCGTTGCTGCGGTCGCTTTGGTGGATTTGATTTATTTAGCCGTAGATCAGAACGGCTGGGTTAGAACTGCTGGCATAACCAAGCAGTTGGCGGAAAGCTTATTGTGAGGAGAAGACCGACTACGCGACTTCATCGTGCTTGCAGAAGCGAATTTCTCCCGTGTGTACACTCCCCTGTGCCTTGTACTTGTCAGGAAGTGATTTGATGTGTTGTGTGTGTGAAATCGCGGCGAAAGGTTTGTGTGTATAAATTGCGACACCAAGGATAAGCGGCTTCAAGAGCCCGAAGATTCAGGTTTGTAGAGGCAGGTATTTGAAAATGCCAACTGCTTGAGTAAACTCTACCTCAAACTGCTGAAACTACGATGAGTTCGTTGGATAGGCTCATAAAAATATTGCAATGCTTTTTGAAGTGCTTTCATAGGTTTATATATGCATACTTAATATGCGAATAATTTTGGACGTAGATGCGCGAGACGAGGCTTTCATGAAAGCCTCTGAACGTTTATTTACCTTGTTTATCGCTCGACATAGACACGGGCACAGATATGGTAGATCGCACAACAGGAGCTTTAATTGTGCACGAATGATTCCTCTCGCATTCGGAGTGACATTGATAAAATAAGACCATTTTGAATAATGGAGATTGTTTCAAAGCTGACAGTTGTACGTGATGTTTGTGTGACTACGCTGCAAGTTATCTTTGTCAGCAAAAATATTTTGCGCAACAAGCCCCACTTCAACTCGTTTTTCAAACGCAAACTACAAGTTGTACATGTTTGAGATATTTGAGAGTCCTTTAAATAAAAGTGTAGATGCGAGTCTCCGAATTGTGGCTGGTGTGTGTCCATCT
Source organism: Haemaphysalis longicornis (assembly GCF_048455015.1). Classification (NCBI taxonomy): domain Eukaryota; kingdom Metazoa; phylum Arthropoda; class Arachnida; order Ixodida; family Ixodidae; genus Haemaphysalis; species Haemaphysalis longicornis. Next base: position 220,921,300 of record NW_027526295.1, on the reverse strand, counting down.
GTTTACGGTTGTGTCGCAGTGTAGCGTGAATATTTACGTTTCTGTTTTCATTTTAAAGTTTCATATTTTGCTGGTATGACTACGTACAATTCAAGCATGCATATCCGTGGGTTGCTCCATGTATTTTCTGATGCGTGCACACCAAAGGCTAATTGAGGCGCTACAAAAATATGCACTGGATACACGGCATTTTTTTTTTGCAGCGGTCTTACGGCAAGTAGCGTGCACATACGCAAATGCATTTATGGATCTGTTCTTTTTATTTCTTTTCGGGTACTATGTGCTTCGGGAACGCCGGCGTCGCAGGCAGCTGATCCGTGTACTGTCGTCTGCTTGTATTGGAGAAGGGGCGCTTTCTAAATTATTTCGGCTTGTATTCCCGCACAACTCGTCAGAGTAATATTTCTATTATTATAACAATTGTGAATTAAAAAAAACGTGGTAATTGTTGTATACGTACTTTACGGTTGTTTAAACTATGCCGCGTAGCGAACTGCTGTATATGTTTATTTTTTTCTTAAGAAAAAATTCCGCCGCCGCTCCCAGGTGGCGCCACATGTTTATTTGAAACTGCAGTGCACGAGGCCCATAACGTTCCACGATATCTGAATACCGGAGAGGAAGTGGGTTCGTTTTGTTGTCAGCGGAGAACATTTCGTCTCGGGTAATGTCCCGGTGTATGTACGCGTGGGCAGCGGTGTGAGCCGCCAAATTTGAAGGAAAAGTTTGTGAAGTCATTTTACGGGCCGATTCTTATGCGTAACATGATGATTTCTTCTGTTAAGACTGCCACCGCGATTAAGTCACTCCCATCAAACTGAAAAGGCATGCTCAGTGGGTGCAGGTAGAACCTCACCCGCTGCGGTGGCTCAGTGGCTAAGGCGTTGCGCTGCTGAGCACGAGGTCGTGGGCTCGATTCCCGGCCGCGGCGGCCGATTTTCTGATGGAGACGAAAAGCAGAAACGCTCATGTGTACGAGATTTCGGCGCACGTTAAAGATCCCCGGGTGGTCAAAATTAATCGGGAGCCTTCCACTACGGCGCCCCTCATCGCCAGCGTTGCGCCGGCGCGTTAAACCATACTATCAATCAATCAATCAGGTAGAACCCCCTGACGTTTGGTTTACAACTTTTGCACTAAACAAAAACTAAAAAAACATCCCCCTCGCGAGGGGCACGATCAAATGCAGAGCATTTCTGCGAGGGGGCGCGCCTGCAAGTCGTATGGATTACGTATTGGTTGTTGTTGTAATTGTTGTCTTCCAGCGTAGACATTGTCGATGAAGTCGATGGTGAAACGTGCCGTGAACCCCCGGCCGCGGCTATGACGCAACGTGAGCGGCTATGACGCAACACAATCCAACACAATCCACTTTAATCCAATCCAAATCCAAGCCAATCCAAGCCAATCCAATCGAATCTAATCCAATGCCCCTCGCGAGAGAGTGTTATAGCGCCGAAATCGCCACCACGCGAACGCGTGATGCTGACGTCACGATCACGCCACAGATGTTAGCGATCGCAGCGCGCGCGAGCCACATATGTGGTTTAAGCGCGAACCGACCGCGGCGAGAGAGCGCGATGCGAGCGCCCCACCTGTTCTTGCGCGCGAACCTAACGCGGCGAGAGAGGGTGTTGCGCACGTCCCCACCTGTTGTGCGCCCGAACCGAACGCGGCGAGAGAGGGCGTTGCGAGCGGAGAGAAGGCGAGGAGGACGCGGGGGAAAGGGCGCACCTCTGGCCGACGGTTGAATGAGTCAAGGATATAAGGCACGTTCGTAACCTTCCGTTCTGTGTCGGCTTTGTGGCTCAGTTGGTAGAGTACCGTGCACCTTGCGTTCCGCCCGCAGAGTCGTAGGATCGAAACCTGGCGCCGGCAAGTATTATTTTTTTATATAGTGTAGGGGGAGCGATGGGGACGCGGACTACGGACGCCAACGCGGGTGACATCGTGAGTTACTGAAATGCTCTGCATTTAAAACAATCAGGCAAGCTTGCACTCACGCGCAAGATTGGAATGACGAAGCTGTTGAAGGTGGTCAGGGACGAACTCAAAGTTGAGTTTTACTGTCGTTGTGGTGTCGGGGTTGAAGTCGGTGGCATGGAATCTTAATGACCAAGGCCAGAGTGAGCTCGTCGTTTCGGTCGACGTTTTCGTACGCCACCCTGCAAGTGCGACTTATCGTCTCTAGCGGATGCTTTGCACGTCACGCTTATCGAAACGCAGCCTATTCGTCAGCCGTGGGAACTATCCGCGTCCAGACGAGGTTGAGTCAATGATCGCCTACCGCGGCATCGACATTCAAGTCGCGGCTCTTCTACGGTACAGAGCGCATGCGCACGACGACACGACGACGAACGAACGTGCGGCGTACGCTGTGACGTGTCTTTCTCGTTCCGAGCAAGTCTGCCACAGAACTGCCAACGCTGGAGTATTTATTTTTGTGGCCAATATTGGCCAATTTCCCCAAGTGAGTATGCTTGGCTTGACGAACTTGTGCTCCAGGCACGCGGCGAACGCTGGAGTTTTTTTTAGGCCAATACGTGCCAATATCCCTAAGTGGGTATGCTTAGCTTGACGGACGTGCGCTCGAGCCACGGGTGCAGGAGTACTCGGCCTTTTCTTGGCATTTTTAACTGCGGACACCATACACAAACGATTTTTTCAACAGCTTCGCCTCTAAATGCAGATTTTAGTAAAGAGAGTATGAGTCTCTTCGTTTAGTCAAAAGTGTGGCTTGATTCTCATAAAATGTGGCAACGCTGGATTAAGGTGCGGCGTTAGAAATATTTGACAACATGAGAATGGGAGAGAACAAGGCAGGAGCTCACATAGTGCGTTCTTTGGCGGCGGCGGTGGCGGTCGGTCGACAAGTGGTTGCTTTGAGTGACTGGCAGACATACCGGAGTTTTCGCTTTTGGCTAGCCTAAGAAAAAATATCGCCAATAAATCACACTGTGTTGTGCCGATCTGAAGTTCCCTGTGCGCTTTTCTGGCAAATTGCGATTTCTTCTGCCCGAAAAAATTTCGACCATATACCCCCACGCGCGCGCAGTGCAACCGTCCCAGCAACTAACCTTCCGAGTGCTGGGAACGTGCACCTGAATTGAGTGCACCAACTCTTGAAACTGTTAGAATCTATCACCAAGCGCCAAAAATATACGAGCTTATAACGCCGCGCTTATTTTTTTGAAACTGCAATCCCGTATTAAACAAACCCGTATGATGACAAAATACAAGTTTGGTTCATTAAGAAGATTCTTTTGTCCCATACCAATGGTACCAATGTTATCACCAACGTAAACAAGTAATGGAGATAATAATGAGAAATTGGCCGCGTATCTGCTCTCTTCGTCGCAAATGTCGACAAAAGACGACAGTCGTCTGGCTCCCCGGCCAAGTAAATGCCTCCCTTCTCTTTCCCGCTCACCTCTTATGCTGTTTCTCTCCCGTCTCGCTCATCCTAAGATAAACACGCTAGAGGTTTGATCAAGTCAGTTTAAATTTACCTTCCACGCCGGGTTCATCAATGCCAGCGCCGCGGTACGGCGGTGACGCGCGTGAATCGAGGCGCCCTACTTCAACTTTTGTAGAACCACGTTGTCTCACTCCACGAGCATTCCAAGCGGAACGTATAACCAATCTAGTAGAACCTTTCGTTGCTGGTGCCGTTTGATTTCTTAAATGCCGCCAGGAGCACGGGCAACAGGAGGCGACGTTTTTCTGCAGTTGATGTAGTATTTCATTTGCTAGCGCTAAAATCAGGCATCCAGAATTTTAAAATAAAGGAAAACTACAAATATTACTTATGTATTGATTTTATACCTCATGTTTGCGTAATGATTTGTTCTTCTCCGACAATGTGGACAAGTATAAACATTGCCACCGGACTTAGGCGTTTATATTAGGCTGTGGGTATATAAACCTATTACGCAGATTTTGTTTCACTTTGGCCCGTTGGCTGAATCGAGTCACAGACAAACAGACACACCAAAATTTCTGCGGTTAAGTAGCCCAAGAAAGATTATCGTCTTTCAAATGGTATCAAGCAGCGGTGAGTCCGCAACCACGCTCGGTTGATTCCTCTATGACGTCCCAGAATCTCGTTTGTGCGATTGGCATCCGTCGACCTAAGGCACCACCAAGAAACGAGGCTGGGCGATTGTTGTAGGGCCTTTAGTTCGGTTAGATCGTATCACTTGAAAACTAACACGCAGTTACAAACTGGCAGCTACGTTTTAGTTCCGGCACACATTAAGTCATTCCTGCCCATGCTACGTCACCCTGGCGCAAATATGAAAGTTGATCAATATTTATCACGTGTTTTCAGTTAAATGAGCGTCCTTCGCGGCTGTAATGACTCTGAGCGAGTTACCGAAGTCTCGCTCTTTCAAACTGGACCAAGTTGCATTTTGTGTCTATTGCCCCTGTAAGGGCAACAACACTTCGAGACGCCCAGTCCTGCTTTTTTGTTTTTTTTTTCATGCTTCTCGTCGCATGCGATGTTCGCTTCTTGGAGCAACAGCCCATCTGCGTAATTTATGTGGCACCGGATGTCTCAGCTGGGACGAGGACGCGCAATGGCCTCGGCTGAATGCTACGCCAGTGAACAGTGGGTCAACCAGGAAGTGCATTGACGGCACCGGGAAGCTTCGAATTGCGGCATTTGTTCAATGACTTTCTTCTTTATTCCGTAGTGATTCCACTGGTATAATGGTGTGGCCCAGACCACTTGGTTGCTTTTTAAAAAAAATCGCTTTCGTTTGAGCGCACGTACAGGTTTCCTGATCGTCCCGACGAGTTCCTTCGTAAATGTGCCGACTTGTATACGTGAATCTACGTAATAGGATGAAAAAAGAAGACAAACTACCTCTGTTGCGGCACCCAAGCCTTGCTGGGAAAAAAATAAAAAGCGGGCCTGTGGGGAGAACAGATCGAACATATGGCCCGACTCGGAGCTGAACTGAAATAAAAAAAAAACAATAATTTTATGCCATTCGTTATTTTTGCTCGTAAGGTATACATTCGCAATGGCTCGTAACGGTAGGTCGTGTTGATGGCCTCGAGTTTACTGCACTTCCCTGGGTGCACTGCCCCTAAGTTAGACCCGTCGTAATGCGCCAATACTCAGCTTTTATGGATTCGTTAGCCATTCCGTTCAAATGTGTTTTTTAAGCGCTGGCTGCGTTTCATCGAGATGGGCTAGCTTAATACTATCCTGAATACACAATGTTTAAAACGGATCGAGAACATTTTCCTCCTCCCATCCCATTACTTCACATTAAGAAAAGACGTATGTGCCACATTAAATTTACAAACATTCAATCTGGCTGTTTGCTGGCGCCGCTGTGTCGCAACAAATATTGCAGAGCCAAGGCTCGTTCTTTTCTTCCAGACCCGCATGACCAGAGATGGTACCATAGGAAGAAGCAGATAGGTTGACGTCAATCTAAAAGCCATGCAGTCGAACTACCGGTTTCTGCCGAAATTGAGCCGCATGACCAGAGATGGTACCATCGGAAGAAGCAGATGGGTTGATGTCAATCTAAAAGCCGTGCAGTAGAACTACAGACTTCTGCCGAAATTGACACCTCAGTCGGTGTTCTAGATACGCTGCAGGAATACGTTTGCACGCGCTTTTAAACGTGACATAAAACGGGCTGGAACTGCGCATAATACGTACCTGCAAGCAGATTTAGGTTCATTTCTACAAATAGTTTTTCGTCTCATGGGAAAACCGGAGTCTTTAGCTTTCAAATAACGTGGTGTTTACTTGACTCTTTACGAAATGCATTTCGCTTGTATCTTTTTGACGAGTCTCTTGCTTGTTAAGTTCTCGCAGTGTGTATCATTTCTTTTCCGAAATTTAATTGCTATATTTCTTCCGCATTTTTACTGTTTCTGTTCCTCTCTGGTTTCCTTCGTTACTAGAAATGTAGCCGAGTGGATTTACTCTGAGCAGCCTTCCTAGAATTTCCTTTTGCACAGGATGACGTGCTTTCTTACGTTCATAAAAATGAAATAAATCGACGGCACGAGAAGTACGAGAAGGTAATGAATTCTAGGGCACTTATACCCTCCTCTCGATGAAGTGTACGCGGAAGTATCAACGTTGAGTTGTGGAACGCATATTCCGGTATTGTGTGCACCACAAGTTTTTCAGAGCTGCTGTTGTACACGATGCAGAGCCTCCTGGCGTGTGCACGTCACTGATGATATCAGTAGAACACATGTCACGTGGGAGGCAGCGCGTTCGTTTTATGCGGGGTAATGGCGTTCTGTCCGGGGGTACGCATGTGTCCTCTCATTAGGATCATCATCGGTTTCCCTTTGCAACGTTTCCTTTCTCTTCCCGCTGCTACTACTGGAATGGTTGGCCAATCACCCTTTCTTGCTCCACAGATACGCTATTAGCCGGGACATGCTTTGTAACTCAGAGAATTGCTACTTGCGTAATTATTTTTTCGGGTTCCGTATAGGGATCGGGCAGCTGTAAGGGTGGCGCCACCCCACGGCACTCCCCTCGTTACTGGAATGAGCCGGTGCATTGGACTACGCAGCCTTCCGTTTTTTTTTGCCGCGTTCGCTTCGGTGCTTTGATTGTTTTGGTGCGTTTGTGTGCGGCTAAGTGTGGTGAAACGAAGTCTATACAGATGTGTTGGGTTCTTAGATGCAGTAACGGCTGCGTAAACTTGTCGGACGCTTCTAAAATTAAGTATGGGCTACAATGACATCATCGCTTTTTGCAGAGATCTACGCTTAGCTCCACCTCACCTGAGTACGAATAAAACGACAATTATTAGTATTCATTACTTCTTAAATGCACTAATGACTACGTAAATTTACTGGACGCTTCTAAGATTTGGAACGGGCTGCATTGATATGAGCGATTTTCTCAACGCAATGCGCCTGGCTCTGGGCTATGTGAGTAGGAATAAAACTATTGTTATTAGTATTCATTTCTACCACTTTTAATTATCTTCACTGTTTTCAGTGCCTACGGTTTCCCCGCCAACATTAACGGTGGGATACCTCATAGAGTTTCTCAATATTAGTGAGAAACTCTATGGGGATACCTCGATACGTGTGGTTTGAAGAGAAAGGCACTGACGTACGATATCGATCACCGTGTGGCCGTGGAAACATCGCGGCAGTTTATACTCTCTTTATCTAACCGTCAGCTTTGTGCCTTCGGTTTTCTTGAGTGACAGCATGGTAGCCTGAAAGCTGAAGCGGAACTGCCATGTTTGTAGTGGTCATTTTATCAAGAGCCAAAGTTATTCAACCACCCAACAGCCCAAGCTACAAACCTGCGTGGAATAAAGGCTGCCAACGATAGTTTAAAAATGTGGTAGTGTTAACTTGGTAGTGTGATAATGTTTTTATTGCTTAAGTATTCTTGGCTGAGTACCTAAAAAATCGTGTAATGCCTTGGGAAGAAACGGAAACGCGCCACTAGTTGTCTCAAATAGTGGTGCATCAGCCCGAGACCTCCAGCACAGACTCATTTCCGACACGCTGGGAGCAGTTAGAATTTGGAGAGGGGTCATGGAAGTGCGAAACTACACTCTAAGCTGGGTAACCCTTAATAGAGGTATACATTTTCGAATTTTTGTAACCTATAATTTATAAGGTACAAATGTAACCTATATCTTCGTAACCTTTATATACGTATACACGTAAGGGTTACGCAGTTATGGGTTACTTTGCAGCTTTCAGCATGTATACCTTTATATAAGTTACATCTACCGCCGTCCAAGGCCACACAAATTGGAAGGTGTGATGTTGCGCGCCAGGCGCGCTTTCGCCGGCGCCGCTGTGGCGACACCCCCAAGGCGCCTTTCCCGCGTGGTAAACAAACATTGTGTTAGTGGAAGATATGTGCGAACATGCTGTCCATTGCGCCGTCTAAACTTTTGCGTCGGGTGTCTTTTCTTCGTCCCTTGAATAAACTGCCGGCCGCAAGGCTGGGGCTAAAAGAGAAATTACTTTTATAATTCCTAAAACAGCAGTGCCAAAAAGCTTGAAAATGTTCTCTTAATATATATGCATTGCATTACCTGTTCGATAATCGTTACCCAGGTTGTCACCCAAAAAATCTTCGTGAGTATTGGCAACGCTTAAGTCCCATAAACAGGCATAACTAAATTTGATGTTCGCATCAGCTTTGTGCCGTTTAAGAAACCGGTATCAAACATGCATGATAGGTCTTTTGCTAAATTGGGCTTTATTAAACAACATTAGGCTTCAGTGAAACCAAGCTTGAGTGGAAAGATGCACTTGATAGCATACTTCAAAAGGACGCCAAAGTTATGATAACATAGCTTTAAGCCAAAAATTCTTGTCTGACAACCTAGGCCATGATTATCAAAAGAGAATTGCAGTACATGCACACATATTTCCGCATTTAACAGGAGCACATTTCCAGAAGTTTCGCATCGGTAGTTTTGAACATTCACATTTATTATTATGAAACACCTGTGGGCTATTTATTAAAAAGCAAAGCTGCGAACCACCCCAACGTTATTATCGTTCCTTAATGAGTATTGGACGAGTGCGGATTCCTGGGCGAATTGGTGTTTCCTATATTGCTTTAGACTTCCAGGTAAAATTCGGTTTATTCATATATCCTTATTAAACCTATTTAATAAATGTTGCGTGAACAGCTTCACAAACATGGCCAAATATACAAATTCCTTACCTCAATATTTGCACGGATGTATGCAAAGCATTCCGAATTGTTTGGATACTGCCATTCAACAATTTCAGACGAATTCGAGTTTGGGCTACATTTATAAGATGGTTCTCAGGGGTGCACTTTCCCAGTACAGTGTTGTTGTCATGGTTCCCCACAGAAAAAACGCAGAATGTGGGAAAGTAGAAAGAACATTTATTACAAATTCACTTTTTCATACAAAGCAGTGTTTATGGCTATGTTCCCTACATTCTCCGTTTCACTCAGTCTAATATTACACTTGGAATTCACTCGCCTTTACGAATCCATCTTTACACTTCCCACTTAGGTTCCTCTTTACAGTTCCACCTGAGTTGTGATTCCCACGCCAAGTTATCGTTTTTTATGCAGCACTAATAAGTTTCTAGGCCGATTGCAATATGTCTTTTGGACAAACTTTAAATGGTATCTATAATTTCCTGCACGAAAAAAGGCGCCTGGAAAAATTCAGAGATAAGCTTCGCAATTTACGTAGTACACAAGCAGGCACAAAATTAGGGCACGCTGAAGATTTCCCGCGGTCATCTCGTTCCCTGCTGCTGCAGATGGGGGTATATATGTGAGGGGCCGTCACTTGGATTTCCCCACCTTGAAGAGCCATCTACAGAAAATTTCAGAAAAAGAACAAAATCCAGTGCAACCATAAGCCCCTCACACCAAACCCCAGGCATGTGAAGTACGAAAAATATATTGCACGAATATGAAGACGGAGACCAGAGAATGAAATGAAAGGCCACACCAGAGGAGTGATTTACGGCCTTTCCTAATAATTTCACATCATTTCAGTAATCGTTACACAGAGCAATTTGGCCGCATTGTTCAGAACAACGCGAAGCCACTATAGTCATACCGGCCAACCTTCCCGAATTTTAATCGTGCCGTGTTCCAGTTTATCTCGCGAAATGTTTCTGCATGCTCACCCAGAACAGGCAGAAACTTTGGGCTACGAGATAAACTGACATACATTTGCAAAAGAGAAAACAAAAACGTTTCCGCGCCTTCATGTGGAATCACTAGTACACGCAACAGAGTGAACGTCGCACTAAACCCAGGAAACGTGCTTTCACGATGCTGACGCCACCTGCGTCACATTTTTGTCTGTACTTAAACATCCTCCTCCCACACTCCCCCCCCCCCCCTTGTACTGACAGTTTCATTTTGAACAAGGATCCCACGTGGAAGCCGAAACGTTGTTCATTTAAGTAAAGTGTTCTTATCGGTGGTTTCTTCCTCGGCTTTCAGTAAAAAGGAATCGCCAACTTACATTTTTTCTTCGTCCAGATGTGTTGTGGGAGAGGATACATCTAGATCTTGCACCGATCTTCAAGTGGCATTCCCAGGAGGTCTGTACCTGTAATGACTCGAAGGGTTATTTGGGGTAAAATGTAATAGGCTTTAGAGCTGAGCAGTTGGTATACATTCATAATGAAAGAACACTTCAAACTTGACAAGACGAAAAAAAGAACACAGCACAAGCACTCACTAACAACTGGAGATTTCTTACAGAGCTATTTTAGAAAAAGAGTTCTTCTTGTTGGCTCTGCAAAACCACGCATCTTATAGAATAGCTAGAGTTGCTGAAAAACTACAAAGCTCCATGCTGAGGAAATCGTTATGTGAATTCATAACGTTCATGTAGTAGCGAACTTATAGAAAGAGTCACTAAACATGAGGCAAAATATGATACGAAATATAACATCATAACACTTGAAGAAAGGCCTCGCATTTTTACAAGTGAATGATACTTTTGTCTGTGCAGGCCTGGGTGCCATCTTTACAAAGAATATTTGAATGAATGTGTTTTAGTTATTGCATTTTCATACCTTTGTTTCTGCTGAAATCAGACTTCATTTCAACTTGTGTCATACGCAGGGGAGTCCTGGTTGTCAGCTCAAGGAACACTGCCTGCAAGAAAAAACAGTAGTGCTGATAAGTCATAGCATAGGTAGCCAGATGCAACCACACTTTTTGAACAGCCAGGATCCGATGGGGGTGGAGAACCCATTTTTACACCTGCACCTGTCTCTGTGTAATTCGTCAGAATTCTGTATCATCAAAAAACAACAATCAAGCAGCCTGCATGCTGGCTCATACATACCACCATTCTGTAAAGTCGCTTTACTGCACTACACTAGGATCACGCGAGACAATCATTTGCCCTGCAATACCACGCGAATAAATAAACGAGTGATTTATGCGAATGAGAATAATAAACCACTTAACAAGGTGGAAATGGCCCGCTGTCTCAAAATGTCTAACACCAAATTTACCCACTAAAGGAAAAGAATGAAAAAAATGAGGAGTGTTGTACATACGAAAACGTTTTATTGTGCCGTAAGGCAAACTTTCACAAAAAAGAGGCTTGTGCTGGACAAAAGTAAGTTTAGAAATTTCGGGCAGCATTAAGTGGACTACTTTTCTGTAGCACACACCTTGTCTTTATCCGGATATATTACTACAAGACCAATAAACTAGACACCATTCCGAATATATGCAGCGAGAAAAATGAACATTTCCCGACGGCTGAAACAAAATGATAATACCCAGAGAATAGCGCGATAATATAAGACTTTAATGGGAAAAAATTCAATTATTCAAACAGAGCTACCTGACAATTACATGGGCCAATAACTCGTCAAGTGCGCCCGATGCAGCGAACAGCGTAAACAAAACGTTTTGCTCAACACATGACGAAGGCGCGGAAACAGAGCAGAAAGCAGGTCACGGGCGCCGTTATGTGTGCTTTCCCGATCGTCCGCTCTAGTCTGACGCAACGAACTCAAGCCCGTGAGTTCATTCAATTGCCGTCGCGGACAACAGAAAACGTCCAGCGAAGCAACCAGTCAGGTAACGAAAATCCCTCTCGAATGCTGCAATTTCAAATTGAAAAGTCCCCAGCGAAAAGATACATCCAATGAAAGCACGGAAACCGTTAAGGGAATATACTCACCGAGTTCGCTTTCACTGGCGCCGGGGCATTGGTCCAACATGCGAACTTGATGCTGGTCGTAGAAGAACGGGCCGTGAAGCGCTGCCAGTCACAAATGGGCTCGCCGCAGCCTCTGCGACTCACGCCGACAAATGAGTCTTGTAACAGCAATCCTCGCTTCATCGTAGAGGTATCACAGCGGTTAAAAGGCTCGAGTGGCGCGAAAACGCGGCCACCGGGCCTGCCGGCGCCGCCATTTCTCTATATCCCGTCATGCAACGGAGAAATCAACGGCCGCCGGGAGAGAAGGCGCGACGAGCATCTCTTAGAGGTTACAGGGCGTTTTATAGGTTACAACGTAGAGGTTACATGTCAGATTTTGTTGATGTAACCTATAAATCATTATTGTAACCTATAAATCGCTTTTAACCTCACGCTTGTAACCCTTAGAACGGACTGGGATAAAGAAAACATCAAAATGAATCCATTGTAACCTTTATTTTATAGGTTACTTCCGTTTAGAAGTTACATTATGGGTTACCAGGATTAGAGTGTATACAGCAAAATCATCCAGCACACCATCTAACGACGACGATGGTTGAACGCGAAGCTTTCTTCGTGCGAAATACAATCGGAAAGGGTCAAAGTCAAAGGCGCTGCGATCAAAAGACCAAACTCTGTGCTGGTCAAATTCAAAGCTCAACTAGTCAAATTTTAAATCCAGAAGGCAAACAAGGAAACCAACACGAGAAAGCTTTGCTATAAACCATCGTCGCCGTTACACAGAGGAGTGCATGATTTTTCAAGCGTACGTGGCAGCTTGTAAAACTCCCGCACCATTCAGTTGTGAAATTGAGGGCCTGTTTTTGGCATTCTCCTTTCTCTCGTCCTTTAGCCACGCATATATTGTTTTTGAAAAACCATTACCCAACTAGCCAGCAACAATTGTAAGTCTTATAAAGCTATGTATTTCCATGACAAGCAATGACGTTACACTGTCATGCGGTATTTTTTCTGTAAACAATTCCCAATGGATGTAGTAAACATATTTCTGTGAAATTAAACATGTGTCTGCCGTAGTTAATTAAGTTACGGAGCCACGTCTATCACAATGTGTTTTGGGGTAAATCTTAAAAGGCACCGACTTCGTCTTTCACTTGTTCACGACGCCGTTTCGTCATCAACTGCCAAAGGCCAGCGCCGCAGGATTCCTGAATCGGCTACACACACCGGCTTTATAGTAGCATTTAGCTGCTGTATATTCCTCGATTCGCCAAACTGCATGCAGGCATGAAAAATTTGCACGTACGAACGGACTTGCACTTCCGGCTTGGCGTCCAGCTTGGCGCATTGAGCGTCGTCTGCTCTTCGTAATTACTGAGTATGGGCGTAAATCACGCACGCGGCATGCCTCGTAAAGGTCGCCTCTACTTTCCGGATTTACCGACCTGAAGAACGTTCTTGTGGTTATCTACGCTTTGCAAACCGCACTGCAGCAGAACGACAGAAAACCATGCACAACCACGCCACGCTGACCGCCACCGGCATACCATTGACGACCAGTTCGCCACGGGCGCGCTGTTGGCTGAAGCGACAGTGGTGCCATACAATGGCTGCCCGGCCCCTATTCTCCCAGGGACGAGATTCGGGCGTGAAAGGGGGAGGGAGAGAGGACCAACCGTCCGATGGCGTTGTGCTACTGATGCCCGGCCGCGGCGGCGGCTTTTCTGATGACGCCGAAAAACAAAAGCACCCGTGTGCTCGAGATTTCGGCGCCCGTTAAAGATTGCCAGGTGGTCAAAATTAGTCCGGAGCCCTCCATTACGGCGCGCCTCATTGCCTGTGTAGCGTCGGTGCGTTAAACCCTTCAATCAATCAATCAATCAATCAATCAATCAATCAATCAATCAATCAATCAATCAATCAATCAATCAATCAATCAATCAATCAATCAATCAATCAATCAATCAATCAGTCAGTCAGTCAGTCAGTCAATCAATCAATCAATCAATCAATCAATCAATCAATCAATCAATCAATCAATCAATCAATCAATCAATCAATCAATCAATCAATCAATCAATCAATCAATCAGAGTGACCGTCGAGGTCTGTTAATTGGAACATCGAGCTGTACAATAGGGAAGAGGAAGAAGCAGTGCGTGCGCTAGTTAAATACGAGATATGTCGGTAATGCCAGCCAAGGGAGATTGACCTCAGTTCATTAAAGGCACTGACTGGCCGCACCAGGCTTATGGCGGTCGGTTGTGATGCGGCTGGGACTCATACAAAGAGATTCTGCAACCATGCTCAAAGTTCTCCCGCAGTACAAGTACATGCCCGAAACACACATTTCCAAGTCGAAGGGCACAACCCATTCACTAGGTTCCCTTTAGTCAGCTGAAATAATTGCGCTTTGGTGCTCCTGAGGTTCCGTACTCGTTTTGCGTTCTGGATAAGCTAGGTTCGAATCGCGCTCAGGGCAAAATGTGCCCCATTTTCGTCCCAACATTTCATTTCAGTTAATTTTTTATAGGAGTTTTCTTTCTAAAGGAAATTGCCGCCATTCTGAGCATTCATTGGCATGGTCTTTATCCTTTAGGCAGTCGGGCATTTTCGGTTCCAATAAACTATGGATTTTTAGCCAGCACAATTAAATGATGCTCTTGCATCAAAATTTCATAGAGTCATTATATGACCATTCGTGCTCCTGGGTATAAAGAGAGACACTCCGCAAGACTACGGTTCCCCAGAACCACGAAATAGGCTTCACTGCACTTATAACTGCTTGCGGAGATCCAAGAAATACAGTAAAACCTGGTTTTTGCGGGATCCTGCCAGGAACTTTTCGCAGACTAAACTTTGGGGTGAAGACGAACCCAGAGATTGTCTTCGAGCGTAGCGTGTCAGGAGAAACTTGTAAAAACCGGAGGAACCTGGTTTGAATTCCACCTTGTGAAATTTTCCGCTTACTTGTGTTACCTCACTTAGGTACGCTACTTATAGAAGCTTGTTTGATAAAATCGCCGTCATTCCGAGCATTTATTGACCTGTTTTCATCCTTGGAGCAGTCGGCCATTTTGGGTTTCAATGAACTATGCATTTTCAGCCAACACGGTTAACTAACGCTTATACATCAAAATGTCATTGCGTCATTGAATCAGCATTCGTGCTCCCGGGTATGACGAGTGACACTCTTCATGCCACTGCTTCCCCAGAGCCATTAAATAGGCTTCACCGCACTAAGATACGGCTTGCGGAGAACCAAGCGTTACAGTGAAACCGGATTGCTGCCGGATCCTGCCGGAAACCAGCTGGCTTAAATATTGTTGTGAAGCTGAACTCAGAGATTGCCCTCGACCGTAGTGGGTGCAGTTGACAAAAAATGTGCTATGCCCAAGCTTCCAAAATTTACATTTCGAAGGAGTGAATAGTAACCATAATATTGTGTTTTAATATTGTTATGTGGTGGCAGCATGAAGCCGTCAAGAACCATGGAGGATGGGAGCGATCTAGTTACAATATTAGATGGACGCCCTCAGAGAGTCCGCGGAGGTTGCGCTTCTCCCACCACACCTTCTTCGTCAAATCTTTGGCCCACAAGGGTACGCTCAACTATTTTCTTCGCCGTCTTCTCCGCGACAATATCATGGAAGCTGTGCTGCAGATGGCGAATAAACACGGGCTTTGCGCGAAAAAGACACCACACACAGGACAGACGGGACGAGCGCAAATTGTAAACTAAACTTTATTGAACGGATCACACAAATATAAGTGCACTATTATCTGGTCACACATGCGCACTCCTACAAATAATGCAATCTTTACAAGCAGCTCTATCACAACGCTACAGACACATGTCAAGATACATAATCTCTGTTTTATGAAGAAACACCGATGTGTCACTCACGCATCCTTGTCCCTTCTTTCTTATATGGTAAGCCTCTAAAACTTCCCGTGCCTTTGTGTCGCTGGACCTGCGCAGAACCTTAACTTCTTTTAACAGTGGTTCACACTCCCCATTCGTGCAGGCCAGACAGTGGGTGGGCAAGTGAGCATTAGTTTTGTTTCTTACAGAGAGGTCATGCTCTCGCATACGGTCATTAATACACCGACCGGTCTGCCCTACGTAGACTTTGCCACACTTCAATGGTATTTGGTATACCCCACCCACTTTGCAGTCCACGTAGGGGTTGGCGTGCTTCTTGCCGCACCCTTCACGCTTCTTGTTTCCTTTTGCTATGCGTGAGCACATGCCTGCAAGTTTTACAGGGGCCGAAAATACCATTTTAATCCCGTTCTTGTTGGCGACCTTTTTAAGGTTATGGGATGTTCTATGGACATATGGTACGACTTGAGGCTTAGTGGTTCTCTGCTGCTCCTCTGTCATTTTCGCTCTTTCACCGACCTTCAACTTCTTCAGTAAGGTCTCCGCTACAGCGGTCATAACCGGCTCCGGGAAACCCGCGGCCTTTAGGCGAGATAGCTGTGCATCGAAACTTTCATGAATGGAATGAGTGCAGGATTTCATGAGTTATGATCGAATGCACTGAGTGGCTATCGCTCTTTTTACGGTCTTTGAGTGGGCACAATCGTAAGGTAGCAGTTCTTTTTTCGACCTTGGGTGGTAGCTCCAACATACATGATTATCTAAAAAGGTGATCGTGATGTCTAAACTCTATTTGGTTAGGTGATGAAAGTTCATGGGTGAATGTTAAACCTTCCCCATGCACCTCAAAGGCCTTTAAAACATCAGCAATGGCTTCGTCATTTGTAAAGCGAGGTCGCTTTCTTAAAGGAACGAGGAAGTCATCCACGTATCTAAAATCTTTGGCAACAACATCGGTGTCGAGTACGTCATGCAGGGCACGATCAATATCGGATAAAAATATGTTGCACAAAACGGGTGCGGCACACAAGCCTATGCAGATGCACTATTTTTGAAGGTATGTTTTATCCTCGGAGCTAATAAAGGTAGCATTGAGGTGAAATTCCAGCAGGGCTAGGAAGCTATCCACAGTCACTCCTGTTGCGTTTTGGAAGGCTACTTCACCATTAAACTGAATACATTTGTGAACTGCTTTAAACATTTGCGCATGATAGACAGAGTAAAATAGATCTTCAACATCAATCGAAAAGGCGCCTCCCAAAGAATCGTCTGCCTGTAAGAATTAAACCAACACTTCTGAATTTTTTGTGGCGAAAGGATTGTTAATCTCAAGAGGCCTTAAATGTTTGAGCAAAAACCGACTAAGTTCATTCTGCCAGGTTCCCCTTTCACTAACAATCGTTCTAAATAGCACCTCGGGCTTATGCGTTTTTGCTGAGAAAAATACATTCAGCTTGCCTCCATTACACTTGGTAACAGAGGTGGCTAGCTTGTGTAGTTCCAGTTCTTTGCAGAGCCCCACTGCTTTGGATTTCACACGTGTGGCTTTCACGATCACTGGTTTAAAGTTCTTCGTAACTGCTGCAGTTGCCTTTTCGGTAAAGAATCCCACCGGTACCATGGCGAAATGTCCTTCTTTATCTTGTTGCAGCAGTCTCAAGTCATTCTTTTTGAAAAAGGAGACGATACTTGCCGTTGGGTCATGCGTCTTCGAGTGGTTGGGGCGGTTACTGGTTGTCTTCAGCAGACAGTCCACGCCGTCCATGAGACACCTTTCCTGGTCTTCTTTTTCCGCATGTCTGGCCACCCGACGATTAAGAGACAGCCATTGGTGTGGTTCCACGGAGGCCTGCACGCTGTATTTGGGCCCCTTCTTCAGTGTGGTCATCAAATTCTCAGGACGAATGGCTCCACCAAGCAGGACGACGTTTCCTGGTTCCAGCTTCTTGCTTTTCTTCAGTTTCCCCAGTGCGTCATTTAGACAGCACCTCCACCACTGTTCCGTCAATTAGGCCGCCAGGCGTCTTGAGTCTCGAAGCTTTATATTAGCCAGCCAACTGGGATTCTGTGCGTAAAACAGGATCCGCAGCATATCTTGGTACATCGAGTAAATGGAGCTTTCAATAGCTCCCCGGTACCACACGAAGTACAACCGGTTATACCCAATAGCAACAGTACAAAAATAGGGCCAACCGGCAAAGAGAATTTTGTCCACACGAAGTAGAGAGAAATTAACGGGAAAGACTTTCTTGCGACCCACCGCCAGGGGAACGAGCCCGGGGGGACCCCTCTTGTCCCCCCTAGGAAAAAGCCGGATAGGGTGGGTTGCTGGGAACGGGAACTTGGACATCGGAATGGGTTATGGGAAAAAGGGTGGGAATAAGGGAAGCAATTTTGCTCCAATCCTTTTGTCTGACTCTCTTCCAAGACTGATTGCTCAGCGAGGGCATCAGACAGTGCCAATTGCCAAATATGCGGTCCCTGCCACGGGTTACCGCTCTCCCATAGGGTCCGATAACTGGGCCCCAACTGTCGGAGACAGGAAGTACCCTATTGAGTGGCGACGGCCGGGTCCCCCCCCCCCGACCCCCCGCTCTGCGGCCGATGCGTACTAACGTCCTCGATCAACTGCCCCGCACAACGTACTCGTGAATCACCAGTGAAGCTTTCCACTATACACGGGTACTTGCCACACCTGCTTTTCACGGTCTCCGGACACCGGAAGTTTGTATGCGAACGTGAACTGAAATCCATGTTGGCAAGCCAACCACGTTCGCAAGGGTCCCACTGGGTCTGCGAGCCCTTTTCTTATGTCCTCCTCTTGGCCTACTCTTTCGCTCAATGGAACAAGAGTCTTCTGGCATTGCCGTGGTGTAGCGGCTCGGCAAAGGAGATCGGTCCGGGCCTACTAGCCGTTACTAAGCCAGGAGAGTTTCCCCGGTCGGTGTACTAACCTCACCTTTCCTCGTTTTCCCCGTGCGGAACACCCAGTAGCTCGTGGTAGCACGTCCCGTGGCAGCCAGAGAAGATCAATCTATAGGCCCCTCACAGCAAGGTTACAGGGGGGCGCGACCCCCCCCCCTGCCTTATACGGACTGTACAACATCTGGCCCCCATGACATTTGGTTACAGGGGTATGTCACTCCCCCCGACTTATAGCGATCAGGTCGCTGGCCCCGCCAAAGCTTGCGGTTACAAGGGTCGCCAGTCCCCCGGCCCGTAATGGTTTTTCGAATTTAATCGGTATTCCCAATACAACGACTGTACGCTTTCGGCACTTGCTACTTTCGCAACTTGACTCCCCGGCCTCCTCCCACGCTGGATTACAGGGGTTCGCATCTTCCCCCAGCCAAAGAAAGTCATAGTTGATCGATCTCGATCCGCTTTCTTGCTTCAATCGCATCACCAAGTGCCGGGTTGACACCCGACCGCCCGACCTCCGAGTAGGACCTGATTCCAGTTGTACCAGGAACCTCCGCAGTGGCGGCCGTTTAGCACGCTCCCTGGGCAGGGATTGTGCGGCCTCCCCGATTCCTCGAGGAGGTCTCGTGGAATTACCGTACTTCCACGCTCTGGCCCCTATAACATTAGGTTACAAGGGTTTGTCACAACCCCCGACCTGCAGACCAGTTCGCAAGTTCAACAGAACGAGCCCCAAGCTATGGTTACAGGGGTGTGCACGCCCCCGGCTCGGTAGTGGTCTACCCATTGCTTCAGCAATGGTACGCCAACACTACGTGCGAACTGTACCGCTTGAGCGCAGTGATTACGTTGCAACATTGACCCGCTGGCTTCCTCTCACGCTGGATTACAGGGGCGCGTTACCACCCCCAGCCTTTGGCCTCCTCCCACACTGGATTACAGGGGCTCACTACTTCCCCTAGCCAAGAGAGCCATAGTTGCTCCACAAATACCATCTTTCGGGATAAAAGGGATCCTCTGAGGAACTCCCAGTGGCTCTGCACTCTCGCCCCCAAGACTGAAGGTTACAAGGGCTCATCAAGTTCCCTCGGTCAGCAGACCAGTTCGCATTAAAGGCCCCTTCCATGCTCCGGTTACAGAGGTTCGCTACACCCCCGGCCTCATTGTGTGTACCCATGCTTCAGCATGGCACGATAAAACGAACTGTACCCCCATGACTTGGGTTACAAGGGCTCATCACCTCCCTCGGCGAGCAGATCGGTTCGTCTTTATAGGCCCCTTCCTAGCTGCGGTTACAGGGGCTCGCCACTCCCCCGGCCTCATAGTAGCGCTCACATTGCTTCAGCAACCATGCGCCACTATAACACAAACTGTACAGCTTGGTGCAGTTGCACTTCGCAACATTGACCCCCCGGCCTCCACCACACTGGATTACAGGGGCGCGTTACCGCCCCCGGCCAAACAGAATCATAGTTGATCCACAGAAATTTGTGACCGCAAATTTTGTTCGAATTACCATTCCAAGCACCAACCTCGGTAGCCACCCAGGCTGTCCGGGCCTGCGTCCGCATCACGCATCGGTGTTCTTGAAGGCACTTGCCCTCAGAGTGCCTGGGAGTTGCTCAAGCTCCCATGGGCGTTGAATACCCAATACAGTGGGCCTGGCACACCACTGACTCCTGCCATTGCGACGGACCAAAGCAGGACAGCCGAAACCGACCGACACAGCCCAGTTCGCCGGCAGTCGAACTTGTCGCCACAGCTCTGAGCTCAGAATCTTGCTGATACGTTTAGCATGCCCTAAGGAAGGCCAGATATGCCCAAACAGGCGAAGTATTTCCTGAGGGATGACGCCTTTTCTTACGTTGAATGCCAGAAGTCTTGCACGGCAGTTTGTAGTGACGACGTTGGCAATGATCTTAGGCACTTCGGTTACAGAGGGTGATGCAACCATGTTGTTGTAACCGATGTTGTCGCCGAAGTTTTTAGATACGTGAATGACTTCGTCGTTCTTTTAAGAAAGCGACCTGGCTTTACAAATGACGAAGCCATTGCTGATGTTTTAAAGGCCTTTGAGGTGCATGGGGAAGTTATAACATTCACCCATGAACTTTCATCAACTAACCAAATACAGTTTTTAGACATCCCGATCACCTTTTTAGATAATCATGTATGTTGGGGCTACCACCCAAGGTCGAAAAAAGAACTGCTACCTTACGATTCTGCCAACTCGAAGACCGTAAAAAGAGCGATAGCCACTCAGTGTATTCGATCATAACTCATGAAATCCTGCCCTCATTCTATTCATGAAAGTTTCGATGCACAGCTATCTCGCCTAAAGGCCGCGGGTTTCCCGGAGCCGGTTATGACCGCTGTAGCGGAGACCTTACTAAAGAAGCTGAAGGTCGGTGAAAGAGCGAAAATGACAGAGGAGCAGCAGAGAACCACTAAGCCTCAAGTCGTACCATATGTCCATAGAACATCCCATAACCTTAAAAAGGTCGCCAACAAGAACGGGATTAAAATGGTATTTTCGGCCCCTGTAAAACTTGCAGGCATGTGCTCACGCATAGCAAAAGGAAACAAGAAGCGTGAAGGGTGCGGCAAGAAGCACGCCAACCCCTACGTGGACTGCAAAGTGGGTGTGGTATACCAAATACCATTGAAGTGTGGCAAAGTCTACGTAGGGCAGACCGGTCGGTGTATTAATGACCGTATGCGAGAGCATGACCTCTCTCTAAGAAACAAAACTAATGCTCACTTGCCCACCCACTGTCTGGCCTGCACGAATGGGGAGTGTGAACCACTGTTAAAAGAAGTTAAGGTTCTGCGCAGGTCCAGCGACACAAAGGCACGGGAAGTTTTAGAGGCTTACCATATAAGAAAGAAGGGAGAAGGATGCGTGAGTGACACATCGGTGTTTCTTCATAAAACAGAGATTATGTATCTTGACATGTGTCTGTAGCGTTGTGATAGAGCTGCTTGTAAAGATTGCATTATTTGTAGGAGTGCGCATGTGTGACCAGATAATAGTGCACTTATATTTGTGTGATCTGTTCAATAAAGTTTAGTTTACAGTTTGCGCCCGTCCCGTTCGTCCTGTGTGTGGTGTCTTCTTCGCGCAAAGCCCGTGTTTATTCACCAAGATGCACCAACTCGCCCAACAACAAGTTCTTCTAGATTAAACGGCCTTGCGTGAAATAGCGCTCGCAGAGGACTATGGGCAGGACATTACCTCCTCTACATGCATGCGGAGAAATTCGCCCGCTTTTCCATCGCAGCCGTCCTTCCACGCCTTATGGGGTGGCGCCGAGAGATGTCACTGGCCACACACAGAATCTTGACCAGTTCGAGAGTCATTTTTTTACTCGGCCGCGTGGCGCCATCCGTCATTTGCCGGACAGATCTTGCGGCGGTAACACGGCGTTAGAAAAAATCGAAATTTCAATTAAATATTCGGGCAAGTCGGCGCCGCATGCAGGGTTTTATTTTTAATTAGACACATTTTATTAGTTTTCGGTCACAATCAAGGCCTTTCTTATTTCTGAGAGCCTGGCGGCAATCCCCCTCCCCCCACCTTTTGTAGTTCGTTTACACCTTTTTGGCGCCGGCATCAGTTCCGGCGAGAGAGGAGCTTTGGTGTGACGGCTTTAGTTGCGGACACGGCTGGCTACGTTGTCGGCCGAGCATGTGAGTACTGACGGGGCCGTAGAACGAACTTCACTGCGCCGATCCGGCGCCTGTTCAAATGACGTATCGTTTCTTTCGTCTCCGCCGTAGTATCGCTGCCATTCTTTCCCCACTCCAGTTGCCGCTGTGCCATATTCCATATACAGGCGAGAACTCGTGTCTGGCTAACTTAGTTGCGGTTTTCGGTCGGCGGCGATGACGCACTTCCGCGGATGCTTGATGGGTACGGCTGATTGGGGGCCGCTAGCAGCCACAGAAATTTTTAAAAATAAGCCTATATAATAACGCTATTGCGTTGATAATACCACTCAGCTCTTTGTGTTTTCTATGTACGTTTTTTGTATTGTCGTGGTTACATGTTTTCTTTTTCTGCATATTCAACACATATATATCTTGAAGCTGTGACCACCCAGAATAGTAGGAAAATTTTTACGCGTCCCTGTTACGGAGGCCTGGTGTAACCAGACAATAAGTGCTTACAGTGGGTAACCTAACCCGTTATTACGAGCTTAACAAGCAAAGACACGATTGTTATACCGAGTGCAGAATCGAGTCTCAATTATCGGTTCCCAAATGGTTGTTAAACCATGCAAAAAGTGATCAAATGTATTCCCTTTGACATCATGTCACTGTTTTAATAAAGAAAAGACGGTTTACGTTCAGTGCGTAACGCAAAGCAAGTATGTTACGTCGACTAATAGTGTTGTATTTCTGTTTGTCGTGCAAATCTTCACCCCTTGGCTGAGGAATGTAGCTGTCACTGATTAAGCGCTTAAATATTGGATTATCGATTATATTTCAAAGAGGCAGTTTTTTTTTTGTGAAGAGTTGATATGCCCGTTTCCAGAGAAAATCAATAATGCCAATATTGGTCACATGGCTGCTTGGTTTCTTCAAATATCCCTCTTATATACTTTGTTACTTTGTTTCTCAGAACGCTTAAAAACTGATGATTCTACATGCTTTTCGCTCCTTTCTTTAACGCATTTAGTGATAAAAGACAAGCGATGTGGAGTGTTAAAGTTTAAGAATGGGTGAATATATAAAAATTAAACCAATTTTTTTCA
Organism: Haemaphysalis longicornis; assembly: GCF_048455015.1. Taxonomy (NCBI): domain Eukaryota; kingdom Metazoa; phylum Arthropoda; class Arachnida; order Ixodida; family Ixodidae; genus Haemaphysalis; species Haemaphysalis longicornis. The sequence goes on along the minus strand of NW_027526295.1, from coordinate 220,898,070 downwards.
GGTAGTAGTTAGTATTGTGTATTGTTGAACCTATAATACTCGGGATATTTATTTCGCGTTCTATTCATTTAAGGAACTTCCCAGCCAATCACCCTACGTTCATGGGCCTACACCAACAGCGGCTAACGTACGCCGAAGCAATTATTCTAGGGCAGGTCCTAAAGTTTGAACTGAATAAAATTTCTGAGCTGAGCATAACGTTAGGCGAAGCACTCTTCGTTTTGTTCTACATTGACACTGTCCCTAGGATTCTGAGTCCTTCCTCCATTTTAGCCTCCAATGGAGGAAATCTTCAACACGATTTCCCCATGCTAAGCATTGCAGAATCATCCCCTCAGCCGAGTGGAGCGAGTAAAACGAGGGGAGGAGGGACTCAAGCTAAGGCCTTATCCATAAAGAATGGGACAGGCGTCCCAGTGGTACCAGGGACTGTCGCAAACGCTACACGACGTTTCGAACGGGCCATTAGTGAATTTCGTTTCAACATGGCAATCCCTCGCTTGTAGGAGAGTGCCGCAGCGAGCGGCCTCGCTGCGGCCCACTGCTACTCCCCTACCCTCCATGCTGCTCCAGGTGCGGTGGTTGGGTAGCGTTTATCTAGCGTGTGGTGTTCCACGTTCGCTCTCGTGCAGCATCGCGAGTCTCACGTGCATTGGCTTAGTAGCTCAACGGCTTCTGGAAGCCTTAGCGCTAAAGCTTACGTTACAATACACTAAGAGACCTTAAACTTAACAGAAGAAAATTACCTCCACCTCACCCTAACCCAGACAGGTAGCAATCAGTATTACTGAGACAAGCAGACTAACACGACATGCACCCCAGCTAGACGATATCTTTCCTATAAAGGAAGGACACAAGAACCACCAGCCTGCAAACACTGTGGTGGATATCCCAATCAGCAACATATCCCATGGAAATGTCCCTACACTATTCCCAGCATTCCTGACTTACACACACCGACGCAGCTGCCATATCCCATTGACCCAACCTGGCTGACACTCTCGCCCCCACTTCTGACGAACAGTTGGCTCTAGTGCGGTACATCAAAAACGCACTACAGCTGAGTTCAGCATTCACTGAAGACGACCTGTAATTGGGTTGTCTGAACCACCTTTGGTTCTAAATAAAGTTTCTCTCTCTCTCTCTCTCTCTCTCTCTCTCTCTCTCTCTCTCTCTCTCTCTCTCTCTCTCTCTCTCAATTTCCAGCTCTGCCAGGATGAGCACCTTATTCAGGCGACACATTTTGGGGCAAGCAATTAGACAGACCTGGGTGACAGATTTGTAATGGTGAACTGAAGTCTTTTCGCCACCATCATTACCTTTCCAAAGACTGTTATCGTATTATCTGCATCTCCGATTTGAAAACAAGAGGTTTTACGCATCGAAGCTACACCTGATCTATGAGGCGCGCCGTCGTGGACATAGAGTTTCATACAAATAACTAGAGGGGAAACTGGCGCTAGTGTCAACGCGAACATGGCAGCGGCGCTCTTACGCGTGAATGGGAATGATTGGTAGTTCTGGAACCGGATTGCGTAGGATCAAAACGGGCCTATGGCTGCGCAAATTGTGTATTTAGATGCAAAGCATCTCTTGCTCGGGGCTATGTCCGGCGTCCGTCCGTTGTCCGCACCTCTCCCCCTACACTATAAAAAAAATTACCCCATCTCCCCGAAGGGAACTATGTGGTGATGCAAAGCAGAATTGTTGGCTTCCATTCAGCTCATCGGATGGTGCAGCGTGTGTCAACCGAAACAGCAACTGAGGAAGCCGCGCGCGGACCGGGTTTTTTTATATAGAGCAGATGGAGTGGAAAGGACAAGATGAGAGAGGCGACGCCCATGCGCACTTATCGCGCAGCTGGCGTGTTGCCGTTATGTTGAGTGATCTGGTGTTTAGTAGCGCCAGAGGGAATTCCACGTACGGGTCCACACCGGTGGCAAAGGCACGCAAGTACTGTTGTGTTACAGTGAGTAGGCGGTGGTGCTCGAGGCGCCGAAACTCGTCCATCATGTTCTTGTCGATGTTGTCGTCTCTGTGGTAGAATCGGTAGTGTCCGTCAGCGTTGGTGAGGTAAAGGTTGTTGACGTTGGTGCACTGGCTGAGAGCAACCTACACACCCTCGTCTTCGCAGCTTTGTTGTTGTTGTTGTTGCGCCTTTAGTTATGGCACATACCCAATCAGGGGATCGGCCAATCAACAGAGGATGGTTAAAATGAATGGAATTCGTATCTAATCACGAGACGCTCAGGAAAGATAATTTAGACCGGTTGGAAAAAGTTTTGAGAAAAAAGGAAAAAAAATAAAATAAAAATCCTGAAAAATCAAAGCAAGGGTGACCAATCGCAATCATAAAGAGAATCGTTTTGAATTTTCAATGTAGCGCGGGAGGGCAGAGCATACATCCCGGTGGCAGAACTCCATTTCGGATGCCCCGAACGATAGTATAGCCGGCACTGTTAGGGGTATCCCCAAACTGTAAAGCGGCACCTCCAGGGAGTGACGTCTCAGTCGGGAAAAACGTCGGAATGTCAAAAGGTAGTGTTCGACAGACTCGTCTTCATTGCAATAGCTGCACAGAGCTGTTGGCGCCAGACGAGACCTGTGCAAGTACTTATTTAACTGGGGTGCTCGACAATGTAAGGCTGTAATAACCACCTCTATGTTGCGTGAAGGGCACCATTCAGGTTTCCATGAGAATTTAAGATGATTAAAATCTCTTAGTGATAATAAAACCGATTCTTGCTGTTCTTGGAATTTCAGCATCCTACGGTACCTAGCTGCTGTTATTAAAGGTGTCGGCTCTACGACGCCTACTACAGGCCCAGAAAGTGCTATCCTTGCTAGAGTCGGCAGTCTCGTTGAATGTGATCCCTGCATGACCAGGAACCCAAAGAAGGTAAATTTCAGTGAAGTGAGGTGGCAGGAGTGACCGAAACGTCCTCAGAAGGGGAGTGTCTTTAGGGGAAGAAAGGGCTAAGCATACAGAAAAAGAATCGGAAATTATCATTGGAGATGTAATTGATACATCCAGCTTTCGTAGCGCCAGGACAATTGTCAGTAATTCCGAGAAGAATATGGGATAAAATCAGCCAGACGAACCGAAAAGGTCCAGTTAAGGGAAAGGGAAAATATTTCTATACCGGATTCTTCTTCTCGTTGAGACGCATCTGTATATATTATAACACCTGGCTGCATGGAGGCGAAATAATCTTCGAGAAGACGATTGAGGGGAGCGGGGCTGGTAAAAGTTTAGCATTTTTGGGGAAAATGTTCCGGAAATTGATAGAAAGACGAGAACTCCTGTCAGTATATGGAATAATCTGATTTATTGCTACACCGAATGGAGAAAGGAAGTTCTGTACCAAAGCGCTTTGGGGACATAAGGACCTAGGCCACTGGTGCACCATAAACGCACTTGGTTCTGCAATAAAGATAAACTGCTCCCTGTTCACCTCAGAGCTATAAGCTCTCAGAAAAGTTTCAACACTCAGTATCCGGAACCTATTAAGCAGAGGAGGAACGCGCGCTTCCAAGTAAACTACTGCATTTGCTGCATTCTTAAGCAACCCTAAGCAGCTTTGTCTTCTTCTCCTTCTTCTTCTTCAGCGGTTCCCCTACGAGAAGATGACGACGGTGGTTGAACGCGAAGCTATCTCGTGATGGATTCTTTGTTTGGCCAATTCCTAGGCGCATCCTGCCAAAATCATCATCAGAAGCCCTGCGGACGGGGCGAGAGCAACGTACACGCCCTCGTCATCGCAGCTTTGTCTTCTTCTCCTTCTTCGTCTTCAGCGGTTCCCCTACGGGAAGATGACGGCGGTGGTTGAACGCGAAGCTATCTCGTGATGGATTCTTTGGTTGGCCAGTCCCTAGGGGCATCCTGCCACAATCATCATCAGAGGCGCTGCGGACGGGGCACGGACGCGAGACATCCCCCCTATCAAGAGACGCTAACATCCTCCTCTAAAGTTTTCAGTTCGTCGTTTCTATTGGCGTTCAGCTTCGCGTGCCTTCGTTGTATCAGTTGCTTCTTGACGTAGTTTGAATGAGTCAAGGACATAAGGCGCGTTCGTAGCACTTGCTTCTGTCTCAGTTTTGTAGCGCAGTGAGAAGAGCGACGCGTAGCTCCGGTTGCTGCCAGGGAGTCGTGGGATCAAAACCGGGCGCCGCTAACTATTTCTTTTTTTTATAGTGTAGGGGGAGAGGTGCGGACAACGGACGGACGCCGGACATAGCCCCGAGCAAGAGATGCTTTGCATCTAAAAAAGAAATAGTTAGCGGCGCCCGGTTTCGATCCCACGGCTCTCTGGCCGCAACGGGAGGTACGCGGCGCTCTTCTCACTGCGCTACAAAACCGATTTTTTGGGGGGTAACAATAACTTTATTTACAAATATATACAGAGCCGTATGCAGTGATTACAGTGGTTTCCGAGCACATCAGAACATGGCTTCACTTAAACATAAAAAGCAGGCGATCGGCTATCATGTGAGGAGACGGTCAGAATGTTTTGCAAGTAACTGTAAGCCAATCGAGGAGTATTGCCCGCGAAATCACAGAGCGTTTGTGAAACTTAAGCAAGAGAGATTGCCTACAGGGCTACTATGTCATTGCACAAAGTTTGAAGTGAACGGGATAGAGGGAGACAGGAGAAAGTGCTACTAACGCGCCTTATGTCTTTGACTCATTCAAACTACTTCAAGAAGCTACTGATACAACGAAGGCACGCGAAGCTGAACATCAATAGAAACGACGAACTGAAAACTTTAGAGGAGGATGTTAGCGTCTCTTGCTCGGGGGGATGTCCCGCGCCCGTGCCCCGTTCGCAGCGCCTCTGATGATGATTGTGGCAGGATGCCCCTAGGGACTGGCCAACCAAAGAATCCATCGGGAGATAGCTTCGCGTTCAACCACGGTCGTCACCTTCTCGTAGGGGAACCGCTGAAGAAGAAGAAGGATAAGAAGACAAAGCTGCGAAGACGAGGGCGTTTAGGTTGCTCTCAGCCGGTGCATTAATGTCAACAACCTTTACCTCACCAACGCTGACGGACACTACCGATTCTACCACAGAGACGACAACATCGACAAGAACATGATGGACGAGTTTCGGCGCCTCGAGCACCACCGCCTACTCACTGTAACACAACAGTACTTGCGTGCCTTTGCCACCGGTGTGGACCCGTACGTGGAATTCCCTCTGGCGCTACTAAACACCAGATCACTCAACATAACGGCAACACGCCAGCTGCGCGATAAGCGCGCATGCGCGTCTCCTCTTTCATCTCCTCCTTTCCACTCCATCTTCTCTATATAATAAACCCGGTCCGCGCCCCGCTTCCTCAGTTGCTTCTTGGGTTGAGACACGTTGCACCGTCCAATGAGCTGAATCGACGCCAACAATTCTGCTTTGCATCACCACATAGTTCCCTTCGGTGAGATGGTGTAATTTTTTTTTTTTGACAATAAAAAAACTCTTATTGCCCGGTTCTCCGTTTGTAAATTACATGACGAACAAGTTAGTGACCAAAAACTGGTTTTCTACGAAATAAAACGGCGCGTTTAAAGAACAAGCAGATGCGGAACCGCGGAGGTTTGTGTAGCAGGTTTGCCATTTGCCGCCAACTACAGCAGGACGCGAACTTCATAAAACCTATTTGTAAAAGTTTCAGCGCTGGTGGTTTGTAATAGGAAAAGAAAAAGTTTTGTGCTCATCAAAACAAACAAAAAAAAAAAGAAACCGATTACCTTTGGAGAAGTTATTCTTGCCTGAATTAGTGACATTCATCAAACTGCGTTCCTATCAGCCGCCGGTGCTGCTGCTCTACGCCGTAGGAGCCGGCGTTCGCACGACAGGCGTGGCTGTTCAAAGCGATTCGCAACCGTCGTCAGCTTTGACAATAAATACATTGCTCTGCCGAATGAGCAGCGCCGCAACTCCTAATTCGCAGACAACTTCGCCGCACAGAGCGCCGTCATTCGTGTTTTCGTGCTCGCTGTGCGGCAATGAATTGATAACCCACCCAGTTCGCAACTCTTGTTATAAAACATTCCGGTCGGGGTGGCGTCAGTGAACACGAGGCGTGCAGTTCAAGGAGAAACATATTTTTGATCGCTTCTCCCAACACCCTGCGTAGGCAAATGCGTTCATGTAAATCCAAAACGAAAACGAAACTGCCTGCAATCCATAGCAACGTCCACAAGCCATCGAGCGCCAATCCGAATCCAGAACAACCCATCACACCCATTGAGGCGCACGAAATAGCGCCATATTCCTCTCTAGTTCTTATTGTATGAAACTCTATGGTCGTGGAGGGCTACGGATTAGTTTTGAATCCCTGGGGATCTTTTAACGTGCGCCACAATTTGTAACACGGGGGTGTTTTTAACACGAAAGTGTTTTATGCCGGGGTGCACAAACCTCGCCGACTTCATGTCCGTCCCGGAAATAATATCACCAGAAAAAGGTCAATTGGCACGGCGTCGCTAGGTTTCGAGCCCACGATCACTCTGGGCGTAACGGGAGGTGTGAAACGCTCCACCGACTGAGCCATGAAGTCAGTCCCGGAGAGCTGTACGAACGCGCCTTTTTCCGTTCCGTCCAACTTGCCCAATCAGATGGTGCTGCCGTCTAGGAGAGGTGACGCGAACTAGTGCGTCATGACGCCAATGAGCACCGATAGTTGGCGTCTCGATAGGGCAGCGTGCATCAGCGGAAGCTGCTGTGTTTATCCGTCTGCCGCCTATGTGTAACACCGCTCAGCTTGTGGAACGCCGCCGCCGCGTTGCACAAGCTGTGCTCGTCGCAACGCAAGCGTCTGGCGTACACGCCACGGAGCAGGACCAATGGGGTCGAACCTTTGTTTAAGCGACCCGCCAGCAGGGCGTCGCTCGCCAAGCACACCCACAAGACTGCTGACGACCATCAAATCATGCTCCTTTCGCTGTAGCGTACCGTGACTTCACCAAACGATTAGCTGACAACCCGTTCGGTTTCGTTCACACGGTTTGCGACAAGGAGGTTAAAAAAATTGCTGGAGTGGAAGTCGCCTATACCAACCAATGGGCCCGGTCGAACCCGGAGGCGGCCATTTTGCTGGGGGAAAGAAGGTACTAGCCAAGTGCTTCGAACCGGTCTTTGCCGTGTTGCGACCGAGTGGGGGCACCCGATCCGAGCTCCGTGGCCTCCGACATACGAGTGGTAGCGTGTATGATGCGAGCGGCCAGCCGCTGTTGCAGCCGTGAAGAAGTCCAGAAGCCGTAGGCTAACGTAACTGTTTACTTCATAGCGAGAGGTGAGCCGAAGCCAAAGAACAATGCCCCGACGGGCGAGGTTACAATACATGACTCGAGCAGAGCGACAACATGATTCTCACAGGATTCTCAAGCACTAATTCAACATTGTGTACTATTAGGCGAGCCATGTCCGTCGTCTGCGTATTAATTTCTACCATAGCAATATCTTTAAGACTCACATCTCCGAGTACGGGGACATTGTTTTTTTCACCTTATAGGATCGCATATGCAGCTGCCACAAAGTAAAAAAAATACATAAGAGCTCGCAAAATCATTAACACTTGTTTATCTTCTTTATTGTAATCTTTTCAAATGCGCAAATTGATAATGAAAGTTGTCAGAACAAAAAGCAGTTCAGAGTTGCAACTTTAGTGTGAAAAACAGCAGTTATGCAACAAACTAAGTGACCAGAAAATGAAGCATTTTTAGAAAAACACCAGGAAACATCCTGATCATTGTGATAACAGACATAACAGAGTGACAAAAAACCGACATCGAGAACTTTGATGAGTATGACAGCCACCAATGCTATTACGTTCATTGGATTGCTGCCCAACCTAACACACGAATAAACTGTAAAAAAACAACAACAATCTTTCTTGTAAATTGCACAATGAGGTTACATGGCCAGTGACATGAAATAAGGAAAAAAGATGAACTATTTTGTATTTTGGAAAACAAAGTGTTTATTGTTTGAAAGAAGACAGACTTATGGTCCAAGACGTCAAATTGATGAAACATACTTCAAAGGGCAAACAAAAGACAGTGACAAAAGACACTGACTCAGCACCTTTCGGAAACCTAGCAGCAAAGAAATTAAACGTTGCAGGCGCAAATGCTACGCGTCACAATGCAACGGGCCTGAACGCAGTTTGGAATCAACTTGCACGCGTGCAACTCACGTGTGAAATGTGACTTCCGGCGCCGCCTTTACATTGTTTGTACAACCACAAGTCACACACGAACCAACCATACTTGTTTTGATCGCGTTAAATTGCACGTATGCGAATCAACAACACTTTTCCGTGCATGCCTGGAACGTGCGCTGCAACAACTGGGCGTCTCCTCCCCTAGCAAGATGGCGTCGCGGCGGCTTCACTTTACGGGCGTCCCCTCCACTCCAGCAATTTTTTTTAACCTCCTTGGTTTGCAAGTGCCTGTGGTTTCAATCGGATTTACGCAGTGCTCCGGAGCATGTAATCAAGTGTCTAATGTTGATGCGTCTAACGGTGCCATACCGAAGAAATATAAATAGCCATGTGCAAGTCCATATCGATGCACAATAGAAATTCAAATGCTCCTGCGAAGGCACATTTCACTTTCCTGTTTTACCGATTCCTAAGAAAGAAGGATCAACCACATCTTTGGCTTTTCGCCTCCATACGAAAGGCGACCGCCACGGCTGGTAATAGAACTCGCGGATTTGGAGGTCAAATCATTCCCTCTCACACTTTCTTACTCCCCGGACTCGCTCTCGTTACTTCCATTCCCCTCCCTACATATTCGATTTGATGGCCAGATTTTTTATTATAAAGCAGCCAGAACAGACAACGCATGCAATCATTCTACGCAGAGGATCTGTTGCCGCACTTACACGATGCTATGCAGCTCAGAGGAGAAGTAATCTTTAAGGCTAACCAGCTCTTACATGGGAACCTACGCATAAGAGCAGCAGTCGATGTACGACATGCATCCTTCCCGCCGCATCGTGGCCGGAGAGAGATTGGAATTTACGAAGCTCCCGCGAATAACAAGGGAAACACGTGTATCAGCAAACCGTCGGTATCGAAGAACTTGCTGCTGGGCAAGTTGGTGTGAACTTTGAGGCGTGCTTTAAATGCTAAAAAATAAGACGGACACAAGAAAGATGTCAGGATCGCGCCTGTCTTGTGATCTTTCTTGTGTCCGTGTAGTTTTTGCGCTTAAACCACGTCGGTAACGATTTTCGGAAGCGATGTTCGGTCCTTTTCGTGCTAGGTGAAGCTGTATGGACACGCGGGGAATACGTCTTGTCGCGTGCTCTTTTTTCTAGAAATACGTTATGCCGATCATTTTTATGTATTTTGAATATATTGACTGCTGGCTCCGTTGTTTGCCAGCGCGTGTATAACGAATACCTGTATTTGCTATGTCTTCGTGGTGGTTTCCTTCCATATAAATCAGCTTCGCAAATATGAAAGCGAATGCGTCAAACGAGCATATCAGGAGGTACAGATGGAGCATAACAAACAAACCTATGCAGAAGTACCCAGGCGCCTCGTGTGAGTCGCACATTCCCATCACTTCCTAGCAACTATCGCTAGGAAGCTTCCTGTGAAAACATCCCTCGAGCCCGATTTGGCCCAGCCGCCACCGGACCCGCTTCGTGTTTCTTTTTCTTTTTTTCGCGCAGTATCTTTATTTGTCATCTCATTACAACGTCGATTTCAAGCCACGTGCTTTTCTGGGAACTGAAGAATTCCGTTCCCTAGCGATACCACATCGTTTCATAAGTGTTTTGGTGAGCTGCCCGTTTCTTTCACGGCGTTTTTTGCCTCCATGCTTCAGACCTTGGCACATAATGTGGAATTGGTTCGCAGCACCTGCAGCGTTTTTTTTTTCGGCGACAGGTTTCCCTCTGAATGACTGCAAAGCAAACAAGCGCCTATTACCTTGCCGCTCTGTATGTGTGTCAGATTTTCCCAACTTCCCGTCGACAGCAACTGCCCTTTTCCTTTCAGATGTCTTCTGTATGGAATAATAATAGCGCAGAAACATTATTTGTAAGCTTCCGTCTCGTATGGTTTCGAATTTCTCTCGAAGAATGAAATATGAAAGCTCTTCTGGTGCTCTTACTCTCCAAATTCCTGCAATTGTATGTCTTCAAACGCAGCCGGAGAGACTTTGAAGTGCTACATGGTGTCTCCACGTGCCTGACCCTTTCGTTCCGTCCACGGTGGATTATTTTCGCTGTGCTTCGGTCTCCTTCCCATTCACTTTGAGTTGCGCATAATTATTGCTACCTTAAGGGTACTTCCACCGGTGCAGTATAGAATCGGAATTGGGGATGAAGGGCTCGCTGAACGAATACAGAACACGCAGGAAGGGAAGCCAGCAGTCAAAAACGCCAAGAAACCCACAGGGAAATGAGCTATCATCGTTTCGCATGGAAATAGGTGTATTCTACGTATGTTTGTATGAACGAAAGAAGGATACAAAGAAAGAAAGAAAGAAAGAAAGAAAGAAAGAAAGAAAGAAAGAAAGAAAGAAAGAAAGAAAGAAAGAAAAGCAAGTTATTCTGGTTCGGTTTACAATTGGGGTGCACACGTTTCTTTTCCACTTGCTTTCTTTCCCGCACGCACGCACGCCCCCACATCAGCGAAACCCGGAAATATACCTTTCCTATTGGCGGTGAGCGCGAACACAGGCGGCGCTGCGAAGCGCGCCTCCGTGACGTCAGCTTAGGGATTCTCGCATTTGTCGTCTGCTTCACTCAGGATTGCTCTCCCTGCTGTTTCTTTGCGCTCGGTCAACGTCTGATGCTTGTCCGCACTAGAATTGGCGTGTGGGTAACTTTTTTTCATAATAATAGACTTAAAATCGCATACACTAGCTCATGGTGTCAATTAAAGTATAGTTTTGGATACCGCTACGGGAGAAACATTGCTGGCGCCACCCCATTCCTTGCGAAGCCGGTCCTGTGCGCAGCGCGAAGAGTCCGAGCTAGGCGTCAGATTCTCATGTAAGCATTCGAACAAAATGAACAGTCAGCTGCTAATAACCGACAACAGCGAAAATGGAAGACCAAAACAAATTCTAGCCCTTCAGGGCTGTCGGCTTTGGCAGAAGGCATCATGATTCCCGGTAATCATATGTAAGGTAAAACAGTTTTTGCAACCTTGCCGAACGCTCGAACGCGTTTTGTCACATCACTTTACGTTGTCAAGGCATTAAAGTTTGCCGACATGCACTATAGACTACAAAAACTGTAGGTTGAGTTCCAAATAACCCAGTGTGCATATACGCGCGTGCTGATTCTATACCAGGCATCTAACCAGTATGGAGGTTTATTGAGCAAAACGAGTCACGTCTTCGTTAAATTTATAGTAACACAATATGTTTGTTAAGACCTGGAGGGATATTTCGGAACATTTTGCACAGCCATATCTTCCCGATATTCGGATATGCGTTACAGGAAAACTGCACTCAAGAGGAGGAGGAGGAGTAAGGGGAGGGGGGGAAAACTTTGTTTAACAATTAAATCGATCTGGTTAGTGGGCCGGGTCCTCAGTCCAGGACAAGAGAGTAAAAGTAATGTTCTTCAAATCATAGAACGCCATCCCGAGTAGAATAGGATTTGTTCTTCGCGCCTGGAAGGGTTGAAAAGCAATAAAGAGCTACTTGGAATTCTTCTTCGGTTTCGAGTCTTGTAATATATGCAGGTATACTATTTATTACGTTAGTTAGCGAGTATATCATGCCTTCAACACCGTAATCATGTCATCATTGTTCGAATTGAGTCAGTTCGTTATGATAACGATATATTTACGATAGAAATTCGGAGCACAACAGCCGCCTTCGAGTACTGTGGACCACGTTGTTTTGGGCGCGATCGCGGTGGCGTAGCACAAACCTTCTCATTGCATTTGCACGTGAATAAACAAAGCACGCTGCGGATATGCATGCACCTTCTTGCACGCAGCCGTAATGAAAGCCAATTTGTGAAGAAGAGAATGTATGCCATACAAAATGAAGGAAATATCCACACGACCTTTGTGAGGCTCCCAAACATCCCGAAACCTCCTAATAAGAAGTTGATGACGGCGCAGAAAAATTAATGCATTGGGCAGAAAAAGAAAAAAAAAGCAAGAAACATTAATCCGATACAAGACAACAACGAAAGAAACAGAAGAAAGCCGCTTTATTTCCTGCTATGCGATGAGCGTGTAGAGGCCGCTGCTTGGTACATAGTATTAAACTGTTGATTCTTCATAGGAGCATCTCAAAAATACTGCAGGGAAGCCTGCGCATTTTGAATACTTATCGAGAAGCTCTGTTCGCTGATCCTCGCGAATAAGCAAGAAGGACGACACGATCTTCTGACCGATACACTGAAGAAAGTTGTTCTCTATCTCTTCGTGTGTTGCAAACTTGTGGGGGATACAGCTTCAAATTATTCAGATGCGTCAGGAGCTGGCAAAATAACTGAGTCGCTAGAAATACGCTTTTTAACGCACTAGCAACGAAGCGGGTGATTTCTAGCCCAGGCACTGTTGCCCCTCACAAGCGGAGTGTAGCAGACGACAGCGGCGCGAATCCCTAAGCCGACGTCAGAGCCAGGGGGCGCCACTCAAACATCTCACCGCCAATATCCTTCGAACAGCCCTCGTCCTGCGCTGTAGAAATCAGCTTTACTGCGAAGCAGTATACCTGTAACCATCCAAAGAAATTTTTGTGTCCGTGTCAGTAAAAAACTACCAGGCTACTACTGGCTACACAAAGAAACACCCCAGGTTACTACTGGCTACTCCCAGGCTACACACAAACTACTGGCGCCGCTAGGGATCGAACCTGGCCCATAACAGAAGCGGAGCGAAAGCCCATCGTCTTGCAGACTGAGATACGCCCACACGTAGACAAGGGGGGACAGACGGTGGTTTGGACAGATGGTGGTTTGGAGGGGGTAGTGGTGGTGAAAAAACGTTTTTATTTGAGCTGATGAAAAAAGAAAAGAAGAAAGCGTGGGTGGCCTTTCCTAAGTTCAGAAAGCCGCGAGCGACTGCTGCTGCTGTAGCCCGGGAGATCAGGGAGGGCGCCTTTTAGAGGCGACACTTGAAACAAGAGTGAGGGGGAGGCAGTGAGAGAGATGACGCCATAGCCGCCCGTGTCGCCCTCCTCCTCGCCCTTCTAAAGACGATCCTCTCCGTTTTCTTTCTGCCGACGTTGCTGCGTTCGGGATGCTACCCCCGCTAAATCTACGTAACGGTTGGTAGATTATCTGGATTCACTCTTTGTAGAGCCACGTGTGGGAATTCAAGTGACGCCGCATGGGTAATCGTTGTGGTCCAACCACCTTCACAGCGGGGATTAGAGCCATTTTTTACTCAATTTTTTTTCCTAGTGTCGCCGCTCTGTGGAGTAATCACTCTTCTCCTGCTTTTATTACCGTCACTCGCAGCCAATCTGTTATACCGGGGGTCAAATGGTTGTCATTGCTCCGCATTTCATAGCCAGCGAAACTCCACTTCGTCTAATCAAATTAATCTAGGATGCCTTCTACTCAAGCTTGCTCCGTAATGCAGGACGTTCGCTTCCTGTCCCCAAGGTTCACTCCTATCGCTCTTCTGTGCATAGCTCACACGCCTGACCTAAGTTGTAATTTGCCCTTTCAGTAACTTAGGGAACCCTCAAGCTTCTGGCGCAGAAGTCGTTCTACACCCCGCTAGGTAATTGTTTATATACACTCAGTAACGAATTATTGAACGCAAAATCTCAAAGTCCATCATATATACAGATTCATTGAGCGCTGTGCGCGCATTGGCATCATACAATCCATGCAAAAACAGAATTGTCCATATGGTTTTCAACACTATCATGTCTATATATGCCCAAAAACTTGTTCTGGTGTTGTGCTGGGTTCCAGGCCATGCTGGAATTGCTGGCAATGAGGTAGCGGATCAGAAGGCCGCAGTTGCCGCACTCAGGAACACAGTAGATATAACAATACTACCACACAGTGACCTTAAGCCACAAATTCGACAACACCTTCGTAGGAAATGGGAAGCACAGTGGAATGAACAGACAGATAACAAACTACACGTAATAAAGCCACACTTGGGACGATACACAACTGACTCGCACAACAGACACATTGAAGTTACCTCAGCTAGGTTGCGGATAGGCCACACACATGTAACACACTCCCACCTGCTCACTAGCTCTCCAAGACCTGTGTGTAGCAGGTGTGGGGAGGGCCTATCCGCAGTCCACATCCTAATAACATGCAGGGCACTCGACACAACAAGACAGACACTTCAAGGAACTATACAGACAACACTTTCCGCTACACCCTTCCTTGTTTTTGGGTGACAATGCCATGGTTTCTGTGCAACGTGTTTTTAAATATTTGTCTGATGTTAACTTCTTAAACTCGCATTTCCTATCATGCGTAATCAAATCTGGCCTTATACACCAGCCATCACCATTATCTTTAATTGATCTTACTATGTCCGGTTTACACGTTTTATACCTACCTTCTGTTGTAATCACTTCTCTTCATTAAATAACTTCTTCTCTGGCGCTCTTTGCCCTCGTTGGCCTTGCGCCATTAAACACCAACCATCATCATCATTACACCCAGTAACGAGTAACAATATTTATTCTTCATTGATCTACCAAAATGCATGAATCTTTTTTTGGTGTTTGGTACTCGTTTCGCTTGCTGTACTGAATTCGATGGAAAAACGAAGTTTAAAACGGAGCTTATCAGCTTTAAATTATAACACGATGTGGGCATGTGCTCTCATGTATTACTGTGTAAGTGTCCCTTTGAAGAAATTAGTTGATTTATCAATGGGTTTATGTGTCCCAAAGCATCACACAAGAGATATTTGGAAGCGCGTACAGTAGCAAAACAAAAAGATTTTGGATCAATTACGAGAAAATATTCCCAGAACTCACCGTTTTTAATATCCCAGGGATAGCATTAATAAACATTTTTCTGAGGCAAATTTTCAAGTTTTAGTATTTAGCTGCAGCGTTGATGACATGGCTTGTCTTTAACTTGTCCGTGGTGCGCTCTTTTGAAATATTTCGCCCTCTGTTGGCTTGTAATATGATGCGATTGTATTTTCAGCACAGAACAACTGTTTGTTTATACCCGTATTGGAGTATATAATTCTAATGTTCTCTCCAGCTTGTAATAAATTCCTTCTGCCAGGATAAGCACAAGTGGACGCTCCTTGCTTTGCGCCAAGCATCCTTTCATTTTCTGCTGCTCCTGCTTGGGTAACGCAAAAGGGGAAATAAGTGGTCGCCGTAACGACAACCTGGGATCAGGTAAGGAAAAGCAGTCGATAACCTTTACTCTCACGCGGAGGCTGCGATGGTGACAGCCCAATGAATGCACCAAGATTACGAATCGTTGCCTCTGCCACGGTTGCCCTTGTCATCCCGCACTTGTCAACAACGACGACAAAGGATGAAACTGGGTCGGAAATCAAACCGAGCAGCCAACCTTTACGGATGCACGATGGACATGAACCCCTGCTGAGAATGAATAAATGTGACCTCTTTGTCACAGCGAGTAATGAACGCGCGTTTGCGCAAAGCGCTTAGATAAGGCACAAGGACTGGGTAATATAACAGATAGGTGGCGGAGCAAGAAGCCGACGGAAGCAATCTTTTTTATGGGGCAAAGTAATAGAAAGATGGCCACTGTATTCGGTCATTTACTCTCTCTTTCTTCTTTGTTTTCTTTTTTTGGGTGATTGTGCGTTGCGAGCGTTTCTCGAGTGTGCTAAAAGCAGTGCACGCTGAAGCGCTCAAAGCTGAGGTAACGCCGGTATTACCGACAGCGGCCTGTAAAGATGCGGGTTAGTGACCGCCATTAACGCACGTTCCCTCTGAGGCACTCCTTAGAAATGTTAACAACAATGAACAAGAATACACCGCACATATCCTCGAACCAGAATGCTCCGGTGTGAAACGTAAGGGATGAGAACGGCGAAAAAAATAACATCAAAGATAGTGCAATACTCGAACTGTGACTTTCCTATAATGCGCTCCAAAAAAAAAAAAAAAAAAAAAAACCCACCAATTCCAACCTTCTCTTCTCCAAAAGGGTTCGACCTTCCTAATGTGTATAAATTTTTTTTCGAAATCGAAACATCGTTAGCTGGGTATTCAGCCCTTACGTTGCATACTGCTTTTAATACGGTGCGTTGTTTCCAATTCTACCTTCGTCCTTGGGGGACGCAAAGAGCGTTACGGAGAGTAGACAGAGGGACTAGCTAACTCTGCTTTTAGGTAAAAGGCTGTGTCGTGAATAAAAATGAGCTGAAAGGGTGGGGGCTTCTTGTTGAGAGGAGGTAAGGGCGGCCTTTTTTCGTGATCAAAAGATGAGACTTCTCTGCGAATGAACGGCATCCTTACAGGCGGGCTCGCGAGCCCCAATGAGAAATGGCTTGCGTCGTCTGTAGCTGCTTGAAAAAGATGAGCTTATTGTTACGGGGTCTGTGTTTCCAGCTTATTCAATTTTCTTGCAACCTCCTTCAAGTTCAGGAGCAGCCGGCTTGTACGCGAACAGGAGGGAATAAAAAGCGCAGTTTTTTCTCGCAAGATTAGAACTTGGATGCTATGCTAAAGGCTTGAGTTAAAGAGGAACAGGTTGAGTCTGACAAGGAGTAAGGTACAAGTCAGCGTTGCTTTTATACATGTGCTTTACTTCTACCGTAGAAGGGAGGTCTGTGGGAATGCGGACCTTTTATCTGGCTTTTTGCACTCCACTCCTTTACGACCTCATCCTGTCCTCGACAAAACTCATTCACATGATTGATGTTTGTTGGTTCCCCTCCCTCGTTCAACAATGCCAGCTGCAACGACGAAAATGGGCAGGTCTTATTGAAAACCACCTCTGTCAGCTATAACTTGCGTTCTTCGATAATTAAATTATAGAGGTTGTTGGACGAGTTGGTCTATGATTTTTTTTAATTTTGAATGCGAAAGATATACACGGTACACACTAAGAATAAAAAAAGACTAGAGCTTTAGTCCTGTGTATTCTTTGTGTGTCATGTGTACATTCTTTAGCTCAATTTTAAGAGATTTCTTCAATCAGTATGAGTGACTTATTCCTCGTCGTTGTTAGCAAGTTTAGCGCGAGCGTAAAAAGCAATGAACGATCGAGAATAACGTGCAGGACATAGTTCTGATTATCAGCTGAATTTAATTTCGTCAGTGAGCACACATATTCGTAGAAACATTGCACAACATTGAGAAACACAGGTAAATCATTGCCCTTGGAATATCAGTTCAAAAATGATTATGTAGCAGAGCGTAATCTTTTTATAATAATACGACATATAATATCACGTTATGCTTGGGCAACGTAAGCTGTGACGGGCCAGCGTTAGACGGGCCGTGGCTATGGCAACGCACGCGTCTACTGTCTTGCTTGTAAACAATGCCTCGTCAACTTCACGTGCGCGCTCATTGTGTTTCTTCTTCAGAATGTCAATTTCCTCTATACGGGCGTTGCAAGTGCCACAGCAATGGAAAGTGAGATGGCTGGGCGGCGTTGTCTTGGGGGATGCAAAGTGGTCGCGTGCCCTGTGATTGTTACTCCTTCAAATTTTTTTCTTGCAGGCTTTTTGGCGGAACAATAGAACATCGTAGATAACCGTTTTTCTGTGATAACCAAATGCACCTGGGAGGTTTTTTGAATGTTTTTACATTCTGAGTACGGATTTCACTCTAAAACGTGTCATGGTCGAGTACGACTGGCTTCTTTACGAAAGGTGCTTGTAAAAATTTAAGGACTTCTTTTTCAGACAGAACTTTCTACGATATTATTAATCTATTTAAAATCGGCGACCACACTGCGTGGGATTACTGTGAGAAAGTCTTTAAGATACATCAAAGGGGGACTCACTTGTTCACATTCCTGGGGTACTTTGTTATTCACGACCCAGGGGCCTAAAAAGCGTCGCGTACAGATACAAAAGCTTTTACGAATACATAGAAATTTTCCTAACGGCGTAGTTTGCTCCAATTGGAAATGTATCACTTCTTTGCGGAGATAAACATAAACAAGAAACGTATTTTGGTTTATACAGTTTTCACTAGATGACGCTAGCTTTCTAAAAAGAAACAGTACTGCTTTTTATTTCAGTACAGAAGTGACATATCTCTAAAATAAGCAAACTAGGACATTGAGAACATTAATATGTATTTGTAAAGCTTTTGTTATTGGTGCACGATGTTTTTTAAGTCCGAAGGTCATGAAGTAGTACACCTCATAGGACTGTTAACAGGTGAGTCCCCCTTAATGGGGCTATTCTGCGAAACATCCTTTACTGTCGAAGGTGTCGCCATTGTAAGCACGGCACAATATTCATGACTCTAAGTCGGCGAGGCATGCGTGATTAACCGCGTCAGAGCATTACTGATAATGGCCTCAGCGCTACGGTGAACCTCCATATGTGAACAACCACTGGCTTTCATGCTTTTGTTTTCATTCTGATGAAGCGGCTTTTCGGCTCTTGTAACGACCAGATAAGACACCAATTTATCCCTAAAGTTGGTTACAGGACAATGGTCGGTAATGCCGAAGAGAGCAAAAAGGAAACATTGGTTCCTCGTTGGTAGCAATTTTATAATCCTTCCCCGCTCCGCTACGATTTTATGTAATTTATCCATCCTCTTTTTTATTAGCTTTGCTATCATTAGGTCCTATTTTCCTTTTTTGCCTCGTTATATTCACCCCCATCAGCAGAATAAAGCCCCAAAATTATTGGAGCTAACTAACCTGTCTAGTATTTATCAAAATCTCTCTCTGGCCAGCCAGTTACTATATTTCGCTAAGTTGCAAGAGCACTAAGGGTCGTTTATCCGTTCTGCTATTTCTGCAAGAGGAAATGTTGTATGTTTGTTATTTACGCAGCCTCCCTCAAGTGTCCGCCGTGGCCTTTAAAAAGAAAGAGAGAGAGAATAAACATTTAATAGAGAAAACTGTGGTGGTTGAGCCGTCACTCGGTGGGGTGGGTTCGCCTCAGTCTAGGTACCCTTTGGCCTTGGCTGGAGCCCCGGCACGGGTGACCAGAAAGATCTGGTTAGCGTGACGGAAGCTGGTCAGCAGGCCCTCCCACTGCTCTGGGGAAGGTTTGGGTCTTGGGGTAAGCGATGGAGTGTTTGACAGGCCCACACCATGTGGTAGGTAGTATTAAGAGAGGGGCAGAAGTGAGAGGTGGGGGTGTATTGGGTAGGGGAGATAGCGTGGAGGACGCCAGATGATTGCTTCCTCGACGCCAGATGATTGCTTCCTCCTTGGTTAGAGGGTGAGGCTGAGGCAAAGTCAGGTGAAGGTTGCGATAATGGTGCAGGATGTCATGGTAGCGTGATGGAACAGCGGGAGGTGGAGGAGGCTGAACCGTGGGTTTTGTTCCTGAGGTAAATGCCCGGTGTGGAAGGGCGCGGGCAGCGACGTGAGTCGCCTCATTTCCCGCGAGGGATGAGTGGCCAGGGGTCCAGACTATGTGCAGCTCGGGGAGAGGATCGATCGATGCGATTATGCGTAATGCGGGAAGTGAGATGCGTCCACGTTGAATTTTACAGCAGGCTTGCTGGGAATCTGTTTTTATTGTAAGGTATTCGGAGCCAGTTGTAGCGGTGATGGCTATGGCAATTTCTTCGGCAGTGGTGGTTGATGTCGAGAGAGTTGTGAGGGAGGTGTGAAGTGTGCCTCATGAGTTTACAACCGCCCGAGCATGAGCCTGGTGTGATGGGTAGTGGTCGGCGTCGGTGTAGCGAGTATCAGGGTGGGGTGTAGCCCGAAAGAACCCATTCCCGTTTGACCCCATCCCATTTGAACCCATTCCCGAAACGCCCTTCCAGCTTCACCCATCCCGTGTGCGCCCGTTCCCGAAACGACCTTCCCGTTTGGGCGCTTCCTGTTTCAGCCCGTTCCCAAAACGCCCTTCTCGTTACAACCCGCTCCCAAAGCGCCCTTCTCATTTGAACCCGCATCGTTGCAACCCATTTGAATTTCTGAAAATATGCGTTACCGTCTTCGAAACTGTTCCCCAAAATGTGCTTACAAGCAACGGGTCATGCACTAAAAACTGGTATGCACCAAATTTTCCGGAATCGACCGATATTTCCGGCCGATAAAAGTTTCCGAATGCCTTATGCCGATACTGCCCTCTTGACACAAAATTTGTAGCGGCGAAAGTGTACTATAAAAATACCCAATATCTTGAGTAATGCACGCATTGGATTTTTTTGCAGTTGGTGTTCGCACGTGCGGCTGAAATTTATTTATCAGCCGCTCTTATGCTCATTGTTTGGAGCGTAGCTTTGTCTTCGGGTTCGAGAGATCTATAGATCAAAGATGTCCATAGGAGATACTTTAAAAAAGGCAAAACATGTGCAGAAATCTGAGAATTGGCTACTAATGCCTTTCCTACGTGAGTATGGGCAGATATTTTTATTTATTTACCGATACTTTACGACCTTTTCGGGCTCATGCAGGAATGAACATAAAAACACTTCAGTATTGGTTGGCGTAGTTTAAAAACGCCCCGCACAAATAAGTAAAAGACATAAATATGTAATAGACGCAAAGGGGTCCGAACGGGGATATGCATTCGTAATGTATTCCAATTTTAAAATACAACGATTCAACCAGAACACATATTTACAATACGTGGGGAAAATTCTTCTAACGACACCGAGTTCACTGTTCGTTCAGTTAACTTATTCCAGTAAGAAATTGCACGAGGAAACAAAAAGAACTTTCGAATAGTAATTCAGCTGATTGGCTGCCTAATAGCCTTACTATGATGTCTTCTCGCTGAACGCCTGAAAGTCCCTTGGAGGTGGTATTCCCGCGAAAATTTTAAGTTTCTGTAGTAAAGAAAATTTAGGCTAGAAACGACCCTGCGCTGCTTAAGTTTCTGAAGGTTTGCCCTATTATGCAAATTGGTACGCTAGAGTGACGGGAATAAGCAGAATCAATAAAACGCAACGCTAAGTTTATAATTTTCGCCACTTCTCATGACTGCAATTTTTTATAGCCATATGTAGCATATGTATCCAGATACATAGGGTTACTTTATTTTTATACATCTTTTTATCTTTTGTAGTTTTCATCTGTTTCTTTTCGACATTGATGTACACTTTCGCTATTATAACGATTACATGTGTTAGTCCACCAAATATGATTTCTTTCAAAGTGAAGGTGTTTTTGCGATTTTTATTTGTGCTTCCGCGACGCTTTCCTGGCCTTTTTCATTTTATCATTTTTTGGTTTGTTAATTTAAAAGATTTGTTTGTTAATTTAAAATATTTCTTTGTTAATTTAAACGATTTGTTTAGTAATTTGTTAATTGTTAATTTGTTTGTTAGGCTTTGTTAATTTAAGTGATTTGTTAATTGGTATGACGAATTGTAACCAAATCTCGTCGTCTATAGATTCAAAAAGTGAAGCCCAGGTTTGAAAAGCAGCCAAGGACTCTGGATGAACTGAGCATGCTATCGCAGCGGCTGTGAACAAACGGAAATAAATGAAAACCAATATGAAAATGTTTTTTATAACGTTTTATAAACTGGGTACGTTATCCCGGGAACGGGCTAAATAGGAAAATACGAAACGGGAAGGTTGTTTCTCCCCGAGTTGAAATGGGAAGGAACAAACGGGAAGGTTGATATGAGAATGGGTTCAAACGGGCACGAGCCAAGTGGGAAAGGGCGAAACGGGAAGGTCGTTTTGCGCCGGGTTGAAACGGGACGGAACAAGCGGGAAGGGTGAAATGGGAATGGGTTTAAACGGGAACCTCCTTCGGGGTGAAAGTGGAATTGTGATCGAAGATGCTTAACCCGGGAGAGTCTTCTACCTGGGTTGAATTCTGGGTGCACATTGTTAGGAATTTTGGATACAGTAATGTGGGACCGGATTGAAGATGGAATGCACTGAAGGGTTTGTGGAGCAGGTGTGGTCGGATATCCGAGGACCTGGAGGACGTGTCCGCCGGTAGTAGTAAGGAGGAGTCTGGTGAGTTGTCAGTTGCGTTGAGCTTCCAGAAGTTCTTCGAGGGTGTTTGGGATTTCTAGTTGAAAGAAACGACAGGTAGAGGTTTGAGCGGGGAGGCCAAGCCCAATTTTGATGCTTTTCGAATTAGTATGTCGACTTTCTCCCGTTCTTTGGATTTGAGGGCGATGTTTGGGGCGGAAAATGTGATGCGACTAATTAAAAGTGCTTGAATTAGTCGTATTCTATCGTCTTCTTTGAGGCCCTGACCTTGGTTTGTGATGCGCTTGATGAGATGGGTGAGTTGGGTGACAGTGGCTTGAAGCTGGGGAAGAACTGCAGCGCCAGAGCTATCTTGACGGAATTCGACTCGAGTATACGAAGGGTGTGTACTTTAGGAATGGGTGTGGAACCGATTGTTGGAGCAGGATCGTGTGCGGGAACTGGAGATCACCCACGAGTTCGGGAGCGGAGGATGAGGAGTGCTGACTTGCTGGGGGCCCACGCGAGGCCTCGAGGTCGGAGATAAGCGAGGATGGTGTCGATGGCTTGTTGTAGGGTATCTTGTTGTGTGCCAGTAGATGCGGTGGGGGTCCAAAGAGTTATATCATCATCGTATAGGGCATGGTGGAGACCAGGAATGTTTAGAAGGAGAGGTGGGAGCTTGAGGAGAGGGATGTTGAAGAGGAGGGGTGATATAACTGATCCATGTGGGGTTCCTTTGGGAGGTGTGCAGAATATGTCGGAGTGAAGTGGTCCAATGCCCTGGGTGGCAGTTCGGTCAGTAAGAAAGGCGCGCACGTAGTTGCATGTACACGCACCACACTGGGTTTCTCGAAGTCCTAAGATGGCCTGATGTGTGACGTTGTCAGAAGCGCCCTTTACGTCGAGGGCCCGGCGAGCCTCCCATAAATGGAGAAGATGGGAGTCAACCGAGGGATTCTCCACCGTCAGAGGAATTGTCTTGGAATGCTTCTTGACAGCAGTGATTAATTGTGAAGTCCATTCTTCCAGGTTAGTGATAGTGTCTTGGAAGGGTTCAGGATTTTTGCAAAAGGATTCCCAGTCGGTAAGTGTGGCTTGACTGATGCGACTGTTCGATTTATAAGGACGCAGCAACACTGCACTTGGGCTATGAGGCATGCCGAACTGGAATCCTGCAATTTAATTTTGACAGTCTGGTGATTTATAACGGGGGCGGCAAGATCGAAACACGAGCGTTGTCGTTTCGCACATATTCGAAAAGGAGGATGAGGATGAGGCAGAGAAGGAGGAGAAGGAGAAGGATGGGAGGACGAGGAGAAACGTTTCAGCTTGTGTATAGATACGTAAAACTTCATTAGGAATGGGGTGGCACAGAAGTCTTGACGGGGAAGAGAAGGGGTCAGATTAAGGCTGTCTCGCGAGGTCAGTCTCGCGGGCAAAATCCCACAGGGAACACAGAACGCGGGCGGCATTGGTGCACTGAGGTGGCGTTATCCAGTCCTCATACGTAGACGCTGGCCCGCGATGCCGCTCGAGAACATCCTGACGACCCGAACACTCCCATACGAGGCATTTCATAGTAGGGCGGACCCCTTAGTCACAAGTTCGACAGGTGAGGTCAGGATTGGTCGACTGAGCGTCGTGAGGTTGCTGGCGCCCACGAAGGCGGACGTAAGCTTGCCACTTGGCAGTGACATCGTCAGTTAGTGCAGCTCCACCTCGTGACTTGTGTATGAAGACCTCGGCAGCCAGGGGTAGTCCACGTAACAAGGGATGATGGTTGGGAGGTACTGCGGCCAGAAGCGCTTCTGTCCTCGCTGCTTCAGCGCTGTGCTTCGGGCACTTGGAGTGGACGTACGGTAGGGAGCCTGTGTTCCGTTGGCGGCGAGCGGCTGGTGAGAAGCGCGCTCGCCCACATACGTCCACATTATGTTGCAAGCGAAATTCACGGCAACTGCTCGTAATTCGAGCAGTTATAGAGTCTTGGAATCTAGCGTAATTTTTGTAGGGCTTCGAGGGAATCCGCACGAATTGTTAGGACTGGGGAAAAGGTGGCCAGTGAAGCTCGCTGTATTTTGAAGTCCAAGGCTTTGTGAATAGTGCGCAGCTCAAGTTCAGAAAACGCGGGTTCATCTTGATCATCGTACTGGAGTGCCTGGGCATGGTGCATGTCACATTCGGGGTAATAAAGAGCAATTACTGTGCGGTGGCTGAAAGAATCCCAGGAGGCGTCCGTGAAAATGACCCTGGGAACTGCATTTGCAGGGGTAGCTCGAGAGGATAGACTAACAGCATGGGACCGTCTATTCAACATGCCGGTAATAGCATTCTGCAGGAGGGCGTTCTCGTCCTCCAATGGTGGAATCTCGGAAGGAATATTAGACATGCCGGTGTGGAACGCGGGGTAGCAGTCTAGCAATCATATCCTCTGGCCAGAAGCAGTCCATGCACGGTGCCTTGAGTGATTGAGCCTGCGCTATTCGATAGTGGTATCCATTGTAGGAAGGCCAGAGCAACGATGGAGCTCTTCTATGCGTGTGTTCCGTGGAATGGCTGTAATAAACACTCATGGAATCTCGCTGTAACACCCCTAGCCGTTTCTTTTAGACCTGAGTGAGTACACGAGGCCCCATAACGGGCACGCGACGTTAGGATTGCTGATACTAACATGCGGACGACCTTGGTACCTGCACGCCCATTGCGATGGGAAATCCTCTTAATGAGATGAAAGACTTTCGACCATGTTGACTCAAGTTCTTTGAGCCAGGCATCTCCCCCCCCCACACCCCCCACATTCTCGTGAAATGGTACCCCCAAAATGCGAACTTGTCGGGGAGGTGATCTGAGGATTGCGTGGTCTCCAAGCGTGAGGCTGACTTTGGCTGCTTCTTCCTGTGATACTCCCAGTAGAATGTACTGAGTTTTTTAGCCCATGGGTGCATGCCAGTCAGTGGAAGGGAGGCGAATAAAGCATCCAGGGCTGCTTTCAGGGTAGTGCCTGCTTGTTCTGTTGAGGCATACTGCTCTGGATCAGTCCATATGGTAACATCATGGGCGTACATTGTAAAACGAATTCCCGTGGCCCGGTTGTGAAGCAATTTGCAAGCCCCCGCATCACTAGAATGAATAGGGTCGGTGAGAGGATTGCCCCTTGGAGTACTCCTGCCCTATTTTTGTAGTGGCCGGGTCCTATCGCTCGCTACATACCTCAAATTTAAGGTCCTGCAAGAATGCCTTAACAATGTTCACGATGCGGGTGCCTGGACAAGCTTCTTCCAATGCTTCAATGATGGCTTTGCGGGAGACGGTATCAAACGCCTCGCGAAGGTCTACGGCGAGCAGAATGGTGGGTACAGTGCCTCGCCTGCCGCGGCGCTTGCTTTTCACACGGCGCAGTAGGTAGAGGCTGTCATGTGTACAAAGATTTGGCCATTTGCGATGGGTGGAAGTGGGTGCATCCTTCGTCAAGTTGGTGGCTGATACGGGTGAGAACCATTCTCTACAGAATCTTACATAGAGTAGATGTCAGTGAAATTGGCCGCATGTTGCTCAGCTGTGTAGGGGGCTTGCTGGGCTTAGGAATATGTATTACGACGGAATGCTTCCATTCCCGTGGAATAGTTCCTCGCATGCAAGCCTGATTGAAGTTGGTTAGTACTTGGTGCTTGCCATTATGGTCCAAGTTTCGGAACATCTGCCACGTGATGCGATCGTTTCCAGGGGCACTACGCTCATTCAGAGTCGAAAGCGTGGAAAAACTCCTGTAGCGTAAACGGGGCCTCTACACACTCATCGCATTCGGGGGTGCTTTTTCGTAAAGGTTTGGTACTGGAGGTTACGAGGCTGTGAAAAAATAGATGCAGTCAAATCCTCAAATAATGATGAGGAGGTGATTCCTCCTTTATGAAGTACTGCATCTACGGGATTGCCATGTTTTCGTTCACTGTTGAGGGTTCGAAAGGTTTGCCAGAGTTTTCGAATGCCTGTTCTTTCTCCGAAAGAGGCGGAACGAGTTGGGTATGCGGTGTCATTGGCCCGGAAAAGGCCAGCAGCCTCAGTCTCGTCGCTGAGGCGCTTTCCACTTAGTGAGTCCCGAAGCATATCCTCAATCGCGATGTTGAGCATTGAAGTCCCCACACATGAGTACGGCGTCACGGAGATATTGCGCACGAAGGTCCCGTAGCCACGCGAAATCTGCTCGTCTGCGTACACCTGTGTCTGGGCAGATGTGCATCGATAAGGCAAGCATTGTCCTGCGTGGTGTCAGTTTGCATCTGACTGCTACCCTTTCCTGACAATCTGTACGGAATGCTGCTGAGTCAAGTGGTGTGAGGTACATCGACGGACGAACACTCCGCTTTGTGCCTGAACCAATCTTCCAGAACTATCATGTCTTGCGTTATGCACGATAGTGGGGTGAAAACAACCATCGTATCCTCTAATTCCCGATTTAGTACCCCTTGTTTCTTGCAGTAGAAAGAGGGAAAGGTGCCCAATATGCTCAACAGCATGTTCAGTTCATTCGCACATCTCCCCAGGCTGCGGCAGTTCCAATGGCGTACATCCGGAGATCTTGACATACTCTTTGAAGCCAGAGGGGGGCGATCGATGCGGTTGAATTCGACGGTTCTGCTCATGAACACTGAGTTACGGCGGCTAAAGCCAGCTGTGGTAACCGAGCAAATATCTGCTGCACAAGTTGTTGCATTGTGTGCTGTTGCTGTTCCATAAAGTGCTGCATCGCTAGCTGTTGCTGAGTTTGCATGGCTGCAATAGGCTGCTCGAAGCATATGGTGGAACGGAAACGCCGTTATGTGGCAATGCTGAATACACTGTCAGAACAGTTCAATCTCCCTGAAGTGTTTTACGACTGGGAAAGGGAGATGCGGCTTTCGGGGGATAGTGACTGCAGCCGGTCATGCTCATCGATGCGGTCGCGCTCTTTCCACATTTATTCCTTTCTGCGTTGCTACACCAATCGGCGCTGTTTGAAATCCTTGGCTTGATTTGCAAACTGGTACTTTAGAGCTTTGAGGGATTTGTGGTGATCACATATTTGTTTTTGTAGGCGCGTAATAGTTGACATATATTCACGATGAGCCTGGTCTTCTTCTAGTGCGAGCTTCTGCAATGCCTGCTCATCTCCCCTTGGTGTCGCGTGCTGGTGTGAGAAGGCACATGGGGCACCGTTGCTTTGCGAGAGGCAGAGGCGTACGTCCCATCCTATGTGACATCAGTAGTCTCCCTTAATGTCACCGACTTGGTAAGTGGGATGTGCAAGGAGTCTGGCTTGTCCTATGGTGTGACTTCGTAAACGTTAGCCGCAAATCACAGGTGCGTGTACGGGACCAAGATTTCATGATGACGTTCGTCTGCCTGGTGAATGCTTCTCGTTTCGACCGTTTTGGGTCCGTGGCAAGGTGGCTACTTTCATTGCAGTAGGCGCAGAAGGAATTTCCTTTGCTTGGAAACTAATTTGAAGTTTCCATGTGAATTGTACCTCACGCGGGGCAGACCGCTGCAGCGTTCGGGCTTATGTCCTGTTCGTGCCCGGGACCATGACATCGATTGCACACGAGGGACGTAATCTTGTAGGGTATCGCTTTCTTGAGTGTTCTCCAATATTTGACAATGCCACGGGTCGAGGAGGCTCCAACGTAATGAGAGGAGAGCCACAGTTGCCCATCGTTCTCGCCGCTAGAATTCACACATTTTCTGTGATAAGTGCCTCCATGAGAGAAGAACTAGTTCCTCCATAGTCACAGCCATGCATTACTCCACGAGGCATGCCATGTCCCCGTGCTTGGTGCACCGTGATTGGAAGTGGAAAGGTACGTCCTGGTATAGGTAGCACCTGCAGTCGCAATTGTTTGCCTGCCTGTGCTGAATCACATGTTTGCACAATGATCATGTTAGCATGTTCGCTAACTCTGATTGCCAAGTTCTTCCTGAAGTCAGTGTTTTCAGAGAAGGCGGCAATAGACTTGTACAGTAATTGCGTGCTGAGGGTCTTGACATCAAACCGTCCCTTGGGGCGAAGAGTAAGAACATAACTTCCCACATCCACACATTGTTGAGCCTGCGCAGGGTGAGTGTGTCGTTTGCAGTGTCGATCAACTTGTTCCCATAGATCATCTTTTTTTAGGAATTAGCACTGCACATGACCAATACGCCTGGAGATCAACGGCCATGCGGACTGGCGGGTCTTCATCTGAATGAGAGGGGTCGTCTGTTCGCTTGCGTTTTCCGTTGCCTGAAGAGGGTTGTTGCGCCAGGCTTGGCGCAATCGAGGCTTCCTTCGGAAGTGGTGAAACGGGAGCCTTAGGCTTAAAATCCATTCCATGGCCTTTCATTAACGTCCATGTGGAAGAGCGGAAGCTGGTTGCTCGTAGTTAATTTTGAGCATTTCGGAGTGCGCTTACATCCGCCACTTCAATGGAAAGGCACGTAATTTCGGTAAGTCCGGAATGTTTTCAAGAGCCATCGCGGCGGAAGAGTGAGAGCTCTGCTTCCTCAGCTTCCTGCCTTTGAGCTGATAAAAAAATGTGGGTGGCAACTTCTCATTTCAAAAAGCTGCGGGGTGCCACTGCTGCTTGTGCACGATTGACCAGGAATTCCTGGTCCCCAAGCCACAGGCTGGTCATCCCGCCCGGCCACTGCTCTGGGAAAGGCGGTAGTACAGGGTGTGGGTGGTGAGGGCCTTCCCATACGCGGTGGTGTGCGGATCCCGGTAAGTCACAGGCAGGACAGTTGTAGGGGGTTGATGTATGTAGTGGAGGACAGGGGTATTATGAAAGATATCTGTTTGAAGACGTCGCCACAGAAGCAACAAACGGGGAATAAAAAAGAAAACCAATTCACACCGTGCTCGGGATAGAACCGCGCCTTTGGGTTCACCAGTACAACGCCTTAGCCCCTGAGCCCCATCCCTGCGGATCCTTTACATACGAGCGAGGAGCAGAGCTCATTGCATCTAGCACGTTCGTCTGGTGTATTCGGCTCCGACACTGAGACTGTTCCGCATTAATCTTGTTCAGAGTCTTGGCAATCATGTGGCCTTGACAGCTCGTAAAGCCGTCTCTTTTAGCGTTGTTTTTTGTTGAGCTTTGGCAATATCGGAGCCTATCCAAAGGTCGTGATTATGTGTTCCCGCTTTCGAAATGGTAGTTCTGTAACTGAGCGAACTGTGGGTGAGATAAAGAGCTGCGCTGTTACGCAGGCGGCAACGCATCAGGGTAATCTTTGGATACGCTCGGTATTACCGAATCTGAACAAAAAACACTAAAAGAGACGTCTTTAAGAGCTGTGAAGGCCACAAGGTTGTCAGATCGCCAACTCCGCTAACGCGTCAAGATCAGGGCACCTACAGTGCCTTGCAACCAGACCCCATCCTCCTCTAAACTCCATTAGCCTCAGAAGAGCTGAAGTTAATTAAACGAATAAAGATCAACAGGAGGTTGCTGAAAACTCTATAAAAACGTTTCGCCAACCAAACCCTTTACCAAGCCTTAGAGAATGATTTACACCTTACATGTGATGTGATGAGATTGTTGGGTCAGCAAAAGAGAAAGAAAAGAAGGGGAGCGGGGGAAGAAAACTAAAAAAAAGTGGCTGAAAGCCAACATGATATGACAAAATGAAATATTTTGGCTGGATAGCGATTCACCAAGTCCTGTCTTTCTAGAAATTTCGCTTCCCTCACAACCGAGTACATGCATGATCTCACAGGAAAGATCAAACTCCTTTCTTAAGAGAAATATGGTTAATATGGCTTCCTCTCATACAACGTGAATCAAAGTAAAAGTCCTAAATCCAAACTGCTTCGACCGGGTCGGCATTTAGCAATCGGATGAACGTCGGCTTCGTAATGCGAGGGACCCAGGTTCCATTCCGACCATGGGGAGCGTTTTTTTTTTTTGTGAGACGCTTGATGTGCTTTTGCTTATCTTCATCATAATTTTTTTGTAAAACCTATTGTGTAAAGGGGGCTTTCCTGCAGTGCCTTCTGGTGTGACAAATACGCCATGAGTGAGGCATATTAAGCTTGCTTTAAATAGTGCTTTTTTTGGAAGCTTACAGAACTTCACGTGCCTGCACGCATGTTGTTAACGAGCGCAATTATTTCGGTGCCGTTCGGCATAACTCTCACGGAAAGTAATTCCCCCGGGAGTGCTACAATTTATTTGCGGCAGCTGCACGCGTTCGTTTACCTTAGTACCGCAATTTGCTCTCACCAGTGCATGTGCTCTTGATGCGTGTTGAATCAGAAGACACTGTACGGCCCCTGGACACAGATGAATGACACGTAACCTCAAAAGAAGATGTATTTATGATGTCTTGTGGAAAGCATTCAATGCTGCAGTGATTTGAGCAGTCAGCTCTAAGCACGTTTTTGTGTGTTGATGTGAATGAATAGGCTTGGTGCTTTGATAGCTATGACGGCAGGGAACATAAATTTTCAATGTCATGGCTTTCACTGCTGCTGACAAAGTGAAGAAATCGTAATGAAACCATCACTCTGAATGCCTGGCATCTCTGGAATATCCAGACATCACATATATATCTCAACTCTCTGGGATACTTGCAGATGACATATTTGCCATTGCTTTCTCGGGAGAATATTTCATTTGCTGTCTTTGCTTCCTTGATATGTCGGAAAGAATGTTCTGACATAATGGTGTTGCGGAAGCTATGCATATATTTGTTTTCATGTTACTGCGTTACTTTTTCAGCGGTTGGCACATCACATGTTTTTTTCTCATATGTTTCGGTTTGCATACCTTGGCGATTTAAAAGAAAACATTAGTTTTGTCAGTATAGTTTTCTAAGAACATTTCCGCAAAATATTTTGAATGTAACTTTTCAGAGAAAAAAAAGTTCCCTCTAGATTAGCCGTCGGTCGAGCTTCTAATTTGGCCCTGAGCATAAAGAAAAGACTTCCTACATTCGATGGCTTCCCTTATAATGTCACCAAGTTTCAAAGTGTATTTGTTCCCCTTGGTCGAGTTCACATTCTGCCTAAAACAACATACTGGTCAATAAAAAACCGCAAATAAAGACTTCGTTGGTTTCTGCAAAAGATTCACGTTCGCAGAGAATTCGAGGGAGCAGTTTTTGATACTATGGAACGAGGAATATGCGGGGCTGCATATAATCTCGAAAGGTGCGCGGGAGGCAAGCTGTAAATAATTTTCGGTAAGAATTCGATAATTATTATAGCGGAACACTTTGTCCGCAAAACTAGTTCACATGTGTTTCTAGTGGGCTCCAGTAGTAATAGAAAAGACAGAGCCCGTACCCCCATGGCGCACGAAATTAAAAGGACATAATGACTAAAAGCGCAGAAAAACGCAGGAAGAAGATACGAACTACACAGGACGAGCGCTCGTACTGTGTAGTTCTTTTTTTTTTGTCCTGCGCTTTTCTGCGCTTTTATTCACGATGTCTCCATACCAGCTTGCCCACTTGTCGGTGCTCTAAGGTTGAAATGACGACTTCTCGATTTCCATCCTAACATTCGCGCTCCCAACGCCACGTCGGAGAGATCGTGATGATGCCACGTATACCATTTACTCCCGACAGCTGTAAAGACTGTCGTGGAGCTCAACACGGAAATCTGAAGGTGTGAAACCCCGTCAATAAATCGGTTATGGCCGCATTTCAAAGATGTCAGCCTGTGCAAACTTAATGAGGAGCAAACGCGACGCCTTAGGCCGGGTTCAGACTGTTGTCGCAACTGTCGTAATATATTTAAATAAAAGACGTCATTTGACGTCTCAGAAAACCGAACTGCGTTAAACGCCGTTTTTTTACGTCCATAGCGCATGATATGGCTCTTACGTCGGTAGTCTGAACATAGCCTAACATAAAGATTGCGGGAAAGGTGTTGACCTTCTGAGTTTTGTCTGTATCAGAAATAGAGCATCCGCGGCATGGGATCGTGGCCGAAGGCCATGTGTAGAGCTACCCATAGACTTACCACGAGAGAGAGAGAGAGAGAAAGAGAGAGAGAGGAACTAAAGTGCGACAGCAGAAGCCAGGCCATCGAATACGAGGGAATAAGGTGAAATACAAATATTTGAGCAGCCATCTTTCCTTACACATGTGTGTGGCCAATAAAACCATGCAGTAACTGTGCACTACGCACGCACTGACTTCGTTAAACAGCAGGCAGTAGAAAGAGAGAGAGAGAGAGAGGAACTTTATTTTGGAGCCTGTGTCCAAATGACTGCTTGGCTTCTTGGTATGGTTACAGGGACTTAGAGCTAGGTTGCACACGCGCAAACGGGATTGGTGGTTATCCGGCGCAGCAAATGACAGCCACCGCGGCCAGACTACTTGTGAGATGCCGAGCTGCTCGTTCTGTAAACTCCGTCTCCCGTTCCGTCTTCGTTCTGCGCGTGCTGCGGCTTCCCAGCCATTCTCGCTTGCGTAATTGCAGCATATTTTCCCTCTTTCCCCCGTCTTCTCAAATCTCTCCCCACTGATGAAAGAGGCTCTGCAAGAGACTCACCTGGAGGCGGTCACAGGGACGTGGCAAGCGGCCCTAAACATAACAAAAACGTTATGTACATGAAATATTAGCGTATCTGATTTCTTGGCTGCGAATGACGTCGTAAGACGATAGCGTTTCTGCACCCCGGCCATGTAACGCTTTGATTCTCTACAGAAAAACTACGATTTAGGTGTGTCATTATAGAGGCCGAATGGGATACATTTGTTTTCTGGTACCATTTTCTACTCCGCAGCCAGAATAGTTTCTTGTTTCATCTTTTCAGCGCATAGGAACCGCTCAAAGAAACGTGTCTGGACTTCGTTATTGAGCGACAAAAAAAAAAGAAAGAAACAGCATGAGGATGGGTCACAGGGCTGGTAGTAAAATAAACAGTTTTTCGATACCTCAGAGTAGGGGAAAAATGATGGTGGCTTCTTCAGCGTCCCTTTTTCCAGGCTTATATGCAGATCATTCAAAAGAAACACATCGGCCGAAGTCTACGGCATAAGAAGAAAATCTCCGATTCATCCGACCTCTTAACCTCTCCAGCTCTTTATCACGCACCGTGGCAATCCAACTTACCACCCGGGTGGTCATTCGGTCGGTCAAGCGAACGCTCCTTACGGCACCCGCGAACTTCCCATACTCAGAAATGCGCGCATGGCAATCAGCAAGCGTGCACCATGGTTGCCCTACAAGGATTATACATTCGATCGGTCGTCGGGACCTCTAAGCGGAATTGGGGATCCGCGATCTTGGAGGCTGTTCGTGTAAATATTTACTCACCTTCGCACTTTTGTATAGCACCTGACGAGGTCGTTGGGTTCCTGCGATTCTTTACGTACGTAGTAGCAATTTCATGAAAAAGACACAGCGCGCGGTCGTCGCCTTCGTTCTTCACCCTGACGGACCAACCCACATCGATCGTCTATAGTGTCATAACGCTCGCCACACCTCTTTACGCTCTATCCTTACGTTGCAGTTCTTTTACTATTTTCATCTTTTTTTTCCCGTTGTTCCCCTTCCCGACGTGTATGATAGCAAACTAGGCCACAGCCTGGTTGACATTCCTGCTTTCCTTTACCTCTGTTCCTTCCTTCCTTCCCTGGGCCACACCACCTTACAATCTTTTCCTGTAACTCTCAGCCTTCCCCAAAGCCTGTCCACCGCAAGGCGTAAATCAAAAACCGCATTGAAATAAAAGTTTCAAAGAAACTATCAAACTCCCTGAACTGAGTTTCGTGAAAAAACAGGACGACTTCTCTTCGCTAAGGTTACAAAAAGGGTTTAATTGAAGTACATACGCAGCACTTGTGTGCCCAAAACTTCGCATGCAGAACGTTCCTCGCAAGTAAAGCCAAGTGGCAAAGCCATAATAATAAACAGGATATTACAGAAATTAACAGTATTGCAATTTTTTTGGTGTTGTGAGCTCTTTTGACGCATCTGTCATATTTTAATTACTTTGTAGCCGCAGCTTCAGAGGCAACGCTGGATCGGGCGCCGCCCCTCGACCGGCAGCCCGAGCGACATGCATGGCGGAACAAGCTGCGAGGGCGCGCGATACAACAAGGACACGGGGTCTCGCTCAGTTCAGACAAAATAGAATCTACTTTGCCTCGCCTACGAACGGTCGTTTTGCCCGAGGCTCCTTTCTTTCCTCCTACATAGCGCCTTTCAAGCGTGACCATGCAGAACACGCCATCCAGGCTAACGTAAAGCGATGTTCCTCGACAACCAGGGCTAGGCCTATTCTCAAGAAGCCGGCGAAGCAATCTTAGCCATGGGTGTTCTGCTGCTGCAATTTCGGGAACGCAATCCGACGACTTGGCTTCTGCGAACAAAGGCGCAATTCTAGCTGGCTTGGATCACTTCTCAAAAAACCAAATTTCTTCACGTCGTCAGAGCCCTTCCACCGACAGCCGCAGAGGAGATCGCTGACTTCCTTGTTACGGTTCGCCACAACAAACGTTGGCTCGGCCGTTCTACCTCGTCGGCCGCCTACAATCCCTGTAGCGTCAGCTTCAGCAGCAGCGCCGGATCGATGTTGTTGTTGTTGTTGTTCCTGGCGATATGGCTCGTACCCACGTGGGGGATTGGCCAGGAAGCGCCGCCCCTCGCGCGGCAGCTCAAGCGACATGGCGCGACAAGCTGTGCGGGCGCGCGAGAGTAAAAGGACACGGGGTGCGGTCAGTTCTGACAAAAATAGAATCTGCGTTGCCTCGCCGATGAACGGTCTTCATATCCTTAGCCCGAGCTGCTCTCTATGATCCGGGCACCCCGATACCTTGGCCTCGGTTCTATGACCCAAAAGAGCACCGCCGAGAAATGCATCAGACTCTTAGAAAGTACTTACGGGACGTCAGAGACCACAGAACCACCCTCCTCTACCCCAGAAAATTCGCCCACCCTGACGCTGTCCGCATTCGACGAGCACAAACCGGCACGCTACCAACACAACACATACAACACTACGTAGACGGGCTTCCAGGCACACCAAAATGCTCACACTGCGACCAATACCCCAACAATTTACACACCCTCTGGACATGCAAAAACATACAAAGCACCCTGAGATCTTCCCTGCAACCAATTCCTGCCACAAAGCGCCCTACTTGCTGGGAGGCATGGGTCACACCGCCTGAGAAGCTTGAAGAGCTCTATTGGACCACGCTTGTGAACCACATCAAAAACACTCCAGGACTTAGACAGCCAGCACTATAGCCAGAACTATAGTCTCTGTAACCTAACAAAGAAGCCGAGCAGTCCTTTGGACACAGGTTAAAAAATAAAGTTTCTCTCTCTCTCTCTCTCTCTCTCTCCCCTATCCGAGGTTCCTTTCTTTAGCCCTGACAAAGCGCCGAAAAAAATAAATAATTGGAAAATGTGAATCAAATAACTTTTGTCAACTGAAACTAGACAAGGTTTTCCTTATCACAAAGTAACCATGATCCAAATTAAACGCAGACTAGCAGTACTCGTGGGAATTTCGCCAGCCTAAAGAAGGTTTTGATTCTATATGGGAAATGCGAAAAACCGGAGTGAGCAGCTTGTGAAGCGCCTCATTTTTTACCAGTCGTGCGACGCAGTACGCCCTCGCGCTGGACGTCCGTGCACCCACGACGTTGTACTGCGGGCGCATACAGCAGAAATTTATGCTCCGCCGCGGACACCCATAGTTGTTTTCTAACGCCCTAAACGTTACCATTTGAGGCGTTTTTTGTTCGAAATGAGCCAGATTCAGAAACCGAAACTGAGTCGGATAAAACTGCCCTGACAAGAAGAACTCGGCAACTTTCTCCTAAAAAAGGCATGGCATGAAAATGGCTGAGACCCGGAAATCAAAGCCTCGCGCTTTTACGCTACCGACACTCCGGGCCCGCTGCTACTTGAGCTCCAGGCTGTTCATGACGCAGTCAACGCTGCAAGTGCACTCCATAACATACACAGACTCGCTCAGTGCAGTGAAGCATCTGAAGCAAGTAGAGAAGACACCTCTGATCTGCCAGCAGATTAACAGCCTCTACACAACATCCGAGCTAAACATCCGTGTACATTGGGTACAGGGGCATGGTCAGAATATACTGAATCAATTAGCGGACCATATTTATCACTCTTCTTCCCCCCCTGAATCCTCCCCTAGCCCCCTTCCTTGTGATCCTTGCTCCCGTCTTTTAGCCCGGAAATCTCTCCTGAGAAGGGACACGCGTGCCCTAATTTCCCCGTGTGTCTGCTCCCTGCCCCCTAATCTTTCCCGGGTGGAGACAGTTTCTCTCAGGCGGCTTCGGGCTGGGGTGGCCCGCACACCTTCAGTCACTTGGACTTGGGGGCACTCACAAGACGACCCAGGAACGTGTCCCAAGTGTCCGTTTGCGGTGGTTGAAGCTGACGCCAAGCATCTTTTGTGGACGTGTGCGGGAACAAGGACAGCTCGAGACGATGCGCTCAGAAAGGTTGGTCTCCGGTGGGATAAACTGGATGACTGCAACCGCTGGGTGCAGGACGATAAATACTGCAGGTCACTGATGGACTTTCTGCACGCCACTGGACTGCATGCATACCTGTAGACTTGAAACCCTGTCGGTTTCGTGACCTTCTGTGCTCTTGGCAGCCCCTCTCTCCCTATTTTCTTCTCTTTCTTTCCTTCTTTCTTCCCTGCTCCCATCTTTTACCGCCGCTCATATGCCGCGCGGCAAAAACTCGAAGTTAAAAAAAAAATAACGCCCTTAAAACGTCTATGGAGGTCGTAGTTCGTATCGAAAATGAGCGAGATCCTGCGGTTTCACGGATCAAAATGAGCCAAATATATTTTTCCAATGGCAGTTTACGTTTGGCTTGACTGTTTAGACTATTTTTTGGGTGTTTCCAGAAGGTTTTTTTTTTTTGCTTTTCGGAGCTGGTTTATGAATTCAGACGGCCCTTAGGAGATAGGCGAAATATCTGACCCCAGATTTCAATGACGAAGTGAACGGCAGAAAAAGTGAACGAAATGATTGATTGATTGATTGATTGATTGATTGATTGATTGATTGATTGATTGATTGATTGATTGATTGATTGATTGATTGATTGATTGATTGAGTGATTGATTGATTGATTGATTGATTGTAGGGTTTAACGCGCCGACGGAACGCAGGCGATGAGGCGCGCCGCAGTGCAGGGCTTCGGATTAATTTGGACCACCTGGGGATCTTCAACGTGCGCCGAAATCTCGTACACACTGGCGTTTTCGCTTTTATAGCCTCCATCAGAAAAGCGGCCGCCGCGGCCGGAACGAACTGAAACGGAAAGATGTCAAACAATGAGTTCATTTCTTCTCACCCATCCCTACGAAATAACTTTAGTTATTATTAATTTTTTACTCCTATATTTACCTTTTTGTTACTTAAATAGCTTCCGCATACAAGCACTACCAAATCTCCCCCCCCCCTCCCTCTGACAGGATGAACCACTTCATTAAGGGGAAAAAGAAGATATAAGTAGCGTTCTTGTGAAGCGTTTGGAAAATGATAGAAAAGGAATGGAAAGCTTGCTTACTTCATGAGGGGCCTCCGGCGAGCCCAAGAAAGTTATCCTAGGGGAAAATTTGAAAAGAGTTGCTAATGGTGCCAAGAGGGCTCACCTGCTCTCCAGGTACCTGCTAACCTGTTCTCCCAAGAGGGCTCCCCCGCTCTCCCCGTTCTTCAAGCCCTGTTGCATACCTGTAGTGAAATTTCCACCAAAACAGAATCACACCATGCTTGAGTGTCAAATTAAATAAAGTTTTCATAAGAATGCCGCATCAGCTTTAGTGTTTCACTTCAGTATGAGACAAATTCAAACTTATCACTCCGATATTGCTCAAATTTCCCGCAAAATTTTTAATTACTTGTGGCCATAAGCTTCCCCTAGCTGACATGTAAAATATATCATATAATAGCTTCGACGGCGTTGCAGTTAAGACGGATAACAAACTTTCGCTTGCTTCTCAAATTCGCGTTAGGTGTATCTCCAATTCGCGTTAGGTGAATCTGGAGTGGGTCAGGGAACAAACGCGTGTTAAGGACATACTAGTAGAAATTAAGAAGAAATGGACGTGGGCAGGGCATGTAATGCGAAGGCATGATAACCGTTGGTCATTAAGGGTAACAGAGTGGATTCTTAGAGAAGGCAAGCGTAGCAGGGGGCGGAAGAAAGTTAGATGGGCAGATGAGATCAAGAGGTTTGCGGGGATAAATTGGTCGCAGTTGGCACAGGACCGGGGTAATTGGAGAATAATGGGAGAGGCCTTTGCCCTGCAGTGGGCGTAGATAGGCTGGTGATGATGATGATGATGGTGATGATGAAGAAGAAGAAATGGACGTGGGCAGGGCATGTAATGCGAAGGCAAGTGTTGGAGCTAGGGGGCGGCAATAAGTTAGATGGGCAGATGAGATCAAGAAGTTTGCGGGGATAAATTGGTCACAGTTGGCACAGGACCGGGGTAATTGGAGAAAAATGGGAGAGGCCTTTGCACTGCAGTGGGCGTAGATAGGCTGGTGATGGTTATGATGATGATGATGATGGATCTGGCTCATTTAAAAAAAAACGCCTCATTTGTCGAAATTGTCAACAAACCCTAAGAATATGGCCCATGTCGAATGCTCTGCATACAGCGCAGCTTGCCTTTCCCACTCTGACTATGCAGGATTTTAGCAAGACGGCTAATATAATACAGCGCTAACTTTTGAAACGTATACCTTATAAGGAGATGCGTATACAAGTCACAGTGGCTCACTTTGTTGTCTCACGACTAGGGACCCAGTTAGAGAAAACGTATTTGTTTTCTGAGGTCCCAATTCAAGCTTATTCTTCTTTTCTTCCTTCTTCTTCTACTTCTTCTTCTGCTTATGCTTCGTCTAGACCGTATTCGGCACTGGCTGACTTCGTTTATTAGCTGTACCAAATGTACGAACATAAAAATAGGCCGGGAACAGTAATGGAAAGGTAGTATTTGAATTGTAATTGTCCATACACGTTAAGTTGCTGGTATAGTTTTTTAAAGCCGTGTTCAGATTTTTGTTTTTTGCGGAAAAATTTCACACTCGAACTGTTTTATTCGCTGAATACCTATTTAGAATTGAGTGAAAGAAAGCAAACAAGCACTTCAATTATCGTACAAGCCCAACACTAAAGAATGGGTGCCGCTTTTGTTATCGGCAACAAAGACTGGTGCCGGAACTGGTGTTAGGAGAACTGATAATCGTTTCGTTCATGCGGATGTATTTTCTTCGGGCACCATAAGGAACTTGGCGTACGGAGACCTGAGCCCATCCGGTAGGAAAATAGTCCTTTTAACTACAGTGCTGTTAGCCCGACGGGTATTGATAGTTGATGTTAAGTCTTCCCTGTGAGAAGAAATAATAAAAACGACCAGGAAAGCCCCAAACGAAACATATTGGAGCACTGACAGTGCTCTTCGCGCTTACCGGGGAAAACAAGAAAAAAGGCGCTAGCAATCTCTTCGATCTATCACTTGCGATCTATCTATCGTCTTTCATCTGTTTGCGTTTTCCATCCTTTTGCAACAAGAGCCGTTACTTGAGGACAGTCGTCTTATCAGTGAATACACGTGAACGAATAAAGCAGGAGACACGAAGCAGGCGCGCAACAAGCCCAAGCAGAAATAAGCGCTTCGCTTGTGTTTTCCTCTGCTGCGCTGCAGGAAATGCAACCGATCATGCTCCTGTATTGCTGCGAGTGCACCGTCGCAGATGTCACTTGCATCCCGTAGTTATGTTTGCTTTTTCCCCCAATGCTTCATTTATATGTCTGTCTTGTTCTGTTTTCTCTGCCGGAACATTATCGCCGAGAGTGGTAACGCTCGTGCTTTGCTCGGCAGGAAGCGACAGTCTTCCGAGCAGCGGCCAATCGATACAAGGACATTGTCGCAGCTGCTGCCGGCTGAGCGACCTCTCGTGACGCTGTCAACTTCCTCGCATACGGTGGCTTTCTATGCCGGTTTCCTTGTCGCTGGTGCCTCCTTCCTGTGACGAATGTGCGGACGCTAAATCTCTCCGTTCATTCGTTCCAGTCGTTACTCCGGCATTGCACGAATTGCCTTCTCCTCGTTTTTGGGCTACCAGACAGCAATAGAAGTAAACCCAAGGATTCCCACACATAAAACTTGAAGCATCTCATTAACTCACTTATCGTAAAGCCGCTTGCATTTTTATAACCGCTGTTGGGTATTAAAGGCTTTGTTTTTTCAACCTCTCTGCTTTTCGTAGTCCTAAACCTGGTTGTATCGGCGTGTTGCTGCTAGATCACCACTGGGTGAAAATTTTCTCTGTGACTGAAGTCACAAGTTCGAATGTCGGTGGCGGTGGGCCATAGCAGCTAAAAATAGACCCGTCCATGCATATGGCATCTGAGTTCCCGTCACAGCAACTCCGTAATTTTCTTATTTTAAGTGCTGAGCACTTCAGGGTGCCACCTTGTCGTCGTAGCTCGTTCGCTGTCACGCTGTCTAGCCACCGCCGTAATCAGGCGGCGTGTCGACGTAAAGGAACCAAGCAGAGCCACATGGCGTAGCGGCGTAACAGACCCAAACAGAGGCTTCGAAAAACCAGCGGTTTTTCGTAAGCCATTCGTAACCATAACCATTCGTAACCATTCGTAACCAACCAGTCGTAACCATTCAAAACTCCTAACAGCTGGCGCTTGTCATACATCTCCCCGTTGTTTAGCCAAAGAAAAACACCCGCATTTCCCCGAAGGGGAGCATGGGGAAGTGCGAATGCACGGGTGATGCTATGAGGGGGAGTTATGTTGAACTGTGTTGGCATTCGCCCGTTAGTAGCATTTAACACCCCCGCGTGATCAAGTGGGGATTCACACACCCCGTTAATCGTTCTCTGGAAATTTTGGTGAATAAAAGTGTATGTTCGAGGAGATCACACACACACGCAAGTAAAGTGAAACGACAGTATTCTTTATTCAGCACTTGTTGGTGTTGTCGTTGTAGTTGACGGTCATTATGACCGCCTTGTGGTCACTGAAATGTACGGTCAAGAGTTGTTGCAAGACCGCGCGTATCAGACAGTTCCTCGCAAAGGCCAGGTCGATGTAGCTGCCGTTGATGGTGGTGGGAGCCTCCAGCGGTAGGCACGTCATGGAGTGGTTGGCGAGCATGTATTCCATCAACCACTCGCCGCCCTTTCGCACATCCACGTTAAAGTCCCCAACAACCACGACCGGGTCCGAGGGCTTTACGCGCCTGGCCACACTCTCCATCGCCGCGTCCACGTATTCGACGACGTCGTCGCGCGAGATGTTTGGCGCGATGTAGAGGGTGACGACCACGATTCCGTCGCCCGAGTACGCGTCGGTGTAGACGGCACTGTACGGCGACTCGTCCCTGACCGGCGAGGTGGACACGGCGTGCGACAGGAGGTTCGCGTAGACGTGACCGACGAGGTAGACGCCGCAGTACTCGCCCCGACTTCCGCTCCTGGCGAAGCAGCAGTCGTCGATGGGGAAGTGGGAATGCACGGGTGATGCGAAAGAATTCTTCTTGGCCAATCACCCTAAGTGGGTATGCGCTAAAGAAATTAGGAACTCTTCTTGGCCAATCGCCCTAAGTGGGTATGTGGTGCGGACGGACGGACGGCGGTGGACGCGTGATTCAGGGTCGCTTAAGAAGTGCATTCGCACTTAAAAACTGCAGGTACATTTGATGCAAAAACTGTAAATAATCTACAGCCCAGAGTTCATCTAGTTAGGAACACTCGGCGGGATGGTTTTTACGATAGTAGGCGAAAAAACATGGCCACCACAAATATTATGCAGAAATTGAGAGAATTATCTACGATTGCGGAGCATTCTTCTGCCGCTTGTATTGAGTGTGAGCTTTTCACCGCCATATTATTTGGTTTTTCTAAATCCTGTCCGACCAATTATCCCCATTTACGTTATTATAACCATTAGAAGTGGAACATTCGCGGAATATGCATTATTGTGGAAATGCAGGGCGTTACATGGTTCGCCATTTTGCGTAATTATTTTAGCCTTTTCTTATTTTTTAGTCTTTGAAAATTTATTTCGACTAATTATCGCCACTTACGCTATCATAACGGTTACAGCTATAGAACTTTTTCAAAATCCGCAATTTTGTGGAAATGACTTACATTATACGTTTTGCCACTACCCGTAATTTTTTAATATTTTCCTATTTTGTATATTTTAGAAATTTCGTCCGACCGATTCTCTCTGTTTACGTTATTATAACGATTACACTTGGAACTTTCGCGACATCTGCATTATTGTGGAAATGTGGGGCGTTACACGGTTAGGCATTTTCCAGAATTATTTTATACATTTCTTTTTTATTAGTTTTTTAAAATGTCGTTCGACCAATTATCTCAATTTACGCTATTATAACGTTACAAGTGGAGCTTTCCCGAAGTCTGCATTACAGTTAAATC
Organism: Haemaphysalis longicornis; assembly: GCF_048455015.1. Lineage (NCBI taxonomy): Eukaryota > Metazoa > Arthropoda > Arachnida > Ixodida > Ixodidae > Haemaphysalis > Haemaphysalis longicornis. The sequence goes on along the minus strand of NW_027526295.1, from coordinate 220,855,627 downwards.
TGAATCTGTAGAAGTAGACAACAGATACCAGAATTTCGTTACATGAAGGTTTTGAGTTAAAGATTGCGTGAATGCAGCAGAAAAGAAACAAAAATGCTAAGCATTAGTTACCTCGGTGCACTCACCCTTCAAGGGTTTATTTCGAAGCGAAAAACTGCCTGGTTTTCGCTTGCTGTTGTCTCACGAGCTTAGATGGCACTCCAAATATGCAATGTCATTCACCTCCGTATTTCCAAACGTAACTGAAGCATCAGTTTTATCACTTTTCGGTGCGTTAATGCTGTCCAAGGACCAAACTTAACATGAAAAGGCACTTTTCGTAAACGTTACGCACTTTTCTGCAGTTATATTCACAGTAGACTCTCGATAAACGGCACTTCAAGGGACCGAAAAACTTAGGTCCCTTTAACAGGAGTTCCGTTTACCGAGAGAGATGTGCAAAAATGCAAATTTATGTGTGTACACACTCTTAAGGGCATTTCATGGAACCCTAAGCACTGGAAGGTGAATGCAGCTGGTAGTTGTTCAGGAAGCAAGAAAACTACAAAAGGTTTAGGCACAACATTCACAAATTTTAATGGGAACAATTAGTCACTGTGCCCTAAAAAATGCATGAAAATGCATCATAGAGCTGATCTCGAAGTGAAGAATAATGTCCTGTCTTTTCTAACGTAAGCGCATGGTGTGCATGCCTCAGGCCTCGAGTTCCCGAGTACTTACGAGCGACAGAATTCAAAAGACGGCAATGCGGTAATGAAGCACGAATAGCACCACGATGACCCGAACGAGGCGGCAGGACCTAAGTCCTGTGACCTTGGCGAGTTGAAAATCCAGACTGAACAACTAGAACAAGAACTGTGATGTTGCATTCGTCGCGCTAAAACGGCTGACTGCTAACGAGACGCTGCTTGCGAGGCCAACGGCGCTAAGAAAAGAAAACAAAAATTTAACAGCCGAAACCGGAGAAAGCTGATGCTATTGTCCGTGAGTTTAACAAGAAGTTTCATTTTAGGTTCCGTTAACACGGTGAGGCAGAAAGTTTGCTTCCGATTACCGGAAGTTTTTTTTACTTTATCTGAATACAAAATAACGAACTTACAGGCTACAGTTCCGTTTAAGCAGCAATTCCGCTTAAGCGATTTCCGTTTATCGAAATTCTACTGTAGGTGACGGGGTGCTAACAGTGATACTGTACCGGGCGCGACATTCTTCTTTCTCGGCGGTGAAGAGGGCGTTTAAAATTGCGAGCTTGTCTTGAAAAGACAAAAAAAAAAATGTCCTCTGGCAGTACAACTCACCACCGACGAGCCGACGCGAAAGATAGCGGGGAGATGCACAGCTAGACGCCTACAGGTAGGCCTAGCACCTGGCCGGCACCGCACTCACACGTGGAAACGCACGGTAGTTTGGGGTGGGGATGAAATTGGTGAAGTTGTGGAATCTCTACGGGCGATTTTTCTGAAAAAGTGCAAAAAACTATGACTCATCATCGTGGCGAATTCGTTACATCAAGTTCGTCACATAGAGGTCGCAAATACATGGGCTTCAATGTGGCTGGCAAGAGGGAATTGAAAAACTTCATTAAATCCAGGAACTCTTGACATAGTGGTTTGTTACATCCAGGTTTAACTGTGTTGCGGAAATCCTATGCGTTTTGCCATTTTCCGTAATTTTTAAATAGTTTTCTTATTTTTTTGTTTTTCAAAATTTCGTCCGAATAATTATCTTAATTTAGGTTTTTGTTTACGATTACACTCAGAATTTCGCGAAATCTGCATTATTTTGGAAATGCAGGGCGTTGCACGGTTCGCCATTTCCCGTGATTATTTTATATTTTGATTATTTCATCATTTTTGTCAAAACATCGTTCGACCAATTATTTCCATTTGCGCTATTACAACGATTACAATTGGAACTTTCGCGAAATCTGCATTATTGCGAAAATGCCATGCGTTAAACGTTTTGCCATTTTCCGTAATGTCTTAATATTTTCCTTATTTTTTGGCTTTTCAAAATTTCGTCGATGCAATTATCTGCATTTACGCTATTATAACGATTACAGGTGGAACTTTTGCGAAATGTGCATTATTATTGAACATGCAGGGCATTACACGTTTCGCTATTTCCTGTAATTTTCTTGTATATATTATTTTTACTTTTCGAAATTTCGCAAGACCAATTGTCTCCATTTACACTATTATAGCGAGAACAGATGGAACTTCGCGATATCTGTATTTTTCTAGAGATGCAGGGCGTTACACGGTCCTGCTTGTTGGGGTACTCGACAAAGAATGCTACGCATTAATACGCCCCGTTCCAAACTGCGCAATAATGCTACGGCACGTGCGAGATGAAAGCAAGAACAAAAAGAACAGAACTCCTGCTCGTGCTGCTCCAGGCAGATAGCGCGCTAGCACTGCTAAGGCGGTAAATTAGGACTGTATGGGACAAAACCTCTGTTCAATTCATCAAGAGAGGATTGAGACAGGGAATGGAAGAGAGTGAGGGGTGGTTGCAATGAGCAGATAACGCCACCACAGCCCCTCGGGCGGATTAATCAGTGCCCTGCGCTTCCGACCGCTTTCACGGTGAGTGGAACTGCATTAATTTTGTGGTCCCTGACTCGCAAGCTGTTTTGTGGCCCCACATGATTTGTTAATACGGCCACACAGGCCAATACTACATTTTTTTCTTGTTTTTCTTTACGAAAGATTAGTATTTTTCCCCATCACCCTGCCAACTATGACCAGTGGGAAGGCATGCTAGACAGCCAGGACCCCCGGGATCAACTTCGGCTGTTTGAAAGGGCCCGCCAGGCACTGACCGCCCAAGAAATTCTGGACTGAGATCACCTACATTGCCATGGGTCCAGAATTAGAATACCAATAAATTTTATTCCTCCTCTGTCCCCTGGTTTTATAAAACTCCCTAGCTCGAGACACTTTAATAACGAAGAATGGTTGTGTTGTGTTGTGCTAACACAAAATAAATGAGTGGAGAGCCGCCTCCACTTCAAAATACTGTGGTTTACTTCTCTGTCATAGGAATCAGTAAAACACGAAAGTGAAATGGGCTACGAAATCTGCGGCTGAGCATAATTTGCGGGTCGGCGGCTGCCTTGTTGCTTTTGCTTGGCGAGCGACGTGCTGCTTTCGGGTCGCTTCTGCAAAGGTGTACTGGCATCGTTTCCGTGACGGATATGACGTCAGTGAAATCTTCGTGTATACGGGCATAAAACACTTTCGTGTTAAAACATAAAACCCGAATAGGAGCAACCCTCAGTATAAAGTAGTCTTTAGTACTAAAGGTTGCTTCCGCGCAAGAACATTCCGTGTGCAGGGGTGCATCCTTTATAGGCCGCTTACTCCGTTGTACTGGCGTCGCTTCCGTGGCGGATATGACGTCAGCGAAATCTTTGTGTATCCGGGAATAAAACACTTTCGTGTTAAAAACTAATTACTATTATCATGTTAGTAAAGGTTAGATCGGGGTAAAAAATCCCTAGCATCCCTAGGGATCCCTAGGGATCCCTAGGGATCCCTAGAACCAGCATCATGTTCCCTCCTGCACTTCTCTAGGCTCGGGTAGTCGCTAATGAAATGAGACCGAGTAAAGATCGGGCATTACGAGGTATACACGCTAAAACATATTGTTCGTTGCTTTTTTTTTCGGATTAGAATGCCTCATAGATCCTTGTTACACAATGTGTTCTGGCTGGGGCGACAAAGACACAGAAGGATAGAGGCTAGCTGCCCCCACGCGCAGCGAGCTCAAGACATCGCCATCATCATCAATCGAATTCCGCTACCCGCTAGGAGGTCGCTAATGAATCCCCGCTGCTCTTCTAACCGCGCCTGCTCGCTGGTCTTTAACAATCCTGAAGGTCGTGTCTTGAGTAGCAAGTGTGCACCTGTCTCCCGAGTGGTGCTTGCTCTGAATGATTATGCGAGATCGCCCACTCGTGTATGTCTTAGCTTCTCCAAGCCGGCTGGAAAGGACACTTATGGCAAGCCCCAATTCGCGGACACCATGGATGGACAACAGCTTAAGAAGCAGTCCAATTAAACTTCTAAAGCAACAGGAATTGAAATGGCGCAGCTTCCAGCATTATATACAGAAACATAGTAGACTAATGCAAGTGAGAGTCTAATAAAAATACAGATGTGTTATTATAATAAATATCAGGCAATTCAAAAGGGTCAGCAAAAAACTGGCACAGGCTTATTAAGTGTCGCAAAGCATAAAAAATACAAAATAGATTTGTTTGTTGCATCATTAATAAGCAACATTGCATCACTACTAAGTGGCGCTGTCGTCGTTATGAGTACAGACAGCAAGGTTGCATGCATCGTTGACTTCGATGGTGTCTTCGCGAAGCAGTCTTCTTCATGCGGATGGTGGACGGTTCGCCAAGAATGCAACGCAACCGTCTAAATAGAAAACGGACCGTAGTCTTGGGACGACGCAGGTATCTCGTTATCCCCTGTACCATGAAAATTCTTGTTATCGGTTGCTGCTAAAGCAAATCCTTGCATATAGATACTACTAAGGCATGTTAACAGAAGGTATAACTAATTTTTCGCAGGACTGTATTGGACGAAACGGAACAAAACCCGGTGAAGCTGAGTTACATAAGGCCCATACAGACAGGTGCACAAAGGTTTCGAAGTCTGGCTTCGTACCTTGACTCCATATCAGCTATAAGGATTCTCCGGAAATTGGCGTCCTTGATGTAGAAGCTACTGTACTTCTTTCTGGAGCGAGCAGCAGTCATAGGTTCTCACGAACAGAGGGTTGACGCATGAAGGAGCATAATACCCTGCTCCATAAATGGGCGTGCGGTACGGAGGCTCTACCTATGGCTTGGAATCTACTGTGGGATTGTCCCGGCCTTACTCCGCTGAGGATCAAGCGCAATGGTCCCGGCGTTGCCTCACTGGAGGAATAGACAGCAGTCCCGCTTACCTCAATGCAACATGCACAATTGTCTTTCTGGGGGAGTTTGTGCTGCGTAAGGCCGACGTGACCGGAAGAATGTGATGGCCACAGCCCTCCCTTTCGCTGTTTCCCTCTTACTCGACTAGGCCATAAAGCTCACTCACCTCGGTAATGGTGTTTCGTTAAATTAATTATGTTAAGCAATGGACGGCTCACTATCGGAATTACAAAGCTTAGAATGATTCCATATACCGCTCCCAATAGGTGTTTAAGTAAATATTCATCCGCCGTGGTGGCTCAATGGTTATGACGTTGTGCTACTGAGGCCAAGGACGCCGGGTCTATTTCCGGCCGCATTTGTGAAAGAGGCGAAAAGCGAAAATGCCGGTGCGCCGACACTTCGGCGCACGCTAAAGGAACACTGAAGTGAATTTGTCAAGCTACAGTTCTTGCTCGCACTGCGTAGACTGGCTCTAATTAACAAACTTCTCATCGTTTATCCAGTTGACAAGTCAGTAATTATTTCATAAAGCTCGAAAGAAGAAAAAATGGGCCCATCTCCCCGCGAGGGGGACTCGAGTAAATGCGTCGCATAGGGGGTGGGTGTATTGCGTTAACGTTTAGTGTTTGGGGGGTTGGTGCTATCACGTGTACACCACGCAGCTATCACGCCGCTAGCACGCCGCCAAGTCGCCAACGCACGCCGCTGACGTCGTAGTTTGAATGAATCAAGGATATAAGGCGCGTTCGTAGCCTTTGATTCTGTGTCGGTTTTGTGGCGCAGTGGGAAGAGCACCATGTACCTCGCGTTCCGCCCACAGGTAGTGAATGCGTTGTATCAGCAGCTTCTTGACGTAGTTTGAATGAGTCAAGGATATAAGGCGCGTTCGTAGCCTTTGATTCTGTGTCGCTTTTGTGGCGCAGTGGGTAGAGCTGCATGTACCTTGCGTTCCGCCCGCAGGGTCGTGGGATCGAAACCAGGCGCCGGTAACCGTTATTTCTTTTTATAGTGTAGGGGGAGGCTGGCTGCTGCGGACGCCGACGCACGGGTGACATCGTGAGTTATACAAATGCTCTGCATTTAAAACTACCATGCGCGGTCTGCGGTGGCCGCACCAACTAAACGCTGTGACGACGGGAGGAGGTGCACAGGGTTTGGACGATGCTCACGATTAGCATTCAAACAGGTTTCCGTGTCGGTTCGTTAAAACAACATGCTTTACATCCGACGTTATCGTTAGATGGGCATTCCCGATATCTTAGTAATCGTCATACCGCGCTTCTGCCATGTTGCCGACTGTAAAACGCCAAAGATAAGCCTCCCAGGACGGCTTGGAATCCTAGCAATCACTAGCCGAGTGGATGAACGCCCTCCGTGTCACCGCAGACGATCAAATGCCATTCGCTTTTCCCCCATATTTGGAGCTTGCCTCACTTATGCCTGTATCGTAAAAAGCTTGTTCGCACCAGGCCAAGGGTGTGCTGATTCTGGCCTGTGCCCACTGCCCGCAAGCAGTCAGTGCTTATGGCAATAACACGCCGACGAGAACTCGTTAGAGCGTCAGAGTCAGTCTACGCGTGTTCCGCGAACTCCTTCGCAGAGCAGTGAACGTTACGGGTGAAAAATGGTGAACACAGTATAAAAAACATTGGCCGAAAACGAAAAAAATCATTTTACAAAAAAAAAAAAAAGTATTGCCGGGAATTCGAACTTGCAACTAGCAAGTTGCATAATGGGTGCGTTCCAATTTCCCCTTTAAACGGCTTCGTTGCCGCCTTCGCGGAGAGCCTGCCATATTAAGCAGCGTTCCAATTTGAACGAAGCAGTCAATGAAGACTGCTTCGAGGACACAGCATCAAAGTCAGCAACGATGCAAGCTACCGTCGTGTCTAGTCTGATAAGTGACGCCAGCGCCACCTTTTTCGTAATAATGTTGGAACAAAATCACTTGTTCTTTTATTGAAATATTTAGTATAATTTACTAACGGGGAAGATGACTTTGTTCAATTTTTAAATTACGTAACGTTTGTAAAAACAACGGTAACATTATTTACGAAACCTGCGGCTTGCTTTGTTCAACATCTCTGCTACGAGGCTGTCGCCTGCGTTGCTGTTGCGTTCGGGACCACGGCGCCGTTCCAACTTTTATTTTTTTAGACGTCTAGTTAGACCGCTTCGTAAGCTGTCTACCAAGCTGTCCGCGAATTGTAACGCAACCAATAACATGCCTAGAGCTCCAGGCCACTCGGCCACGGGCGAGCGCGGCCAGCGCTCGAAATATGAGATATATAATGTATAACCAGTCCACGCGTTTATTCAGTATTAGCATTTAAACCGGCTTAGTTCACTATCTGTTGTATAGCACTCGTGCAGTAAGCGTCCCCCAAATTTCCACACCATGTCACGTCTAGCCATTGCATTTCTTAGACGGAAAAGCATTCGCAGATGCGTAGTCTTGCTGCTGACCGCTGTGCTTGTTCACCCAGCGCAAAAAAGTTCTTCCTGCTCCCTAGTTTTCCGTTGAACGGTAAAAGTTTCAGTTGATTTATTTCCCTAGTACCTATATTGACTTCGCCGACTTTTCCCGCCTTTAAGCGGCCTTAAATTTTCCTACTAGCGTGCCAGTCAGCGAAGCGTCGCATGTGCGCTTGTGCAGCGCTTGTGTGGAGCAACCTGGACTGGAGGTTGATGCAGTGTACAAACTAACAAAGTAAAGAAAGCACATTCTTCCATTCACAAGCGTGTGGTGGCTCAGCTTCAACTGAGCGAACGAACTGCGACGACCCGTCGACGGCCGGCGGACTTAACGCTGTACCCTAAACTCTGGGCCGGCTGACTCTGTCGGGAGGTCGGCCAGCCGTGCAGTAGCGCAGTCAAGCCATCTCCTCCTGACGTCACACGAAAACGCCACAGAAAATGGGCGAGTATGCAGAGAGGAGGACAGCATTTTCGAATTGATTTTTCTACTAAATAAATTCGCGTAAACGCACTCAGAGTGGTCGAAACATGGCCTATGGACTCCGGAATACACTTTGCGCTAGTAACCCCGCAATGTTTACAAATCCCTTCAGTGTCCCTTTTTAAAAGGACACTGAAGGCAACTAACCACTTGGGCTTAGACGAAAGTTCAATAGTAAAAGTTCATTAGTATTGTAAACACTTGTACTCTATGTTAATTTTAAATTGAGGTTTATAAGTGTTCTTTTAAAAGACGGGATGAGATTTGTAAACTCTAAACTCCGCTGAGTTTTGCCAAAGGTGTTGGTTTAGCGGAGCCGGTAATGCGGCAGCGAAGCCTTTTTTTTTTTTTTTTTGCGTGCGAGTCGGCAATGGCGTGCGGCATTAGAAAGGCCGCTGTACTGCGTTTAATTTCGTTCTTGAGGACTACTAGTAGGGGAGCGACGCGTCATGTAACCCCAAGTAAGTATACACGGTCGTTGTTCATTTCCACTCATAAGTGCGACTGTTGTCGCCTTACCCGGCGTGCGGTCGGCGTGCTGACAAAATCGTTAAAGGACGCTGGAGCACTGATCGTTTACTTTGAATCTCAAACTTGAACATATGCGCCACCGCTGTTTGTCGTTAACACTTTCACGATGTTTTATTGGCCGGATGTTTTATTGACCGAATCGGATTCTTAATTTGTTTGTTGTACTATTCATGTGTTCTTGTATGTATGTCTCGACGAACTGTAGCGCCGTTTCTGTGAGCAAATGTTAATTTTATATGTTGAGAGCGGCAAGCGTAAGAAGCAGGGTATCTTATTAGGCCACACAGCAAAAAAATATTCGTACTTCATTCATGGTAACCTTCCAGAAGACGCCCTCTTTTTGCTAAGAGAGGCAGGCAGGCAGTTCGTTAATACTGGAGGCAGGCAGTTCGTTAATACTTTCATTGGATGACCAATAACGCGAACTGATATATCTAAGCACCGTGGGTGTACATTGCACGCCCACAACACTGCTGTTCTGCGATAACTGTCATCACCGGCTTACAGACAGTGCCAACGAGGTCTCACGCCCAGATGTAGCCAGGCAGGCACGCGTGTGAAATTGAAGGCTCACTATTCTTTTTGGTGCCACCCATAGAAGCGTGCCGAAGCGAAGGAACAGTTCGAAATTACGTGCGAAGGTGTCAAACAGTGTAAATGTTGCTGATCAGGTGGTGCTTGCCTAAATAGCAACTAAACAGTGCCTCTGCGGTACCGTTTCCAAAATACACAAGCTGTCTTCATGCATTATAGCGGAACAGTTCTTCCAAAGCTGTTCCGCTATAAGTTCAAAACATTTATCCTTTTTGTGTGGTGCTTGTTCAGTATTGAACAATCCAAGCGCTACAGCCATGTCTTGTTAAAGCACGACCTTTGAAAGCATTGTTGGGTTCCTGTGAGTTAAGTGTATGTGTCTTCTCTTTGGTTTACATAAAGACTTCAACTACAACACGGCGGCAAGCAGCTGATCGTAACCGTGTGTTTTTATGAAAAAGCCAGAACCATTATTTAATATATTATTTTGCTGGAGCACTTTGTTTAGGCAAGAATGTTAGTGTGCTGGATTTTAAGAGAGCATAATTGTGCTCTAAACATCTGTACAAAAGCCTTGCAAAGCCTAAAGCAGTGGCATACTTAATTGCATGTCATAGTTTCCTTTTAAAAGGTAGCACACCTGGAGCGTAAATACTTAAAAAGTGGGACCATCAAATGCTGCCGCCTGGGTGAGCTGTTGACTGCTCGTTACTAGGATGCGGGTTTGATCACCGCACCGCGCAGCCGTTTTTCTGAACCAAATGAAAAACTAGAACTCCCCGTATACCACACAGTATGGGCCTTCCAACGCACTCCACATTTCCCGACCCCACCATCGAGCATCGGAGTACTTCCCCGGCCAGCCCAGACCCGGATGCCCAGCTAAACCTGGCGACCTGAGTAAGGACAGCCAGTCGAAGTCAACAAACCCCGGAATAGATATGTCTTTCATGGGGCGAGGCCCATAATATCAACCTCTGCTCGCTGATTAAAAAATATTTACTCTCTCTCCCTCTCCCTCCCTCCCCCTCTCTCTCCATTTCGACGCACGTAAACATCCCCAGGTGGTCTAAATTTCTCTGCCGGCCTTCAATGTAAGGTGCGTCTCATAGCTCAGGAGTAGCTTCAAGGAATCAAACCCCCCAACATTATTTGACAAGCATTTCCGCGGGTCCAGCGCTTGGTTTTAAAATATTCTTCGCCGAGGTTTCAGACGAACAATTTAAGCTGTTTTTGCTGCATTGAGCCATCGAATAAGCGGAACACCACAGAGTAGATATTGCTCTAGACATCTTTTCCATTGTCGAACATTTAACATATCCAAACGTGTCATCACGGTGAGTGTTCGGAGCGCCGTGGTGCCTGGTATAATAGTTTTCCAGGACGTCTAGAGCGGATAACTTCGCGTTTTTTTAACAGATCCAAATAATAGTAATAGATATAGCAGAGGAAGCTGTTGGCGTATAGCATGCAGTTTCTCCATTTGTAAAACTGTATCCCCCGACCTTGCAGGCAGTACCTGTTTCATCTTGAATAAAAAACGGCACTAGACAATGCTACATGCCCAAAGGCGGGCCGGTCGCCCATTATTCCATTTACCAAGGGCTAATACTTTGCCCTTTTTCTGCTCTTTTGTCTTTTCAGTGACGCTTTGTTTTCGTATACGCGCTTCACTCACTAGTGTATCTGGGCGGGAAAGTAGCTGGTAAATCGTTGTGACTTGATGTGTTTTATTTTTTAATATATGGCCTTATTGCTGCCTGTTGTCCTTGAAATACCGCGAGCTTTATTAGGAAAAACCTGAATTTCAAATGCCACAGAATTCTATTGAGTTTGAATTCTATTGAATTCTATTGAGGCGGTGACAGCGAACAGAAAAAAACAGGCAGCCCGCGCTCCGCGTTGCAGGTATTTCTAAGGCCCTTTGCTATTTTAAAGCTATTTGTAAGCCCCTAGCAGTTAGTTTAGCGGCTGTTAACCATTAAAGAAACTTATCAGACGTTGAATGTTCATGGGTGCGGCTGGGGCAAGCCCCATCAAGACCACTACGTCCTCGTCGTATTTGTGCTTTGTAGAAGCATATGCAATAAAAATATACAAAATTGGCATATAAAGAAGGGTACTTAATGTTGTTTTCTTGCCATATGTATCCATTTTTCATTGCATCTTCAGCTGCGGCTTCAATCTACTGTACCGTCATTTGCAAAGGTGCATCACGTCACTTGTTGACATAACAGTAATGTGAGTTGGCGGAGGTGTTGTTAATGAGCTTGCGTAATTCCGACTGTTCTCTGCATCTGAAAACAAACTGCTATCGCATATTGGCGGGCTAGATGCATTATTGTAAATAAAACAGCGAAGAAACGCACACACAACTGAAGAATAAACGCACTACATTCGAGCTTGCTTTACCTACTGTTCTATTGAAAACGGAAGAATATATACACGAAGCGTGGCAAAAAAACAAACACGGATTAACCAGTAACCCACTTCGCGAAAAAACAAACATGAACATTCAACACCCTCGCCACTAATCATGAATGCATGTCCGATTACGAAGCGTCAAGATATCTTCGGCTCTCGGTGAGCGCCACCGACAGCTGGCCCACGCAAGCGTCATCGCACCTATCACCCATATGGCAAGCTTCCACAATCTCCCGGTCTGCGCATCCCTGTTATAGAACAAAGCACGTTGTACTTGTAAAGTTCGGATAACAGCCTTGACACATGCAACAACGTTCTCAAAGGTTTCAATACGGTGGATTACTAAACGCGGCCACGTGTTCTTTCAACCTGATGTTCAAACACCTGCCGGTTTGTCCGACGCAGGACGTCCCCAAGAGAAGGTTATGCTATGCACAACCCCCGTAACACATTCCAACAGCTTCTTTCTGTGCGATACCACGCACTCGCCCTCCCGCCCGCCGTCTCCCCTCGGCTGAAGCCGATTGCCTACCATCTGACAGATCTTATTGCGCTTAAACAAGGAGAGAAGACTACTCGAGCCTCGAACCGTGTAGCCACTTTCTTTAGTCCGTGCGATAGTTTATCGACGCACGGGAGAACAATAGACCTACCTTCTACCGCTAAAGCGTCATTCGTGCTTTCGTTGCTACGTGGAACCTTTAGGCTTCTTGGAAGGTTCTCACAAGCCCAAGATATCATGCGCTCCGGGTACCCAGCCATCCTTAAGGTAACCAAGTGGCCCCAGAAATTCGTACCTGCTGTGTGGTGGCACTTGCATTGCGCGGATCGGATGGATGATGCAGTAATAGCGTTGCGCACATTCTTTGAATTGCCAGACCCCATTGTTTAGGAGGGGCTTCTCCGAACGGAGTTTATAAAGTCAGAACACAAGATCTTCCCGGAACCGTAACCTAAATTCCAGGAACTGGAGCTCATTAAAACTCGGCAGCTCAAACGTAAACCGAAGACCCCAACACCCGCTCTCTGAACACCTTCAGCACACACCAGGAAATCGCCTGAGTACCAGAATGTCTTAAGTACTAGGCCGGACAAAGCCTGCTCCAAGGCCCCGTCAAGGCACCTGTGCTTAGCTCTATTTTTTCGGCGCGGATATCTGTTCCTGAACGTAACTAAGAAGTATATTGCGCTCAAACACTATACAAAGCGCAATAGTCATGGATGCGTTTAATGTTTTCTAAGAAGGAATGAAAATGCGTTCAATGAATCAACTAGCTTAGTTTTCTGGTTTTCGTATGATTCTACGAATGAAGTCGCAGTCAGTTTCGCTGGGGCGCGTCAAGTTAATGCAACTACATATCCCAGCTGTGAAAGCAATTCTCCGAATATATAATATTCAGCAAGGCAAATATTTCTGGTTCCCGGCAATTTTATTAGCCCTTATCCACGCAGAGGTTGCGTGAAGGTTGCGTGAAGGTTGAAGGTCGCGTACAAGACTGGAGAGACAGCGGAGCCGGAGGTCGACCTAGCTTCTGTCGGTTTTGCTAAGTTTTGCTTGGCTTTGCTAAGCTTTGATAAGTTTTGATATGTTCTTGCTAGGCTAGGCTAAGTGTTGAGGGGTGAGGCCAAGTTAAGCCGGATTTTAAAAAGGCCGCTCCGGTCAGTCCCCCACACTGACAGCGGATCCAAGAGGAGAAGAAGCTAGGTCAACCTGCAGCTCCGCGTTTTCTTTAGCCTTGCACCACTAGTGCAAGCTGCGTCATTTTGTTTTCTTTTATTAGCCCCAGAAAGACTATCACGTTTAAACTGGTATATTAAGAGGGGAACATACGTATATGCCCAATGTGCTCGTACTCCGATGATGATGATGATTTCTATTGGTTTCCCCTTTGTATCGGGGTGATGACATGCCATCTTACCAAAAAGGACTAATATACCTATGTTTTATAGTCTTGGTTTAATACTAGTGCTGTTGAGGGCAGGCACAAAAAGCTTATTGCTCCTGAAGGCATGAAAGCCGGCTTCACTGTTACAATACTGTATCCGCGGTGGTGCACCCTTACAGGCACCGTAGTTTTTAAGAACGATAGTCTTTCTGGGCTACTTAAATGCAGAAATTTCGTCTGTCTGTCTGTCTGTCTGTCTGTCTGTCTGTCTGTCTGTCTGTCTGTCTGTCTGTCTGTCTGTCTGTCTGTCTGTCTGTCTGTCTGTCTGTCTGTCTGTCGATTCAGCCACCCGGCCAAAGTGAAACAGAAACTGTGGAATAGTCTGATATATCGACAGCCAAGTCTAAATTTCCAAGTCCGGTGTTAATGTTCATACTTCTCAACATTGCTGAACAAGAACAAGACATTACGCAAATCAGTACATGAGTGATATATGTCCAGTGTTGCTTTATTAAAATTCATGAATGCTTGATTTTTGCTATAGCAAATAAAATACATCAACTGCGGAAAACCGTCGCCTGCTGTTGCCCGCGCTATCTGGCGGCATTTTAAAAATCAAACGGCAACAGCAACGAAAGGTTCCACTAGATAGGTTCCACGTTCCGCTTGGAATGCTCAAAGAGTAGGGCAACGTGGTTCTATAAACGTTGTAGTAGGGTGCCTCGATTCACACGCGGCTCCGCCGTACGGCATCGAGGAACCCGACTTGGTGCAGTGGAACGCGGTAAATTTAAATTAACTTGAGCAAACCTTTAGTGTGTTGTGTTGGGAGGAACAACGAGACGGGGTAGGAACGGCATGAGAGGTGAGCGGGAAAGAGAAGGGAGGCATTTACTTGCGCCAGTCGACTATAATCTCTCGTCGACATTTGCAACAAAAGAAGCAGATACGCGGCCGTATTTTTCTTGTTGTTTGTTTGCTAACGCCACCAGAATAAGCTCAAGCTTTAGCATCTCCACTGTTAACAATTCTTTTCGGAAAACATGGCGATCGTGATCAACGACAAGAAGCATGTGCGTGATGTCGCTAATGGACATTCATCAAGTACCCAACACTGTGGCTGATCCCAAAAAAGAGAACAAGCGTGATTTCAGGAATCTCTGCAACAGGAGCGACTCGAACGGGCAGGAGTTACGATGGTGACGAAAAGAAAAACACGCGCCCAGTTTGCGTTGCGTGAAGGAGCACGAAAGAAGGCGAGAGTTATCGGGCGAGAAGAGTCCGGCCCGCTCAGGATACAAGTGCGAGGTGTCGCCGCGAACAGACTGACGAACCCGGATTTCCAACCTTTCCCCGACCATGATCGAAGACTCTCGCTTATTCGAGGGTATACGACTTGCTTTGAACCTTTAGCATTCGATATAGTGCGTGAGTTGCTGGCTTAATTTGAAATCAGGCCTCATTAGGCGTCTTCAGCGAGGCGTGCTGTTGCGACATCGTGTACATATTCCTGTTTGCTTATTAAGTATGATTTATTGAGTTTTGAGCCGTGTCTTGTGCTGACAGATCCGGTGACGACAAAAGCCACCACCAAGAACCTTGTATAGGAAATAGCAATTGAGCGTTCAGTTCCGTTTGGTTCTACGCCTTGAATGCCAACCTGTCCTGCCCACGGAGCCCTCTGATTTACAGTATCGGACTCACCGTGGACAGTTCGCGGGTAACTTGACGATTTTCATCGCAGTGAAGATGTATGTGAAAAACTAATGGAGATTGCTTCGCGGCTACTGTGCGGCGAGTCCAGAACTGAGAATAAGAAAGATCCAGTCAGGTTTTTTATCCTCCCCAGTACGGCACTGCTGACGTCATGTTGCACAAAATTTGAAGTTGTTTCATTATTGCTCACCCATCTTGCTTAAAATAACGCCTTCCGGTACTGGAACTGAGTTGAGTGCGCTACCAAAGGGTAGCTCTTTCATATTAAAGAAACTTGTATTTTGGCCTCATGGCTACTCTACAAGATATAACGAATTTGTGCTCCGTGCTTGACCTGTGGTCAAGCTTTTTGCGTTTTCTCTGAAGGTTTTTTTGTGTGTGAGTGTTAAACGCATATGAACTAGCGCTTGAATGAGCCCTTGCTTCAATAATATGCGCTGATACCTGCATTTTTGTTCTTCTGACATGGTGACTGGATTTCCACTTCAGCCGCTTATGCCTGCAGCATCGTCTACTTTGTTGTGTATATTGTTGTGTATTGTTGTTGTGACGCCGAAGATAGAATGACATGGAGTTATAAAGGCTACATGAAGTTAAACGTTTCACAAAAAGTTAGTAATATTGTTACGTGGTGGCAGGACAGAGATGAGACGAAGGTTGAGATGGGATGAAGCGACCTATTTACATTATTTACATAGCGCCCATCGCGGCGCTCGTGCAGGCTGTGCCCCCCACATCTTCCGTCTCGTCGTCAGCGTCATTCATGGTGGGCCATGACGTCATGGGGATTGACCGCAGCGTCCCGTGATAATACGGCCGGAAATTACACAGGAAGCAATGAGACAGGACGCCATACCCTGAACAAAAAGGAAGGTACATTTCGAGTAATTAAATTACGCGCTCAACAAGCGTGTAGCCTCGACGCTCGCCCCCTTCCTCCCCCCCACCCCCCCTCCAATAAATTATTTATTGATGGTAACCGAATTAGGCCTCGTTTGGTCAGTAAGGGAAGAAGAAAATTAGCCGTGAGAAAATATAATTTGTCCCAGTGGCTAAACGTCAAACAACGGCGGAAATTACCTTGCGCAAGATGCACCGGCGGCAAATTAAACGATGCTGCATCCGGCCGTAACACACAAGACCCGCAACGCAACCTTTCTTCGTGGAGGCAGCTGACTTCACTTATTACGGTTAATGGATTGACAGCTAGCAGCAATTTTCTCGCTCGGGAAATTCACGTTACAAGGCTGTCTGGGCTCGAGCCGCTGGCGCCACAAAGATGGCATGACGCTCGGCCTAGCGCGATCGGGGTTCTCAAGCGCCTGGACTCTCTTCATTCCCCTCATTAGTGTTGTACAAGGCCTGGCGTGACAGCACTTAACACTCTTTATCGCCGGTGTGAACCAAATGTATCACATGTATTGGCCGTCTTGTTTGTTTTGCTATATATGACCTTATTTCATTTAGGCTCGACAGCTAATATCTTTGTTATATGGATTCCATCAACGATCCCTTGATTCAATGTAGGCGGAAGGCATGCGAATCTAATGTTCATCCAATGCACCTCCGATGAGACAAAATTAATTTTCTGTTCGAAGAACTGACATCGAGATAAACAACGTTGCATCGCTTTTTTTTTTATGCGGCGAAGATGACCATAGCTTATGAAGCGCACCGTAGAAAAGGGCTGCTAGTTACTTTAAACCACCTGTTAATATCTGCGGTAAGCAAAATACCGGCATTTTCCTTTTTTGCTTGCGTTAAAAAACGGCCTCCACTGCTGGTATCCAGCCGGCAATGTCGTGCTCAGCACCACAATGGCTTTGTTATTGCACTACCGCGGCACTAACTGGTGAACAGAGCTCATGATGAAAATTTGCGTTAGGAAACGAGAGATTACGGGTACACTGCATTGCTCCGATCGCTACACTTACAACTTACACTCGTCGATAAAGACCGGTAGTTGGTACCATTGTTGCATCCAGTCGTCCCGATGTCAGCCCTCGTTACGGTAGCGTGCATAGAGGGCTTCTTGCAAGTCATTTTTATTTGTTTGGACGACGAAAAGCCAGAGGCAAACTTTAAGCCGTTTAATGCACGTTAAGTGAAGGCATAATACTTCTACAATAAATATAAAGGGTTGCAAGAAAATTTCCAACATGAATAACGTCTCTGAGAACAGAACAGCTCTCCAACCCTTCCCAAACCGCACTTGCATACGTGCAGCGGCAGAGCTTTAAGTATTGATATGCGCCAGCCTAAGGCACATGGCACAAATTATGTTTATCAGTGAAGTAAAAGACACACAGACGCGCCAGGAATCTCCGGATGTTCGCATTCCGAAAGCAGCGTGAAGACCAGCGTGTGTCTGGCTCGTTTCGTTCCCGCACCGCTTCATGGGTCAAGCTTAATCACAGTCAGAAGTCTGACATACTGGCACTGCCGATTTCGTTGGCGTCGACTAAAAACTAAAATGAACCAAAACACGAACAGCGGCTTTAAAAAATTAATTTTTTAGAAAGTACATCTACATGGACCCACAATTAGTCCAAAACGCACAAGAACGAGAACCATCGCACTTTCACGACGTAACAACGCCGCAGTTAAGTGATACATATACCATGTAAGATAAGAAATCACTGTGATTTCATATGCGAGCACAGTAGGACAAGTTTATATTCAGACAGAAATAAATGCGGGTTTACGTATAGGGCTATGACCAACATTATGAAGCACAGACGCTGGTATGAGGGCTGATAAGTTCTCAGTATTGATATTCCTACTATAGAGCGCTTTTGTGCACTCAGGCTCGGTTCTTCACGTATTCAAGTCTTCCAGCAAACCAATGTACTAGAGAAAACAGAACACAATTACTCGTGTTAGATCGGATCATCACTAGCATAGTGCGAAAACCTAATCAAAATTTTTCTTTCCAGTTGTTCTTTCGTATTAAATTGTTTCAATCAACGGGAACATCGTTGATTGTATTTTTTGTCCCTCATTGCAAATGCCTTACCTACATTCGCGTCAGAAGGTAGACCATACTACGAAAGCACGCCGACCACGCTTATGCCCACATATTTATGTGCTGAGCACAAAAAAAGCGGTTACAATCACGCTCATTAAAGGGTGGACCACATGTTCGCGTGGCTGGCAAGAACAATTGTGGTCTTTCCGACAACCGATTATCGCCGTGCAGTGCTTTATGGAGTTCGTCGCCCTTACGGCGTGTTTACCGTGATGTTGTTATGCGTGTTATTCCTGAAGAACAACACCAAGCCGTAGTTAAGTCCACGGAGCCGTCGTATTTTTCCTGGAGGCTGTTCCACAAAATTGGTGCTTACGTTCAAGGGTGTGCCGGGAGCCGTTGTACATTTCTTGGAGGCTTTGCCACTCATGCGGCCCGTGGTGTTTAGGGTGGGTCGGGGGCCTTTGTGCATTTCTTGAAGCTGCCCCACATTTTGGTATCCCACCTTCTAAGGTGCATCCGGGACCATTGTACATTTCTTGGAGGCTGTGCCGCACATTCGGCCCGGAACATTTAGGGTGGGAGATGGGGGCTGTTGTACGTTTCTTGGAGGCTAACCCACACTTTGGTCTCGCGCCTTCAAGGGTGCATCTGCGACTGTTGTACATTTTTGAGGCTGTCTCGCACGTGTGGCTTGTACATTTAGGGTGAATTAAGGACGTTGTACGTTTCTTGGAGGCTCTGCCACACGGTCGGCGCGCAGATTCTAGGGTACATCGGGAGCCTAAATGCGTTTTTTAGGAGGTGGTCCTACACGGTCGGCGCGTAGGTTGTAGGCTGTATCCCGAACCCTAGTGCGGTTTTTGGAGTATGTCCTACAGACGTTCAGCTTGTCCGTTCTAGGGTGAATATGGAACCGCTGTACATTTATTGGAGACTTCCCAACATGTTGGTTTTGTTCTTTGTCGGCTGTAAGGGAGACGGTTGCACGCTTCCTTGTGGCTGTCGCACATGTTAGGCGCGTGCGTTCTTGGTTGTCTTTGTGTAACGCCACAGTCCTTGCTTGTCAGTGAAAGATTAGACATTTATTCGTCGAACCTACCATTTTCTCTATCTCCCAGGAAAATCCCATCGCAACTACAAGACAGAATATTGCGAAAATCGTCTGAACCTGAGCTGCTGCAGCAGACGCAGTACGTCCATGCAGTGCTCGCTCAGGGTCGACTCGTACAAAATAGTGTACCCTTTCCGTTCATCCTTCCATTAGGAAGCCATAGGGTTTTACCTTTCTTTCCGCGTCTCCATAAATAGGTAAAATAAACCTTACGGCGAACCAACGAATTGTGGAGGTCGCTGATGGAATGATGGTGGAATGTTCCTCCCGAGGACAAGGTGAAAATAAACATCGTCTCGATCCTGGTGCTGTTGGTTTGTGTCCCAACAAATTGAATCGTTCCATCTGTGCCGGCCCAATGGGCAGCTGCAGTGCTGGTTGGTTGGGGCACCGTGACGCTGGGTCTTCCCCTGCAGTTCACGGTATGTGCCTCAGCTTGCGGTTGTAGTGCTGCGGTGACTGGAGACCGAAGTCCTGCGGGAGAAGAACGGGGGACAATGAGGGCGCTGTGCGGTGTTCTTTGCCATAAAAGTAAACGAGGAGTTGAACGGACGTTTACATCCAGCCACAAAATGCCTTATTCAAATTGAAGTTTTCAGACGGCGGCAGTCGTAAGGTGTGCTTCATTGACACTCATCTAATTTCTCCGGACCGTCATTCTTGTGTGGTACAAGCGAGTGACAGGCTTTGCTACATTGTAAAAGTTACTCTCTTAGTAAAACATTATGCCCACTTGGGCTGAAAGCAAAAAAAATCTGAAGTAAGTCAACAAGAATTACATCATGGCGACACCATCGTTGCCGGGTTATGACGTGGCTTTTCACCATTTTTTTGGAGGGGCTTTTCACCATTTTTTGGAACTTGGCTAGCTGTGTCCAGACAGCATGCGACCTCTCCCACCAAGGCTTATGCAGGTGGCAACACCTGCCGCCTCCGCCGCGGTGTCTCAGTGGCTAAGCCGCTGCGCTGCTGAGCACGAGGACGCGGGTTCGATTCCCGGCCGCGGCGGCCGCTTTTCTGATGGAGGCGAAAAGCAAAAACGCCCGTGTGTACCAGATTTCGGCGCACGTCAAAGATCCCCAGGCGGTCAAAATTAACCCGGAGCCCTCCTCTACGGCTCGCCTCATCGCCTGCGTGGCGTGGGTGCGTTAAACCCTGCAATCAATCAATCAATCAATCAATCAATCAATCAATCAATCAATCAATCAATCAATCAATCAATCAATCAATCAATCAATCAATCAATCAATCAATCAATCAATCAATCAACCGCTGCCACGCACAGGTTACGTCTCGAAAAACTTACAAAAACAACAAGCATTTGCAGATACGGGAATCGAACCCCGGGGCGCGCAGTGTCAGGCAACTGACTTTACTCCTACTCTACGTCGACGTCAAGCGGAACTAAACGTTCGAAGTCGTTGACATATTAACCAAAAGGAGGCAGGAGGTAAATGAAAACCAAAAATGGTAGTCGAGCATGGAATAATATGCTTAGGGATATGTTCCGCGACATTTACTTTTAATGTTCTACGAAATTTACTAAGAAGAGCTTTCCGAACGTCAGGAAAGGTATTTATGCAAGTTCGTATTTATTCTCACTAAAAAACGCTACTCAGAAGACATATTTGACAAATTCCGCGCTTGGGAGAGTGAGATAGAAGTAAATAAAGTTATTGATTGATTGATTGTAGGGTTTAACGCGCCGACGCAACGCAGGCGATGAGGCGCGCCGTAGTGGAGGGCTCCGGATTGATTTTGACCACCTGGGGATCTTTATCGTGCGCCGAAATCTCGTACACACGGGCGTTTTTGCTTTTTGCCTCCATCAGAAAAGCGGCCGCCGCGGCCGGGAATCGAACCCGCGACCTCGTGCTCAGCAGCGCAACGCCTTAGCCACTGAGCCACCGCGGCGGGTAAATAAAGTTATACGCTATACTAGGAACACAATGAGCAAGGGGTTAGCTGGGCCGTGTAAGTGCTTCTGGGAAAGACGAGGAAGGGCGCTTAACCTTGCGCTATGGTGTGTACTGTTTACAGTGCTTCGATGATGACTCCTCTATCTTTGTCTTTGATTTAGTGCGCTGAACTGGTCATCGCCACAATATAAGATAGGGAGTGGTTAGTCTGCCGGCAGCCGGGAGAAATACGTTTTCGAAATTCTCCCGGCAGTCGAATCTCATTCGCCGATGGAGTCACGTGACAAACGCGTGACGTCGCGCGTAATTTTGGCGCACTCCACACGGGCAACAAGTTCTCATTGGCATGGTCGGCGGGACACATGGCTCATCAAATTGGGGCGAAGATTGTTAGTGGTTTTAGCCATGGATGAAATCTCACCGACCCCTCCCTGTCGGTGAGAAGTTCGCAACGTTCGCGCAGTTGGCTGAAAGAATGTCCAGGTACAGCGTAGAAATGTACTGCAAAAGAACGGAAAGTTGGCCTAGTTGGTATGTGTTCATCTTGGTGGAAAACAAAAGCGCTCAAAAAACAGGGACGAAGGAAGACGTAGACAGCCCTGCACTGCCTACGTGTTCCTTCGTCCCTGTTTTTTGAGCGCTTTTGTTTTCTACCAAGATAGCGTAGAAAACTGTGTGCAGCTTTGGAAACGCGAAGCTCGGACCATCGAGGCAGCAAGAAAACGAGTGGTTAGGTTAGGTTCGATTAGGTTAGGTTAGGTTAGGTTAGGTTAGGTTAGGTTTTCTTTCGTTTTTCGAAAACGTATTTCTCCCGGCTGCCGGCAGAATACGAAAAGTGTAATTTTCCCGGCACTTTTGGCGTCCCTTCACCAGCCAATGAGATTCGACTGTCGGGAGAATTTCGAAAACGTGTTTCTCCCAGCTGCCGGCAGAATAGCCACACCCTATTAGATATCCATATGAGCTTGTTAAAATTTGGGATAAAAAAGAACATAGCAAACCCGCAATGCACAAAATCTGGGTCAGATTACATTTAACTACAAACACCTTCACCTTAGCTCTCACATAAAATTATAAACTTTCATTTCATTTATATGGGTCTTTTGTATCCAAACGCATACTGATCAAATAAAAATGCATGAATTCTAGTGGTAATTCTCCTAGAATTCCGTTATCTCAAAAACGTAACAACGCCATTTTCAAAAGTACCAAAACATTTCTTATATTTTGCGTTGACCAAAAACAACGTTCTCATTTTCTTTGGGCAAGTATGATCATCTTCCAATAACGGATATACCGTTCGACTAGACCGCGATAGTTGCGTGCAAGAGGAGTCCATGGATCCTCCCCGCTGCGGTGTCGCAGCCATTCAAACACGGCCGAGGCCAGTGGGCTAATGGATTGGGTAGTGTTGTCTGAACGGGCTTGGGATGGGCGGCATATGGTTGCATCCTTTTATCCATGCCGCTTTCGGCGCAATGAAGAGAACACAACAGAGAACGCAGCGCCAAGAGAAGCGGATGGGGCATGTGGAACACAGCGCAGCGTTTCGGATGCGTTGAGCACAAACACCCACAACGCGCGACACTTATTGTCCGAAAAGCCAATACAAGCAGTTCCCGTCCCGTATACGACCACGTCGCGCTGTTCATGAGCCCAGAATCGATCAAACGTCGGAGCGTGCCTCGAGCCTGCCCATCCCTTTAGCATAAAGTCGCCCTGAGGTGTAAAAAAAAATCGTGTAGCCACGCACAGCTATAGTGGTAGGCTCTAAAGGTCCACCCGTTAATATGAACGTTATAAAGACAGATCTCGATTTGCGGCGTCGCTTTTTTTTTCGAACTGGGGCAGGCCAGGCCTAAGGTTCAGAACGTGATGCCCAGGGGAAATATCTCAGAGTGATGCGCAATTTCGGGCCCCGAAAAAGAGCTGGCGGGCTGCTAACGAAATCGAGGAGGTGCGAGGTCTGATAATATATCACTCACCGGGCACGGCGGTGTTCCAAGCTGTCTCGTCAGCAGCGGAGCAAGCCACGCTTCTCACCGGTTGCACCAGGAACGATCGAACATGACGCGCGAGCCCGGCTCGTGCTTAGTGTGGTTCGGCCTCCTCGAAAAATTGCGCCCACGCGCACGGTGGATTGCCCCAAGTAGCTAGAAATTCGAACTCTAAAGGAAGACCCATGGTAAAAAAAAAAAAAAAAAAAAAAAAAAAAGGCCAGCCGTCCTCGCCCTCTACTGCTTATTGCTAAAAGCATTGCGAGGGGATCCGGTGCAAATACCGCACAGTGGAATCACACAGGTGTAAACAGTAGCGTGAAGAAGGTGGATCTATTACATTTTATAAAATCAGCTGTACCTGTGCCGCGAGAGAAATTTAAACTGTTAGGGTTGACCGAAAAAAGAAACAAAGAAGAAGAAAATGAGCTTCTGTTTACCGGTTGTCTCGTTTGTGCGTCGCCTGCCAGCACTTTTCATAGCGCGGCTTTATAACATAATTGCTCACGTGACAGCTTGCTGGACGGTGTTGCGACCGAGTGGGGGCACCCGATCCGAGCTCCATGGCCTCCGACATAACGAGTGGTAGCGTGTATGATGCGAGCGGACAGCCGCTGTTGCAGCCGTGAAGAAGTCCAGAAGCCGTAGCCTAACGTAACTGTTTACTTCATAGCGAGAGGTTAGCCGAAGCCAACGAACAATGCCCCGACGGGCGAGGTTACAAGAATGCAGGACTCGAGCAGAGTGACAGCATGAATTCGCTGCTCTAACAGGAATGGATTATAGCGCTTGCGGGGCTTCTATTTATACCAAAAAGCGGTAACGGTCAAAACGCCAATAAGCGGCAACACGCCACGAACGTCACAGACACACACAACGCTCTTTAAAGAGTTCGTGAGCAGTCGATAGCCTCGGCGGACGTTGAGTCCGGGAGAGGGGAGAGAGGAGGACTCCGCTGCGATCGACGGGGCCCCTGTGTCCTTGAAACAAGTCTCGGCGCGCCGCTGGCAACCGCCAGAGTTTGAAGCGCGTTAAAAGCGAGGCGTCTGGCCCGGCTTGTCGAAACTTGAATGATGAGTCACCGACATGGTGGCGCCTGACGGCTGAAAGGCGCACGCAGTGGCTTCGCCGCACAGCTGAGGAGTGATGCGGGAAAGTACGGCGGCGCTGGCCGATTCGTAACAACGGGTGGTGGAGCTGGTCATGAGCCGTCCCATTATGTGTCATAGAGAGGCACTTTGTTTGGATGCCACAAAGCAAATAAAAATGAGGAGGGTGATAGATAGCAAAAGGTGACTTTCATAATGGCAGTCAAAGGTGTCATTGTGAAATCAATATCGCTGGCGTTCGCCGCATCAGTAGAAAGGTTCATATATCGACCTTTTAACACCATTTTTAATGTGTTATTTCTTAAAATAAAAAAAAAGTCCGCTTACGGGCTTTCAAAACAAAATTCGGTCCATACTTGTCAACTTCTTCGCTGAAACGTCATATTTGCGTCTGTTTCTTCGCTCTCGTTTCTTTGTCTTTTGGCGCGAATTACTTCGACCGGCTTTTTTTCTGCTACACCGTGTGCATGGCTGTTCCTTCGCTTTCATTTCTTCGTGTTACGGCGAGAAATGCATCGTCAGCGAGCAGACTGGCACACGTTACAGCTTCTATAGAACCAGGATTCTGCGCGGCTGGTGCACACGTGTTTTACTCACGTGCCATCCCATTCAGGTGTTCCGTCCCAGAACTTTTACGCTTCTAATTTGTAGTTATGAGAACATTGGGAAGCGAGCCCGTTATCCCGCACAGCTCCGGACTCCTGGCCAATACTCAAGTGGGTGTGGGTATGTGCCGCAAAGAAAGCAACAACTACAACAACTTTTGTCGTACCACTGGTGACGTGGGGAGATAGCACAGTCATGGCGCATTTGGGTACGAGTACTGTGCAGACCCGGGTTCAAATTCCATCAGACCACACATGTGCTTTGTTATTTGCTTTTTATAGCAGCGGCCATTCTCTTGATTGGGCAACAAAGAAAACAACAAGGACCGTTTTTCGCAGAATGGGGCAACTAAAACGTTCGCCTCAAAGCTCGATGTACTCGTGGCAGTCCTCAAATACACTGTATAACTGCGCACCATTCGAATACATTACCTAATCTTAGAAGCAGTCCGCGTTTCGATATCTAAACACATTCTCGATCTGGGTATTTGAAAGTAAAATCTGGCGTCCCTGTGTACGAACAACACTTCCCCGGCGCAATCCCATGCATGCGCACGTGCGAACAAAAACAATCGGTTTGGAGGGGAGTTCGAGGCAAGGGGGAGAGATTGGCTGGGATTATTCCAGCGGAGAGTGCGAGACGGGCGGATGGAGCAGCGTCGACGTGGCAGTGGCAAATACCGGCCGTACGCTTCTTCGAAATGGGTAGGCCAGGCGTCATACGCAAAACACTGGCCGTACGTCACAGTTTCGCTGGTTAACCATCTGTACGGAGAGCATGGGCGCATGTTTTGCACATGATAAGCCTATAATCATTTTGCGAATGCGTATCAGTTGCTTCTTTAAAAGTGTTGATTGATATCGTGTCGATAAAAAAAGAAAAAAAAAAAAAGGAAAAGATATGGTAACTTCGATGAATGAATGGTTCCTTCTTCTAGTTGCCTGCGTTAAGAAATCGCGATAAATGTATCTCGGAGCCTCATTTTTGTGGCGTACGAATGCGGAATGAAAAAATGAAGGAGATAATAAAAGGCAGTTAGGCAAATGTATTCATCTACAAACACTCACGTTCCACCCAAGCCCTGAGTTCCGATTGCTACGGCCCCCGGTCCTATTGAGGGCAGCATCACTCCGGGCAAACTATGTGCAACGGATGGCCAGGAGTTTATCCCGGTGGCGAGTGAATCGGCCATGCACAAATATTTTAAAGGTTCACCGTCCTGGTAATGAGAATGCGACGAACGGTGAATGAGTGCTCTGGTCTTACAGGTTACAAGAACGATTTGTGTTGCGGCCCGTTCCCTCCCGATTCGGCGCCCACTCTGGGCCTATACCGAACAAATACGGGGCCGGCAGAGCAAATACGCCGTCCTGCCAACGGCTCGAACCTTTTTCTGTCCAGTAGGTGCAGGGGCCGTCATGTCTTTTCCATGGGGGGCCCATCCAACCGGTTAATGAAAGTACTAATTCATTAGCGCTGTGCTTCGAACTCGGAGTTCGGGTGGCCTTTCGGGCGCAAAGTAAAACAAAACTGGGTGGGAAAGACAGAAAATGGGAGAATAGGCACTGCCGTTGTAGAAAGAGCTGGATGTTTTCGCCGTTGTGGGAACGCCTCTGTGCAATAAAACACAACAAACCTGTGTAAACAAACTAACACCAACGCAAAGGTTGGACACAATACCTTGGTATCTACTCCCAGTCGCGGTCGCCTCTTTTGTGAACGTTCAAATGCATGGAAGTCCGCAATGCACGATACTCAGCGAGTATATTAGAGACACATGATACACCAAGTGAATGTGAGTCTCTCACCCAACTATAATGGCCGACTATGGCCCGGATATGGCGTTATAGACGAAGGGCTATATGCGGCTGGTTCAGTATTCCAAGATTTTTCCCTAGTGCGAAACATTTAGGCCATGTATACTTCTTAGTGCGAAATTCTACGCACGCGCGCTGATCAACACGTGGTATTTGTTAAAAAAGCTGGCCGGAAGCGGGGAGATTATGAAAAACAAGCGTTAGAAAAGAAAAGGTTTTTCTACTTCGTGTTTTTCGGCATCTTGCTGCGTTGATACTCTCCACAGTTCACAAATGTCTGTTTCTCTCTTTTTATTGTACAACAATTTATAGGCGTTGTGCGTAACGTTTTGCATGCGCTGTTTAATGAAGGCGGATTTTTCAAAGCACCGGGCCCTAGCGATGTAATAGCGACCAAGCAGATGAAAAATTCTACCGAAGGATGAAACAGGGATGAAATTTATGGCCACAAGGTCACTCATCGCTTTCGTGATAAACCTGCACTGGGTGACAACGATCCGTCGTATAACCTTGTCCACCATTGCACGTCCGTCGAATCAACGGTTCACAGCACTTTATTTTAAATATCAGAGGGGCGACATTGTAGTCTTGACTTGAAAACAATCAAATTCCTCTTTTCATTTACCGTTTTAGACGTACGATTTTTTTACGTGGCTGTCTAACTTGGTTACTTAGTCGAAAGCTGCTTTCAATCAAACTTTTTCATGGAATTACGTTTTTATATTTCAGACTGTTTTTAAAGCAAAAGCTTTCTTTGTGGGACTGATGGCGTCCTGTAAAAAACCATTGCACTTCTGTTCGGACTGATAGACCGGACGACGCCGAGCAGGCGGCTATTGCGCTCGCCCTGGTTGACAGGAGCAGGCCTTTTGTGTATAGTGACTCAAAGTCAGCCGTTAGGGCTTTCGAGAAGGGCTCGGTGGCTAAGGTTGCTTTCAGAATTATGAAGACCTGTGAGATCTCTCAGCACTACTTATGTTGGTTTCCTGCTCACCTTGGGGTGATTGAAGGAGCCCCTCTGAATCTCAATGAGTCTGCTCATGCGGCAGCGCGAGACCTTACCCTCCGCTCTGCCCCGCGCCACGGCGTGACAGCACTCCCTGAGAACAGAGACCCCCCTTCCACATACAATGAGGTAACTAAGTACTATCTTCTTAACCGCAGGATTTACGGTTTGCCGCATCCTAAACTAAACCGGGCTCAGGCACTTACATTACGCTTACTGCAGACTGGCACTTATCCTTGCCCGCGGAGGCTCCACATGTTTTATCCTGAGACGTATACGGAGCCTTATTGTATGGACTGTGGTGATTTAGCCACACTGGAACACATGCTCTGGTCTTGCGAGCGAATTGAAGATCCGGCTATCAAGGACGCGTCCAGGTGGGAGGCTGCACTTCGCAGTCCGAACCTGGACGATCAATTCTGGGCTGTCCAGCAAGCTCACGACGTGGCTGTGAGGCTTGGCCTTTCGGTCCCGACGTGGGAGCGGCCCGCTTAGTGGTTCATTTATCACTATTTGCAGGACCAAATAAAGTTTTCCCTCCTCCTCCTCCTCCTTCCCCCATAGGCCAGTTGGTCGACCGGAAGTCTCTGATAACACCTCTAGACACACGGCGCATGCGTGAAACCGGGATTTCATTGTGTCAAAACGGTTACTCGGAAATCGCGAGAAAGGAACAGTTCTACATAAGACAATACACGTATTGATAATTAAGGAGGAGCACAATAGCATACCTGTATCTGATAAACCACGTATTGGATTACATTTAGACCATTTGTAGATGCGTTAACTTATTGCGTGAAAACTCGTTGCATGGGTTCGTTCTACGTTAACTATTTGGGGATTTGAAGGTTTAAATATCGATTTCAGCGAAGGTTGGACGCACCTTTGACACAGTTTTGATGTGAGGAAGCATTCGAGCTCCTCTCAACATTCTTTAGCAAGGGAAAATAAAGCGTTTTTTTTTTCATCTGCTTTGCACGCCTTCGGTGCAGTGCAAGGATGCACAACCCTCAATTTTCCAGAGCGGCATAACTCGCTGTACAACCTTTCCGGTTCAATTGCAACAGTAATTTGCACACCGGCGTTTTTGGGGTTAGGTCTAAAACATCGAGCTTGGGTGACATATCACTGCTTTTGCAGCAATTCGCGGCGTAACAGACTGGCAGCGAATATGCAGATAGCAATGCCTTTATCGACGTGTTTGAAATGCTGTTATTGCTTTTGAAATCTGTAACAGCAGGTATAAGAAGGAGTTCAGGTGGAGTTGATAACCATATTGGTAAAGACTGTGATAATGAAGATACAATCAAAGATGTATAAACGATGCGGGACTAGGCGGATTTTTCAATCCTTGAAATGTGAGCCTCAAACACATTTTCAATTCCCCGCTTGAGATAGCTGTCCACATGATTTAAAACTGCGCCCTGTCATCCCGTCATGTGGTCATGAAAATTTACTGGGTCACACACAGAAGTTAAACTTGAAAAACTCACTCGAAGGTTCTGGCTGTTTCTTTGAGTCTAAATCAGATCAAGGACATAAGCTGTACTTTTATATGCATGTGCGTCACAATACAATTTTTTCTTTTTTTGCATGCATCGTTCCCTCTGCAGCAGCAAATCTATACGACTACACTACTGGGAAAGGATATCATGAAACACTTCGATCCTTTTTTCACTGGTCTCTGTCACTACTGCGGGAGGTGGCCGACACCTACCACATGGTGTGAGCATGCTACAATAATCTTTCCTCTCCCCCTAATCCAAACCTTGAAAGAGCGGACTGGGAGGCGGCCCTGCTCGGCTGCCTGGACCCTAGCGGCGCCGCAAGCCCCGGTTGAGCGGGCACGGACAGAGGTCATGACCAATGGGGTCACTGAATAGAAACTCCACCTAGTATTGTGAGGGGAGGGCTGTGTAGCAGCGACGGGCTTCTCCAAGGTATCTCTCTGTAATATACTAATCAATAAATATTCCCCACCAGAGTCACTTTATGAACGTGACGGAAAAACGGGCCTTCTAAAACGACATTAAACCCTTTTTCTTCCGCTTGCCATATTATGCCTAAGCGGCTTCTTTAATTTCGCATAATCCTATCTTAAAGAGGCACAGCACAATCAAAGCCATGAAAGGCTATGAATGTAGGAGCAGTCACGCGAAGGAAACAGGGTCTGAAAAAAACCCGCCCGCATCGTCCTACGGGGGGAACTTGAGTAAATGCGTCGCAGAGTGGTGCGGGTATTGCGTGAATGTTGCGTAATTGGGTATGGTTTGATAATGCTTAATTGTTATTTCGTCTTTATTATTCTTATTTATTGAATTAAGGAGAAGCGAAGGCAAGGAGTGTAAAGTTAAAGTCTGTCTTTATTGCTTGGTGCCGTCAAGCAAAGCGTCAAGTCAAGCGAAAGCCAAGCAAAGACGCCCTTGACTGAATTCCGAACGCGCGCTCCGCCGCTTATATACACACCGCCCGCGTTCGAGGGAGAGGAGTACGGGGGAGAGACGCGCATGCGCACACTTCCGTACACAAGCGCGCGAACTTTCCACGCACCCACCACGCCGTTATCACGTGTACACGCCCTGCCGCCGTTACTGTTGAGCGCGACGCAGCGCACGGGTAGCTACGACGCATGCGCGCACAGACGCGCTCCCCCCGCACCTCCGCACCTGTTGTTGAGAGCGAGGAGGGTACGGGGGAGAGACGCGCACCTGCGCCTCGACGCGACGCGCATGCGCAGTGAGCGTGTGGATGGCGCCGACAACATCGACGAGTGACATCGCGAGCCTAAGAAATGCTCCGCATTTAAAAGAAAATTGGAGTCAGCATACACGGCATAGGTGCTGAAAGGCTGAAGCATTGCGATATACCGATAATGTTGTCGTGTGTTGAATACCCAGCCACAGCGTATGCTTCGCTGATGGAGGCAAAAATCGGCAGAACTTATATTTCTTTCCAAGAGAAAGCAAAACTCTACGGACGGCATTCGGACCGGCATAAAGCGCCTTTTGTGACAAATTTTTCATAAGATGAGCGTGTTATTTATGTTTTTTTTGCGAAAGCTGTTACATACGAGAAAAAGAACCTTTAAAAAATTAGCCCCGTATCTTCTCTTTTTGTTGTAAATGTCGACGCAAGACGATAGTCGACTGGCGCCCCTGGCAAGTAAATGCATCCCTTCTCTTTCCCGCTCACCTTTCACGTTGTTCCTCTCCCGTCTCGTTCCTTCCAAGATAACGCGCTAGTGGTTTGCTCAAGTCAATTTAAATTTACCGTGTTCCACTGCTCCCAGTCGGGTGCCTCGATGCCAGCGCTGCCGTGCGGTGGAGACGTGCGTGAATAGAGGCACCCGACTACAATGTTAATAGAACCACGTTGCCCCCCTCTACAAGCGTTTCAAGCGGAACGCGGAACCTTTCTTGTGCAACCTTTCATTGCTGTTGCCCTTTGATTTTTTGGGATTCCGCTATGTAGAGAGGGCAAACGAAGGTGACCATTTTCTGCAGTTGATGTAGTATTTTATTTGCTACCACGAAAAGTAAGCATCCGAATTTTTTAAATAAAGGAACACTGCAAATATCACTCATTTATTGATTTTCGGCCTTATATTTGCGTAATGGTTTGCTCTTGCTCAACAATGTTGGCAAGTATGAACATTAACACTAGACATAGACGTTTAGATTTGCCTGTGAGTATATAAGACTATTGTGCAGATAATGTTTCACTTTAGCCGGCTGGCTGAACCGAGTGACAGACAGATATACTTACAGACAGACCAAAATTTTCCCGTTCAAGTAACCGAAGAAATACTATAGTCTTTAAAAAACAAAAGCCTTTTTTAAAGATAAAAATAGTTAAAACGCGAAGCTTTCTCCAAAGAAACCCGAGTAAAAGTCCAAAATCCAAACTGCTTCGACAGTGTCAGAATGACACAATCGGATAGACGTCCTCTTCATAACTCGATGTGCCCAGGTTTGACCCGACCACGCGAAGCGTTTTCTTTCTTGAGGGGCTGATTTACCTATGTTGACACCCATTGTGCAAGTTGGCTTTTGTGCAGTGCGTTTTGGGTGTGACGACTTGGATTTTGGACTTTGGTTTTGGACTTCGACGACGTTGCCTTTCGACCGGAGAAAGCTTGGTGTTTCAATCGTACTTTCATTTCACCCATGATCATCCTCACCGTCACAAAACCTTGGCTTTTCTGCAGTGCGTTTTGGGTGTAACGACTTGGTTTTTGGACTTTGACTTTGGACTTTGATGACATTGGCTTTCGACAGGAGAAAGCCTGGAGTTTCAACTATACTTTTATTTCACCCATGATCATTCTCACCGTCACAGAAACTTAGCTATTCTTCATTGCGTTTTGGGTGTAACAGCTTCGATTATAAACTTTAACTTCGGACTTTGAAGACTTTGGCTTTCGACCTGAGGAAGCTTGGCGTTTCGACCGTAATTTCATTTCACCCATGATCATCCTCACCGTCAGAGAAACTTGGCTTTTCTGCAGTGCATTTTGAATGCAACGGTTTTGAATTTCGACTTTGAAGACCTTGGCTTTCGACCGGAGAACGCTTCACGTTCCAACCCTACTTTTATTTCACTGACGATCATCCTCACTGTCGGAGAAACTTGGCTTTTCTTCAGTGCGTTTTGAGGCAGCATCGCCATCAGTGAGGCACTGAAAGCTTCGCTTTAATGCTTTAATTTACTACTTCGCTTTGTTTTCTACTTTGCTTTACCCCCGCCCCCTCTGACAGGGCGGAGGTTATGGGGCGTTCCACAGACAAGATCTTCTAATGAATTTAGTTCTCCGGATTGCGTCACTCCGTGTGGGGTTGTGTGTTGTGCGTTCGCATGCACGCGTGCGTGAGTGTGCTATAAAGGGTTAAAATAAGGTAGACTTCGACGCGTCATGGCAGCGGCAGCTTCTACGGAAGGTTGTACGCATTTTATTTTGCACCCCAGCCGCAGTTTCAAGCCAGTATTTCCCGTTTCCTCACATTCCAGGCCGGGTGTTGACGAAGAAATCGACCCTTTTATATCACGTATTTAGGGCAGCGACTAGCGCTCTGTACATTATCGGAGGCCCACGCTAAACGTTTAGAACATTCGAATGCTATCTGGAATATCCATGGCCGCTCTGTCTTGTACTCGTCGTAACTCCCACTTCCAGCTCCCAATACGCTCTCGCATTAGGCTAATGAGGAATCGGTCTACAGAATCTCGCGGAAGTGACCTAGTTTACAACTGAGCAACCGAAGGGTTAAATTATGCACGCGCGTCATTACTCGAAGGACGAACCGGTATCTCGAATGATGGCAGCCCACGCGTGTATGTTTGATGCAGAGAGCGAGCGATGACTTGCAATGAGCGACCAGGTTTTTGTGGAAAACTCTTTAATATAAAGCGTTTATGCAGGGCCAAAGAACAAGAAAATTCGCCTGGTTAGGGCATAAATCGATTGCGTTATTCCGTTAGCAGGAAAGGTAGACGGTTTACATGTGTGTTGACTGGTCACGGGCGGTTAGAGCAGTACCCAGGAGTGAAATGGTCGCTATTTGTGGAGGAAACGCCAGGTAGGGGCGTTGGGACAATGACCCAGGTTTATACGCTGAACCAAGCACCTGGGAGTTGGTTACACAGACTTCCTATGCTTGTTACATTAAATTCGAGGACCGTACAAAGCTTCGAGACAAGGTGTGAACTAACTCCGGCTTTTTGCACGTCAGCAAATTTCTTAAAATTCTTATCTGTCTTCAGTAATCAAAGATAAAAATGAAAACAGACAAGATGTGAACTAACTCCGGCTTTTTGCACGTCAGCAAATCCCTGAAAATTGTGTTCTGTCCTTAGTAATAAAAGATAAAAATGAATAAGTTCGCCTGATTCTCAGCTAGAATATATGGGTTGAGAACCGCCTCTTCACCCCGTTATGGTGGTAATAGGCAGGCCGATTATCCATGCTGGATTGCTGGCAGTTGCTGTATTTATGGTTTCGTCTGATTATAAAACGGCAACATCGCTCGATGATTCCAGGGCATCTATCAAACTGACTTTTCCTTTCTGGAAGAATAACTATCAAGCCTGGACACGAAAGCATAACGAGATTTTTGAACTATAAATATAGAATTCACAATGGCTTATGTAGATTCGGAGCAGTACATTGCAACTGAAATCCACCGGGCGCGGTTTTGATGCCTTCGCCACTGCGAGATACGTCGTGATGCGAAGGCAGTAGGCATACAATTTGAGGCTGATATAATTCGAGCCTACGCCCACTGCTGTAAAACGTTGCAACAGTACGACTTGTACCAGCGGAAGCTGATGCCATTGCTTTAGGGTAGCTTTCGCTGTACAGTTTGTTTTACTGCAAAGCTCGCTGTAAAGTGACTTTTTCAGCCCATTGTATGGCCCCCACCGAAAGAATTCGGCGTGTACGGCCTCCTCGTATGCAGTTACACCATTCAGTTTCCATTTCCAAACTTGGTCATCCCGACATGGAATCAGTCAACGGGGCTACGACTGGTTCGTCTTAATCTGGCTGCAGCATTGGCTTTTGTATGGAAACCTGGGACTACAGCTACAATGCCACCTACAAAGCCTGGTTTCATAAACGACATTCAGATAGCGGCTGCTTGGAGGACGACATTCCTTCAGCGCTGCGATCAAACCCTTTCTTGACCAGTTTAAATACCTGCAACATATTTCGTGTTACCACGGCTCCCTTTGCTATGGTGTTTGGATTACCTGTCTTTGTAGCCTTGCATTTTAATGCGTAGCATTCTTTGCCGAGTACACCCACAGCCAGGACCGTGTACCACCCTGCATTTCCACAAAAATGCAGATATCGCGGAAGTTCCACCTGCAATCGCTATAATAGCGTAAATGTAGATAACTGGTCGCACGAAATTTTGAAAAACTAAAAAATAAATAAAATATAGAATAAATACTGAAAATGGCGAACCACGTAGTGTCCTGTATTTCCACAATATTTCTGATATCGGGAAAGTTCCAAATGTAATCGTTAGAATTACGTAAATGAAGATAATTGGTGGGACGAAATTTTGAAAAACTTAAAACTAAAAAAAATATTAAAAAATTACCGAAAATGGCAAAACGCATAACGCGTGGCATTTCCACAGTAACGCAGATTTCGCAAAAGTTTCCCCTGCATTCGTTATAACAGCGTAAATGGAGATAATTGATCGAAGAAAATTTTGAAAAAGAAATACAGTAAGAAAAATGTAAAATAATTACGGAAAATGGCGAACCGTGTAACACCCTGCATTTAAACAAAAAGCAGATCTCGCGAAAGTTACAATGTAATCGCTATAATAACGTAAATGGAGATAATTGGTCGGACAAAATTTTGAAAAACTAAAAATAAGAAAAAAATTAAAAAAATTACAGAAAGCGGCCAAACGTATAACAACCTGCATTTCACAGTAATGCAGATTTTGTGGAAGTTCCACCTATAATCCTTATAATAACGTAAATAAGATTGGTACTGAAACACTAAGGAAATAAGAAAAATATAAAAAAAAAGAATACGCAAAATGGCAAACCGTATAACGCCCTGCATTTCTACATTAATGCAGATCTCGCGAATATTCCACTTCTTATCGTTTGTAGGGACTCAGCCCCTACGTGCGCGCGCGTATTACAGTTGTTACGAATCAGCCCGCCGCAGCGCTTTGTGCAATACTCCTCGGCTGCGTGGCGAAGCGTCCAATACGTGCGCCTTTTAAGCAGCCCCCCCTGTCGGTGACTCACGCTTGCAGCCGACGGATTCAAACGCGTCGCTACATATCTGGATCGTTGGCGCCTCGCTATCGGCGTGATCAAACTTCGGTGGCGGCCGACGCAACATGCTGCAACTTGTCCGACGGACGCGGAAGCCGCTGCGGAGACCTCCTCTCTCCCCTATCTCGGACTCAGCGTGCGCCGCTACTACCGACCGCTCACGAACTCTGGAAAAAGTGCAGTGTGTGTCTGTGCCGTTCGTGTTGTGTGCACAATCTAGAGGGAACGCTTTGAACGTTAGAGCTTTGGGTATAAATAAGACCCCCCAAGCGCTGTCGTTTATTCCTGTTTGAGCAGTGAATCAATGCTGTCACTCTGCCCGAGTCCTGTAATGTAAGCTCGCCCGTCAGGGCATTGTTCTTTGGCTTCAGCTCATCTCTCGCCATTGAGTAAACAATTTAAGTTTGCCTTCAGCTTCTGGTCTTCTTCGAGGCAGCAACATTGGCTGGCCGCTCGCTTCACCACCCTACCACACGCATGTCGGAGGCGACGGAGCTCGGTTGGGTACGCCTTCCCGTATGCAGCAACGGGTTGTCAGCGGTGGGATGACAACGTCGCAACACAGTGAGCGCGCGTCGGACAGAGGTCGTGACGTCAGTGCGTCATGTGCCCGTGCGTGCGTGTGCGATACACAGTTAGCGGACAATTGAACACGGGTGGTGCGTACCAAGCTCTGAACATGGGAACAACGGTCTCGTCTGGTATAAAGACTGCTTTCATGGGTGCGGTAGGGGGGAGTTCGACGGAACCGCTCGGCGGCAGCAGAACCAGGATGGCAGCAGCAAGGGGCAGACAACCGGACCGACGACTCCTGGCCAGCTCGGACTAACCAGCACATGTGGTGAGCGCACACGGAGTGGCTTGGTACAAGGACTCGAGCGTTGTCGGGAGTGTAGAGCGAAGCGTTGTATTATTTTTCTGCACAATCGGTGCCGCGCATTTGTTCCGTGTCACGTTGTTTACATTTCCGTATGTGTTACGAGCTGCTGTTTCTACGCATGTCATGTTTGTTTTGCCGTCCCGGATTAAACCGGTGATTTCTGTATCTTTCGTGTCGGCGTCACTTCGTCAGGCGGGGTCCCGGTCGCGAAACCTTCGCACATGAAGGGTGTTCCTTCACGTTATAATAGCGTAAATGGAGATAATTGGTCGGACAGGATTCAGAGAAACCAAGAAATTTGGCTGCAAAAAAACTCACACTCAGACAATCGGTATAACAATGCTACGCATTGGTAGATAACTATCTGAATTTCTGCATACTTTTTTTTATATCAAAAGGTCCCTGAATTTGAATTGCAATGCATGTTCCTTTGTTTCCGGCCGGTATTACTACTTTCCGAGGATAATGAAAATAATCGTCGTCCCACTGACCAGCCTGGGGCAAAGTTTGCAAGTTTGCGCAGCGTCACCACTGTTACCTTTAATGATGTTGAGCTTGTCCGAATCGCTTGCAGAAACCAGGCACGAGGCGGAAAGGGAATAGTCCGACTTTGTTTTTGGTCCAATGGACGAATGAGTTCTGCCCTCGGGTATCGAACGTGACCATCTGCTTGGTCACTTCGCTGTATCTAAAAACCGACGGGTAATAAAAAAACCATACTACTATAAAGAAAAAGAGCGATCTTTAAAGTGGAACGAAGGTAAAGGAAACCACCTGCGCAGTTCGCGGAAACTTCTACCTTGCTTCAAGATTTTCCAGATCATAGCTTCTCAAACAGGCACGTGGCCTCCACTTGCCGCTTCGACTGAGTTACAATGGGCTTCTTATGAACAACGAAGTTTTCATGTTTTGGCAAAGTTGTGGAAATAAAAAAATATTTGCTAAAGCATGATGCACTTTCGCGTTGGGCTTAGTCTGGTAAATACGACAGATAGTCCGCCGTACCTTAGATCTACTTATTCTGGTCACAACTGCCGGAGCATTAGGAATAAGGTTTACGAATATATTTATTTCGTTTTTAATTTATTGATTGATTATGACAACAAATTTTATAGTGATGATTACTTTTGTCAACCTCACAAAATATCTAATGTATCTACTCTTTTTTTTTTTTACGCTCTCTGCTTTTTCTAAACTAGCAATTAACGTTTCGGTCAGTCAATACAGCCTTGTAGTTCACACTTTATGTGTTGCGTTGAAACCACATTATCTGTATTGCCTTGAAACCTTGAAGATTGGGGAAGTCAAATAAGTCCATCATATGGATTTTGATGGATACGATTACAATACAACAAAATGCGACGAATAGTTTGTTTTCTTTTTGCGGGCCACACGTGCATCCGCATTTAGAGTTTACTTGTCCACCAAGCTTTCTCTTAATCCGTGAAGCTGTCTTCGCCACAATAAGTTCATGCTTGTGGAGAACCAAGCTTTACAAAAAGACTCAGTAGCCCGTGGAGCGTGCAGGAAACGTTTGGCCCCGACTAAGTTTGGTGGCCCCAGTATGCTGGCCAAACTTACTTCCTAAACGTTTTTTGCGATGCACCCTGGCTGCCGAAAGTGTAATGCCTTCTGTCTGCACAAAAGTGATAATTGGTGAAATTCAATCGCTATAATAGCGCAATTGTAGATTATCTGTCGAAGAAAATAAAAAAACAACCAAAATAATGAAAGCGCATGATAAAAATCAACTTAAAAACAACAAAGGTCGCTCTAATCTACCATCCTCGAGCAATTAAGGGAAACTTAAAAATTTCAAAAACAAATACAAAAATCAAACTGCAGGAACCATGCAAAGCGTTGCATGTGCACAATACTTCGTAATTGGCGAAGTTAGGAACTGTGAGGCGTTTTTTTTTATATAAGCTAGATCCAGAAAGCGAAACTAACTCAGATAATAGTGCAGTTACAAAAAAAAAAAAACACTTCGCAACTTTTCCCTAAAAAACAAGTGGCTATAACATAGTTACGATAATGCCCTGAAAACGGGCACGCAAATTATAGTTCGCATCGAAAATGAGCCAGATCCCACTCCTTCACGGATCTAAATGAGCCAAATCCACTTGCTCAATGGGGATTTGGTTTTGGCTTGACACTTGAGACTGTTTCGTTTGTGTTTCCGGAAGGTTTCTTTTTTTTTTTTGCTTCTCGGAGCTGGCTTATTATGAATTCCGACGGAAATCAGGCGATCAGCGAAAGACCTGTCCCCAGATGTCAACGACGAAGCGAACGGAAGAAGTGAATGTAGTGAAACTGAGAGGTGATACAAAGATTTCATTTCATGTCACCCGTCCCCACGAAATAACTAGGGCCATATTTATATTTTAGTCCAATATTTACTGTTTTACTACTTAGTTTATAGCCGCCGCTTACAAGCCCAGGCAAATCTCACCTCCCTCCTCTCTTCCTGAGGGCACGTACCCCTTGAATTAAGGGGAAAAAGAAGATATAAGCGGCCTTCTTGTGAAGTGTTTTGGAAAATCATAGCAAAGCAATGACGAGCTTGCTTACTTCGTGCCTTCAGGCGGGCACAAAAAAAATTGCCCCAGAGAATAATTCCAAAACAGCTGCTAATTTTGCTGAGAGTACTCACATTCTCTGTATGTATACTTCTACTGTTCTTGAAGCGGTGTTGCATATTAAGTGCGAATGCACTTTATAAGCGACCCCAAACAATCCACCGCCGGCGTCTGCGGCGGCGGTGTCGGCGTCCGCAGTGCTCCTCTATAAAGAAACAGCATCCGGCGCCAGGTTTCGATCCGCGGACTTTGCGGCCGCAGCGCGACGCTCTACCCATCAAGCCACGGACACGACGGTGATATCAGTGTTGACGCGCCTTATATCTTTAACGCATTCAAACTACGTCGTCAGCGGCGTGCGTTGGCGACTCAGCGGCGTTATAGCGGCTTGATAACTGCGTGGTGTACACGTGATACTACAAACCCGATGGAAGAGATGGAAGAGAAGGCGGCGAGGCGGTGGGCTGCGGGGGCCGAGCGCAAGCGCCGCAAGCGGGCCGACAACCGTGCATTCGACTTTCATATTCTCCCCCTCGGGGAAATGCGGGGGAATTTTTTTTTAATAACTTTACCACCAAAACTCAAGCGCACTATGCTTGAAAGTGCATTTAAATGAAATTTTCATACGAATGCCTCATCAACTTGAGTGTTTCCATTCAATATGAGCCGATTCCAAACTTATAACCTCAATAATGCTCTAATTTTCTGCGTTGTTTTTAATTACTTGTGGCCGTAAACTTCCCCTAGCTGACGCGTAAAAAATATCAAGTAATAGCTTTGACGGTTTAGGTCCGGTAACAAACTCCCGCTTGTTTCTAAAATTCGCGTTTGGTGGATCTGGGTCATTTCGAAAAAAAAAATGCCTCATGTAATCATCGTAATCGAGTAAATGTAGATCATTGGCAAAAAATAAAGAAACAAAACAAAACATGCAACAAAAACTCACATAAAGTCACCCTATATAGTCCAACGGGAGAGAAAAACGGCAAGAAGCAGCGCAATTTGTCTACTAATAGCAAAAACTGGTCATTAAAAATCTCAAAAGTGAAAGTTGCTTGCAAGAAGGTCAAACGATGTATTTTGATATCAGATTCGCCTGTTGGACTACAACTATTCAGGAGCATCATCATCATCCGTTAAGAAAAACAATATTTTTCATCGTCGTCGTTGTCTTCCTGGACACTGACGATTGGCTCAAGAAATAAACGTATACGCATAAACCTATCAACATCGCAACAATCTTACGCTTTAGTAGAGAATCCTCGGAATTTGTGTACATTTTTTTCAGCGACAGAGAAGAAATCTACGATTGCCCCGAGTACATACCCTTGTGCAAATTTCTCTGTCATATCAGCTTCGCTGGTAGCACGCCCTCACAGAATGAAATCACTCATGAATATTGTAGCGTACAGTGAATGCCTGCTTCGGGTGGTAGGGGTTTTTAATGAGGCACAAAAGACCAAACGGCTACAGCCAAGGGTCTAACCTAAAGCTCGAGAACCGAGGGACCGGGCCCAGCGCGCGATCCGAAGACGAAGATTCCGTTTCTTCTTCCTCGTCGTCGACCGTTGCGTGTGCCCTTTCTTATACAACACGTGACATTCACCTCCCCCCCAGGGGAAGCATCGTCCCGATGCTCGCATGAAGTTGTGGTGAAACAGCGATCCAGTATGGGCGTGTCACGTTCTTGCGAAGTAAGGCTTCATGCGGACGATGTGGACCACTTCCGACCGGCGTTGGCGACGCCGGGATGGAACACCGTCTTCCGGAATCACTGCGTACGTGACGTCACTCAGTTGTTTCAGAACTCTGTAGGGTCCAAAATAGCGTTTCAGAAGTTTTTCGCTTAGCCCTCGACGTCGGATGGGGGTCCACACCCATACATAGTCGCCAGGCTCGAAGGAAGCGTGCCTGTGACGAGCGTTGTAAAGAGAGGAATCCTGCACCTGCTGTTTTCTGATGCGATACCGAGCGAGCTGCCGCGCCTCTTCGGCGCGCTGCGCGATCGCTTGCGCAGTCTCGTCGGCATTTCCGTGGTCGTGTGGGAGCATGGCATCCAGCATCGTTGTTGCCTCGCGTCCGTACAGGAGAGCGAATGGCGTCATGCGCGTGGTTTCTTGCCGGGCCGTGTTGTAGGCAAACGTCACGTATGCGAGAATTGCGTCCCAATTTTTGTGTTCTAAGTCGACGTACATGCTTAGCATGTCTGCAATGGTTTTGTTCAAGCGCTCGGTCAGGCCGTTCGTCTGTGGGTGGTAGGCCGTAGATTTTCGGTGTGAAGTACCGGTGAGATCCATGATCGCGCGTACCAACGCCGAGTTGAATGCGGTTCCCCTGTCCGTGATCAAAATTTCTGGTGCTCCATGGCGCAGAACAATGTTGTCCATGTAGAATTGAGCCACGTCGAGCGCAGTGCAACGCTGAAGAGCTTTTGTTTCGGCGTATCTGGTAAGGTAATCGGTCGCGACGATTATCCACTTATTTCCCGAAGAGGAGGTTGTGAAGGGGCCCAAAAAGTCCATGCCGATCTGTTGGAAAGGTGTTTTCGGTATTTGTACAGGTTGCAGTAAACCAGCTGGGCGTCCAGGCGGTGTTTTCCGTCGCTGACATTCGCGGCAGGTGCGAATGTAGTGTTTCGCTGTCGCAGGAAGCTTCGGCCAGTAGTAGTTCTGCTTGATTCGGGAAGTTGTACGCGCGTACCCAAGGTGACCCGCAGTCGGCTCGTCATGACAGGCCTGTAGTATGTCGCGGCGAAGACACGCAGGGACTACTAAAAGGTAGGCTCTGCCATTTGGACCAAAGTTGCGTTTATAAAGGATATTGTTCCGTAAACAAAAGAACTTTAGGCCGCGTGCGAAGAGCTCGGGCTTCCGTGTAGAGCGGCCTTCCAAAAAGTCCACAAGTGGTTGCAGCTCGGTGTCTTGCCTCTGTTGTTTACACAACGTTTGGGCGTCGATTGCTCCCAGAAAAGCCGTGTCGTCTTCATCTTCAGTGCCGGGGCGCTCGACCGGGGCTCGGGACAGGCAGTCTGCATCAGAATGATGTTTTCCTGACTTATAGACTACCGTCAGATCAAACTCCTGAAGTCGCAGGTTCCAGCGGGCTAGGCGACCAGTGGGGTTTTTTAAATTGGCCAACCAACAAAGTGAGTGGTGGTCGCTCACTACCTTGAAGGGACGGCCGTAAAGGTACGGGCGGAATTTCAAGACCGCCCATACAACAGCCAGACATTCCTTCTCGGTGGCCGAATAGTTGGTCTCCGCACGGGACAATGTCCTGCTTGCATACTCAACAACTCTTTCAGCACCGTCTTGCCATTGGGTAAGAACGGCGCCTAGACCTACGTTGCTGGCATCAGTATGAATGGTGGTCGCAGCGTCCTCATCAAAATGGGCGAGTACAGGTGGCTCTTGCAAACGCCGGCGCAGGTCCTCGAAAGAATCGTGCTGCTCATTGGTCCATACGAAGGCGACGTAGTTACGGGTAAGGCAGGTTAGTGGAGCCGCGATGTGTGCGAAATTTTCAATGAAGCGCCGGTAATAAGAACACAGGCCTAGAAATCGCCGCAGGGCCCTTTTTTCCTTGGGCGTCGGGAAATTGGAGATAGCGGCTACCTTTTCATGGTCGGGTGTGACGCCGGCGTTGCTGACAACGTGGCCGAGGAAACGGAGCTTCTTATAACCAAAATGACACTTTTCCGCTTTCAAGGTAAGACCGGCGGCTCGTACGGCACGAAGGACTGAAGATAATCGTTTCACGTGTTCTTCAAATGTTGACGAGAAAACGATGACATCATCCAGGTACACGAGGCATGTCTGCCACTTGAGGCCGTACAAGACAGTGTCCATCATTCTCTGGAATGTTGCCGGCGCCGAACACAAACCAAAGGGCAGGACCTTAAACTCGAAAAGACCATCCGGTGTTATGAAGGCGGTCTTCTCGCGGTCGCGCTCATCTACCTCGATCTGCCAATACCTGCTCTTTAAATCCATGGAGGAAAAGTAACGGGCGTGGCGAAGCCGGTCTAGAGAGTCGTCGATTCGGGGCAACGGATAGACGTCTTTTTTGGTCACTTGGTTTAGCTTCCTGTAATCTACGCAAAACCGTAAAGTGCCATCCTTCTTTTTAACCAAAACGACGGGCGACGCCCACGGACTTCGAGATGGCTGAATGACATCTTCTTGCAACATTTGTTCCACTTGGCTACGAATTGCTTCACGTTCCTTGGTAGACACACGATAGGGATTTTGGCGAAGAGGTCTTACTGCGTCATCAGTGATGATACGATGCTTTGTGAGTGGCGTCTGTCGGACCGCAGATGTCGAAGAGAAGCAATCCATAAACTTCATGAGCAGTTCGCGGAGTTCTTGGCGCTGCGTGAACGGCAAGCTGGGGTTGACATCAATCGCGGGAGCGAGACTGCTCTCGCCAGGCGGGGTGCCTTGTAAGGCGAAGCAGTCTTCGTCACCGCCAGGAATGTCATCGAAAAAGGCGACTGCAGTATGTTTGGCGACGTGTTGGTGCTCATTACTGAAATTTGTCAGCAATAACTCCGCTTTGCCGTCGACTAAGTGCACGACACCTCGGGCAACTGCAACGCCGCGACTGAATAAAAGCGCATCGACACGTTCTGCGATGCCGTCTACAGTGCTTCGCACGTCGCAGTTGACGGATACGAGCATGCAGGAGCGCGGCGGTATGTTGACGTCGTCGTCGATAACCCGCAACGATGAGCGACATTCTTCGCTTTCCGGCAGGCGGGGGCTCGGCGATAAGGTGATTAAGCGCTCGCCCACATCGATGACAGCGTTATATTCTCTTAAAAAGTCCATTCCTAAAATGAGCTCCCGGCAGCACTCTGCTAGGACCACGAAAGTGCCGACAAAAGTAGCGTCTCCTATGCTGATCCTGCCAGTGCACTTCCCCACCGGCGTCATTAAGTGGCCCCCAGCAGTGCGAATTTGAATCTTAGGCCATGGCGTCTTAACCTTTTTCAACCGATCAGCGAGGGTCAGGCTAATGATCGAGTAATCCGCTCCGGTATCAACAAGGGAAACAACTTCATGTCCATCCAAAGATACGACGAGATCGGCGCTTCCACCATCGGCGATAGTCACTC
Organism: Haemaphysalis longicornis; assembly: GCF_048455015.1. Taxonomy (NCBI): domain Eukaryota; kingdom Metazoa; phylum Arthropoda; class Arachnida; order Ixodida; family Ixodidae; genus Haemaphysalis; species Haemaphysalis longicornis. The sequence goes on along the minus strand of NW_027526295.1, from coordinate 220,811,721 downwards.
TCGTCGTCGTGTTTTCCTTCGGCGGCTTCGCATGATTTCGAAGGTCTTGCGGGGTTATGCTATCAGCAACCCTGCCTCCCGGAGTTGCTGCTTCTAGTTTCCCCGCCTAGGGCTTGGGGATCTTCCCCTCGGCATATCTGTAGCGTCGCGGCGGCTAAGTGGAGCGTCGTTCCCTGGGGTCGGTGATCGATATCGGCGGGACGGCGAGGGCGAGGAAGTCTTCGATTGCAGCAGGTCTTTGCCCGAAGCGAAGCCGGGAAGCAGCAGGAGAAAATCCGGGAAGGCCAACCTCGCGGTACGGGCAACGGTGGTAAACATGGCCTGCTTCGCCACAGTGGTAGCATAGGGGCCGGTTGTCACTGGTACGCCAGAGGTCAGTCTTCCGCACTTGTCCTCGGAATGAATTTCCCGACGGCCAGGGGCGTGTACCGGCGGCCGCTGCCTGGGGACAGACGTCGGCTTGAGGCATACAGTTGGGCGCTGGGGCGCTCGCAGGAGGCGGTTGGCGACGCACTGCCGACGCATAGCCTGCTTGGAGCGGCTGTGGCTGTTGTTCCGGGGCTGCAAACGTTAAGGCCTGCCTGATTTCTTGGCGCACGATGTCGACGACTGATGCAGACGCCGGCCCGGGAGGAACGAGTCCGTGCAGCTGCAACTCCTCCCGAACGATAGATCGGACGAGCTGCCGCAGTGATCCATCGGTGGACGCAGCAGTCACCACAGTGCCAGTTGGGCTGGAGGATCTGCCGGCCCCACGGTCGTACTGTCGGCACCGCTCCTGCAGGGCTCGCTCGATGGCTGTCGCCTCTTTGATGAAATACTTTACAGTACGAGGAGGATTTCGCACGAGGCCAGAGAACAGCTGCTCTTTTACACCGTGCATTACGTGTCGCAGCTTTTTCGGCTCGGACATATCGGGGTCGGCTCTCCGAAATAGGCGAGCCATGTCCTCCGCGAACATTGCGACCGTTTCGTTGGGCTTTTGAATGCAGGATTCCAGAAGTCGCTGGGCGAGCTCTCGGCGGTCTGTGCAGGCAAACGACTCTAGAAGCTCCCGCCGAAATTCGTCCCACGTCGACAATTCACCTCTCGCCTCTCGGTTTTCGTACTAGGTCCTGGCGCCGTCGTCCAGCGAGTAGTACACATGCCCAAGTTTTTGTTGAGGGTTCCACTGGTTGAACGACGCGACACGCTCAAACTGCTCCAGCCAGTCCTCGACGTCTTCGAACGCTTCACCACGGAAGACGGCAGGAGTGCGCGGCTGGTGAAGCGTTACCTGAGAGGCAACTGGTTGCGTCATTACTTGCGGTTGAACCACTTGGCGTCTCGGCGCGTCGCTGGAAAGGAGGCCGTACTCAGAAGACAGGCCGAGTTGGCGGCGGCTAATCCGATGAACCGGGGTGTCAACAAAGCGTGGCCGTACCGGGCTCCGAGGAGGGGTCCTGGACATCAGGTGGTTGTACCCAGCACCTCCACCAGTGTAGCGTACAGTGAATGCGTGCTCCGGGTGGTAGGGGTTTTTAATGAGGCACAAAAGACCAAACGGCTACAGCCAAGGGTCTAACCTAAAGCTCAAGAACCGAGGGACCGGGCCCAGCGCGCGATCCGAAGACGAAGATTCCGTTTCTTCTTCCTCGTCGTCGACCGTTGCGTGTGCCCTTTCTTATACAACACGTGGCAATATTCAGCTCTCAGGGCGTGATCTCGGAAGAGAGAAAAACGGCAAGAAGCAGCGCAATTTGTCTACTAATAGCAAAAACTGGTCATTAAAAATATCAAAAGTGAAAGTTGCTTGCAGGAAGGTCAAACGATGTATTTTGATATCAGATTCGCCTGTTGGACTACAACTATTCAGGAGCATCATCATCATCCGTTAAGAAAAACAATATTTTTCATCGTCATCGTTGTCTTCCTGGACACTGACGATTGGCTCAAAAAATAAACGTATACGCATTAGCCTATCAACATCGCAACAATCTTACGCTTTAGTAGAGAATCCTCGGAATTTGTGTACATTTTTTTCAGCGACAGAGAAGAAATCTACGTTTTCCCCGAGTACATGCCCTTGTGCAGATTTCTCTGTCATATCAGCTTCGCTGGTAGCACGCCCTCACAGAATGAAATCACTCATGAATATTCAGCTCTCAGGGCGTGATCTCGGAACCAGATCTTGCAAATGAGAGAGATGCCGATCTTCTTGAAGGCCTGAGAAGTCAAGGTGTGACGGCAGTCAAGCGCATCACCATCAGAAGAGACGATAAGATAGTACCAACTAAACATATCATCTTGACTTTTGACCATTCCACTCTTCCTGACCACATCAATGCCGGTTTTATCCGGTGCCCTGTCCGAGTGTACACCCCGAATCCGCGGCGCTGTTTCAAGTGCCAGCGGTTCGGGCATGGTACTAACTCGTGTCGGGGCCATATAACCTGGGCGAAGTGCGCCCAACATGACCATCCCACAGATAATTGTAGTTCACAACAACTCCTGTGCAGGGCCCACACGCGGCGTACTCCAGAAAATGGGAGAAGCTTCAACTTGAGAAGAAAATAATAAACATCAAGGTCACAGAAAACATAACCTTCCCAGAGGTGCGAAAGAGGTTCGCCTCTTTCCCCTTCGGGAGGTACGCTGACGCAGCTCGCCGGGGGGCGGAGCGGCGTCTGGTTTCGGCGGGGACCCAGTACCGCGAGTCAGACTTGGTCCCGTCACCGCCCCCCCCCCTCCAGGGCTGCCCCGGGCAGCCCAACCAGCCTCTGCACCGCTCGCTCACCCAGCAGCGGCTGTGGTGGCAACAACGTCTGTTGGGGATGCCGCTGCATCCACTGCTTCCTCTCCACCGGCCCAAAGCACACTCAAGGGCACAGAGATGGAGACGGAGGCAGTCGCAGCGACCCCCTTCCCCGCCTCACTGCCTGTGCCATCTGTGGTGCTCCCCACGCCTTCGGCACTGGCAGCGCAGGCAAAGAACACCCGAAAGGGTGCCACGTCAAGGGGGCCCAGTCCGCTAGGCACCCCCTTGCCTTCAGATGACGACATGGACGTAGAGCCCTTCCGGCTTTCATCGCAACGAAAGGAAAGGAATGGGGTGTGGGCACTGACCCATATCGCAGTGACCACTTCCCCACTTCACTAACATATATAGGTAAAGGCCCGAGCAGTTCATCTTCCCATAATAGGTTCAATGAAGCACGAGCTAACTGGAACACATTTACAAAGGCATCGAAACTACACCACACATCCATAGGACACCTACACGTTGAAGAAACTACCCAACTCCTCACGGCGCACATCCTCGACGCCGCCGAAAGGTCCATTCCCCACGCCTCTGGTGCCCCGTGCAACCAGAGGAGGCCGTGGTGGAATGAGGACTGTAGGCGGGCGCGAGAGGCTCAGAACAAGGCGTGGGGTATCCTTCGTCGCTACCCCACGTCGGGAAACCTCCTCTTGTTCAAACGGGCCAAGGCATACGGAAAACGTGTGCGCCGTGAGGCAAAAAGAGGTAGTTGACGCTCATTCATAACATCTATAAACTCATACACAGACACACTCAAGGTATGGACACGTATACGCAAACTCAAAGGACAACAGACACACCGCCTGCCCCTGGTTAGCACAACAGGGAACACACTTGAAGACCAGGCTAACACACTTGCACAACACTTCGAACACGTGTCCAGTTCAGCACACTACACGAACACTTTCCTGAAGTATAAACACTGTAGGGAAAAGAAGTCCCTACACGACAACAACAAATCACAGACTTCTTACAACTCCCTGTTTTCACTAATGAGCTGAGGGCTGCTCTGAGCACGTGTAAACCCTCAGCTCCGGGCCCAGACAACACTACATATACAATGATACAACACCTACACGCAGACACACTTGAAGCACTTCTACATCTATATAATAAAATATGGCTTTCGGGCGCATTCCACACTCTTTGAGGGAGGCCATTGTAGTGGCTTTCTTGAAGGAGGGAAAGGACCCGTCGTCCCCCTCAAGTTACCGTCCAATAGCCCTAACGAGCTGCCTGTGCAAGCTCTGCGAGAAGATGATCAATCGTAGGCTCGTGTACTTCCTCGAGTACAATGGTCTTCTCGAGAGCTGCCAGGCAGGCTTTAGGGTGGGGCGATCGACGAACGATCAACTGGTTGCACTTGACTCGTACATCAAGGATGCCTTCGTGCATAAGCAGTACTGTTTAACTGTCTTTTTCGACCTCGAGAAGGCCTACGACAACGCTTGGCGTTATGGGATCCTTAGTGGCCTCAAGTCATTCGGTGTTTCGGGTAACATGTTGAACACCCTTGTTAGTTATTTGTTAGAGAGAACGTTCAGAGTAAGGGTTGGTTGTGCACTTTCAAAGGTTCACGTCCAAGAAAATGGCGTGCCGTAAGGTGGCGTGTTGAGTTGCACTCTCTTCATAGTAAAGATGAACTCTCTTGGAAAGCCACTGCCACCAACAATCTCTTAGTCTATGTATGTAGACGACGTGCAAATATCTTTTAAATCATATAATATTTCAATATGTGAACGTCAAGTCCAGCTTGGTGTCAAGAAGCTTGCCGGCTGGGCAGGCAAGAATGGGTTTAAATTGAATCCTGCAAAAAGCTCCTGGGTTGTGTTCTCCAGGAAGCGCGGGATCCTTCCGGACCCAGACATTACTCTTAATGGCGTGACGCTTCCTGTGAACAAGCAGCACAAGTATTTACGTGTTGCGTTTGACCAGAAACTCACATTCATTCCACACATCAATGAACTTAAACATAAATGTCTGAAAACAATAAATATTCTGAAGGTTCTCTCCCACCAATCGTATGGTTCCGACAAAGAACTCCTACTACGGCTCTATACTGCTTTGGTTGGGTCTCGTTTAGACTATGGCAGTGTGGTATATGGGTCGGCGACTAAAACAGCGTTGCGAATGCTTGACCCAGTGCTACACTTGGGGCTACGGCTTGCGTCGGGTGCTTTTCGCACTAGCCCGGTCGAGAGTCTGTATGTCGAGTGTCATAAGTGGAGCCTTGAGAACCAACAGACGTACATGGACTGCTTTATGCTTTTAAAATTTCATCGCTGAATAACCATCCTTTTTATCCTGTCTTTAACGACACATCCACATCTGTGCTTTTTGTAAAGCGCCCATCCGTTCCTCTGCCCTTTTCACTTAGAGTGAGAGAGCGAGCCTCGGATCTGAGCGCTTCGTTTTTAGATGTGTACAGATCATCCTTTTCAGACATTTTACCTCCTTGGAAAGTTCGTCCTGTGTCCTCCGACCTTTCTTTTATGAAACTTGACAAAAAATGGGTACCGCGAGCTGCAATACTGCAGCACGTTCTGTCTCTGCAGTTTAAATACCCACTTGCAGAATCTTACAGTGACGCGTCTAAAACCTCCACTATGGTCTCCTGCGCTGCTCATGGTCCGAATTTCAGTGCAGCCAGAACCATGAACGTCCACACAACAATTTTTTCAGCAGAAACATATGAAATTTTACTGATTGTACGACACATAATTGAAAATCAGATTCCGAAGTCTATCATCTACACAGATTCCTTGAGTGTTGTTCGCGCACTGTCATCGCATACACCCCCCAAAAAACCACATAGTTAATCTTGTATTTAACACTATCATGTCTGTGTATGCGCAGAAGCATCAGCTGCTCCTCTGCTGGGTCCCAGGGCACGCTGGGATCGCTGGGAACGAGTTGGCAGACTAGAGGGCCGCTGCTGCTGCACTCAGGAACATTGTAGACATAACAACCGTACCATATACAGACCTCAAGCCACACATAAGACAACACTTGCGTAGAACATGGGAACACACTGAAGTGAACAGGCAGATAACAAGTTACACGTTATAAAAACACGCTTGGGACCATACACCACTGACACACGCAACAGACACACAGAAGTCGCCTTGGGTAGGCTGCGGATAGGGCACACCCATGCAACGCACTCGTATCTGCTGACGGGATCTTCTAGACCCCAGTGCAGCAGGTGCGGAGAGGCCCTATCCGTAGTGCACATACTAATCACGTGCAAGACACTTTACACAACCCGACACGAACACTTCAGAGAACTCTACAGACAACATATTCACCTACATCCATCGCTGTTTCTTGGTGACGATGCCATGTTTTCCGTGAAACGTGTGTTTGAGTACTTGTCAGACGTTTAGTTTTTAAACCTCATTTCCTATCACGCATAATCAAATCTGGCCCTATACGCCAGCCATCACCATTGCCATTAATTGATTTTATTGTTATTCTGGCTTTAGTAGCCCCTATTTTCTTTTAGATACTTTTGTTTGGCGCTCTTTGCCCCAGGTGGCCTTGCGCCAAAAAACTCCAACCATCATCATCATCATGGATATTTCCGTTTCTTTCACGTGCAATTAGGGAGTGAAACAAGTTGTCACACAATATTGCGAAATACCAAGAATATTTATTGACCATTAAGCAATCAAGTATCAGAACCCTTCTGTTAGCTTTCGACTATTTTCCTTTTTATAGCGTATTTCTATTGGTCCAGTCAGATTCGCTTTTTTTAATTTTGAAGCATCTGTACCCAGTATACTGAGGCTTTTATTTTGTTTGATGTGTCCTTTACTACATACCACTGAACGCATACCTGGATTTTTACATGTTTTTGTTGCCTTGTCCTGGCCATATCCTCGCATGGTACCTTAACCTTGGCCTCCAACATTCTCACCCGAGAGTGTCCGTTAAGACGCGGATCTCAGAAGCCTCTCTATGAGAACAGCTTTCACTTGTTAAGGAAATAAGGCGGCCTTATTTCCAAATGTGCTCTGAGGCAGTCGTACGAAAGCGACTAAATAGATGAAACCAATAGCCATGCGCACGCATGCGTCTTCTCCTCTGCTATCTTTCCTGAATGCTGCGGCTGGTTATCGAAATAAATCTAAATATCTCAACCAGGCGCTTCCAAGTCGTTTGCGAATTTCACGCCTTGAATTGTCAAGGGGTGCTGCTGAACGTTCCCGCGTCACCAAACATGGGGCGGCAGTTGTCAAGGTATGCGTATACGTTTATTTCTTGATCCAATCGTCGGTGTCGAGGAAGACGACGACAATTAAAAAGATTGTTTGCCTTAATGGATGATGATGATGGTCCTGAATAGTTGTTGTCCAACAGGCGAATCTGATATCAAAATAAAACGTTTGACCTTCTGGCAAGCAACTTTCACTTTTGTATAGGGTGAGTAGCATCAACTCGATCTTTTTTATTCGTTAATATCAAGGAAGGTACAAGACGAGAAGCAGAGACCGGAATGCATCAGATGGCTCTAAACGAAAACTATAACATTTCTGGACGTTGGCATGGGTTCCATTGCTTTAATGGATTTCGTTTAACTGCGGCATAGCACATGCGGAGATCGGTTTCCTTTTTTCCGCAATACGTGTAAGCTATTCTTACCGAGCGGGGTCCGAGATTGGTGCCTGTATGGTCGCTCCCATGGGGCAATATTGAAGGCCAAGGATGTAATGCCTATGCAAGGTGATAGCCGGAATGTTGTAGAAAGCACAACTTTTATAAGCTCTGCCCATTCGGCGTGAGGATCGCCATGTAACAGAAAACACGGCTATGTAGCGCTCCTTCGACTGTCGATTGCACTGAACTAAACGACGGGAATGAGGAAATACCTATCCTGGCGTCATCTCATTCTTAGAAATTTATTTTCTAAACATTTTAGCTTTTTCTCGCTTTCCTCTCTATCCCCATTTTTTAAAAGCGAAATCAGCAGTTTTTCTACCACATTAGGAGAACTTCTTGTTCGGGGTATCGCGAAGTAACGTTTTGCTGGTCTGCTTGTCTCTACCTCTATGTTTTATTTTTGTCTCCTCATGCTAGCTCAGATAACTGTTTACTTTTGAGAAATTCATTTATTTTTGTTTGGTAATCCCTTTTACAATTTCTTCTTGTTTTAGAAGAAGTACTGCACAACTCAATCGAAACCCTTCTTCATTTATATTGTGTTCAGGCGCACAATTTTTCCGTTGTATTTTTTCCCACGAAGGATTCTTACATTTGCGCATTTTGATTTGGAGTTGGCAATTTTATTGCTCCCAGAAAAAAACATTGCGCTGATGGAAAAGAGAAAAACGGCAAGCATAACGAGGGAAAAAAATTTCAAGCCTCAAATGAAACTCGGGCATCACTTTTCCGGCCGGTCTCACAACTTTTCCGCCACCACTTCATCCTATTTTAACACCTTGCAGGAAAGTCATCCTTCGCGTATCTTCTCGCTCTTCCCTGTTACCCACCTGGTATCTCTCTATTTTCCACGTTACCCAAGTTAAGCCTTCTTGGTTTGTCCCACCGTGACCATCAAAACTGTCTTGAGGTCAGAAGCCGTAGTACTGGCATGTATTGCAGGAGTAAGCCCTGTTCTGATCGAAGACGTCACAAACTCCTCAGGGCTACACTGCAGCCGAAATGCGTTTACGTCGCCCAAAACATGATTAAAAGGGGAGAGCTGCTTCCAGGGGACCAGCACGTGGAAATAACTACGCGTTCAAGGGACAACGGGAAATAATGGAGGCAGAGCGTCCAGGAATGCGTGAAACCCACGGCGCTGCGGCTTCCGTCGCTTTGTCGCCGCGGTCGGCCGGCCGCACGGAGGACGAAAAATCGATTTCACGCTTGATTAAACACCAGTCGTTCCTGGAGCACTTCAGGAACGCTGATCCTCAGGGCGATTAAGAATTCTAGGCGTATTTCACATTCCCGGGGCAACCGCTACTGCTGATGGTCTATACCCGCTTTGGCCGGAGAGTGGGAGAAAATACAGGGGTTATAGTCTTCAAAATGGAGGAAATTTGACGCATGATACGTGAACACGGCTATTTCCCTACTCACGTCAGCGCTCAAATGTTTATGCGTTAGCACAAAAAAGATATAAAGAGGTGTAACAGTATCAGAAGAAACGAGTTAAATGTCCTGAAATCTTGCTTACCTCCAGAAATGCAGCTTTAGAGTTGGGAAATAGCCTTTGAGATGGAGTTCGCCTACCTGTATTTATGCGTCAATCGCTTTCCATGTGTTAGGGAAGGAGCGTGCTAAGCGCAATAAAAAAGGGAAAAGCAAAAAGGTATCGATAAATAGCTCAGTGATGGTATGCAAAAATGTCATTTTCAAGCCTCCTCCATCCCCTCCTCTTCTTTTCTTTCACAAAATGCAGTATACATCTGGACACAGCAAACATCTGTCAAAATAAATGTTCATCACGAAATCACTCGGGCGAGAACGCACGCTGTCCGCCGCTAAAGCCCTAACACATCGAAGGTTGCTGCAATTCGTCCTGTTCTCACACCCTTATTTTTGTTTCAGTAACACTTACCAACTTTCCCATCATCAGAAGCTACTGCGATCATGCTATCACAGAGAGATTCTTTTGTATATTGTTAAATTCCTGAATTCCAAGCGACAATTCCGAAATGTAAAGACGATGTCCTATGACCAAGTGGTCCGATGGGCATTCATTGATTAATTTATTGGTGATCTGTGCGTTTCGTTTCTAAATGCAGCATCTCAGGGCCAGTTTACAGGTGAGACCTGTATATGTAATTGACATTATTCGCATCCTTCCCCGAAGCCTTACGCGAGTGAAGTTCTTTTGTTAACATCAAGAAACCCATACACCAATTTTCGCAAAGCAGCAGGCGAGACAGTTGATGCTTATGATGCTTTGTGTGCATGCCTGAGTATTTATGACACCCTCGATTTAAGTTGCGCTACCGATTGCGTTCACACATTTACGGTTACAAGGACTATCGTTCTAAAACGGCCGCGTTTCACGATGACATCTGAAAGGATAGATGATGCTGTATCTCCCAGACCTGCGTCTTGCTGCGTAAACCGCGGGAAATAGCAGTGGCTTTAGACCGTCCTGTTTTAAGTTTCTTTAGAGCAGAAAATTTAGCCCCACATGCCAAAAAATCAAAAAGAAAGAAAATTTACGACCAATTGCTCATTATTCAACCATGTTCGGTGACTGCTAATCTCCTGTAGGAATCGTTAAAAAGATTGGCTCCAATCCACGCAGTGAAGGTGGATGAAAAGCAAAGCTTTAAATGACACCTTCAGAAATTGCCCATGCGACATCACCTGAATTGAGTCGTCACGTGGCTCTAAAAAGAGGGAAACCATAGATTCTGCCAGCCGTTACCTAGAATTCGCAGGGGCGGCGTCTCGTACGCAGCAGCGTCGGCCACGGCCGGGATAGAGTGGCGGACGCCGCCGCTGTAGCTCAGCCGTGCATCGGCGGAAAGAAAACGGAGAGGAGCGTCTCTCGAAGTGTGAGACAGGGAACCTAGCCATCCTGATGTGCTACTCAGGCTACACCACCGCGCCACACAATCGCAGACACCGAAACAATTCGACATGTGAGCTTAGTGATTCCCATTTATACCGATTTAAACAAGTTAGTTTAGTAAGTTTGAGAATTGCGAAAAAGCTGAGGTAACTTTTCATTCGCTAATCATCAGATCCAGTTGCTCCTTTCGCCTTTTGTAACACCTCTTAAAACACAACCGAATTGGTAGTAACCAATTTAGAAAACGGAGTCCCATTCGTGACAAACAGTGCCCAAAAGGTGGCGTTCCTCTAGCGGCCAGATGTCTGTAAGTGGTCTCCACATCTGGTTTCCCGCCCTGCAAACCAATCCTTAACGTACCTTTGCCGTACTACCACTTAATTCCGTCGGGTCCGGGTTACCCAGGAGGTGCTGTCGAACAAGTTAATCAATCCGTGCGCAGGAACCGCGTAATGGACGCGAAGCTGCGCCAAAACAGGCCCAGAACAACTGTCGCTAAAGCAGACGGCAAATCCGTCCAGCCTGCGCACGCGTCGGTGTGAGCAGGCACCTGCGCGCGGGGAACGCTGGGTAATAGCGCCCTATGGCCGGGCCAACTACACTCTGCTTCATGAGTGAAAACCGCCCTCCCCTCCTCATCAGCGTTTGGAGTTTCTTGTCCCGCACGCCGCAAAAGAACCGTTGGCTGGTAAAGGTAGAAAGCTTTGCTTTAAAAATCACCCCGAACTTGGCCGCTAGGATGACTGCCATTACCCCAAGTTAAATTTACTTTCCATAATTAGTGAGGTCACAACTAAATTTAAAACGCTGCAGAATTACCGTTTGCTGTTAATATATAACCATCCGCGGAAGGAGTGGGGCTATAGAAAATCGCCGTCAGTCTTGTTTAGTGGGAACTATCCCGAAACAAATTATCTGACAATTAGCCGCTAAAACAACTCTAACATTGTGAGGACTGTTGCTAACTCTTTATAACTACGTTGTTCACACTGAAGTTGCAAATACTGCAGAATTACCGTCTGCTGTCAATACATGGCCTCCGACGGGAGGAAAACGGACATCCGCCTTTTTGGGCACTAGCGTAAAGCGTAAAGACTTTCCAAGTTTTATTCAGCTGTTTAAGAAGAAAGCTTTCTCAATCGCAAATACCAAACAAACGTTACTTGATTCGTGCACTCCTTGTAGCGCGCCCAGCTTTGTTGCTCGTCGTTCTTCACAAAATGGAAGGGCGCCGAGTTTTAAAGCGAAGCTTTTTTTTTTTTTGCCTCCCTGGTGGCGATTGTACATGAAAACGCACTGCACGAAACCAACATTACACAACGAGAGGTCACATGGCGATGACCGGTTTCTACAAAAGCACATCAAGTGCCTTAAGAGAAGATAACGTTTCCCCTGGTCGGAATCGAACCTAGGTCTCTCGAGTTCCGAAACCGACTTTGATAAGCTTGCGCCATTCCGACACGGCCGAAGCAGTTTCAACGTTAGAGTTTGACTTTCACTGAGGTGGCATGGAAGAAAGCTTCGCGTTTTAACCGTCTTCCTCTTAAGAAAGGGGCTTTGGCTTTTTCTTGAGTGACACCAATGGTGTGCCCGTTTGTATTACTTTCCGGTAATGTTACCATACAAAGGCAAAAGAAGTAAACCTCATGAAGCGAATTTAGTGGCACTACAAGATGGAAGCAAATCAAATCAACTCAAATCAAATGTTTATTTGTTTCAACACAAGGTTGGGGTTACATCAGAGCGAAAGTATCCGGTGAGACGCGTGCACTTTGGAGCATGTTTTCTTTGTGCCTGTTTACTGGCTCTTTTGAACATGTCACTTAAACACAGTGCCTGCTCCGCGTCTTTTACCGTTTGAGCAATACTGCTCGTTATAGGCTTCATTTAAATTTCGAAAAGTGCTCCGTGGGAACAATGCATTTCAAAGGATGACGTCTGTATACCCGGTTGGTTGGGTTTTAGTAAAAGTTAGTGTCGCATAAATTTAATTCGGCTCAAAGCGACAGACACTCGGCTGATGTGTGCGTCGGAAGCATATGACTCGAATTTGGGTCAACAAGCCTTGACATTTGCGCAATCGTGCCCTCTAATTTTAAGAAAGTTTTCGACGCCCCGCCTAAGCGGTGTAACTCGGGGTCAGCGACTCTCCTCCCGCAGAAGGTGGAAGCTGATTGGGCGGAGTGCCATTATCTCAGTTTTGTTGGGCCCTGGTTTGTTCACAATACACGTCCAGTGTTCGCGGTTTGGCGTCGCAGCTTGTGAAGTGTACTTGGAGGAGGATAAGTGAGCACACGGGGAAGTTTATAAAAAAATGGCGAGTAATCGTGACATGGCCGCCGACAAAGTTTTTTTCCGCATCGCTGCCTCTTTAGTTTCGTTTAATTTTTGTGCTTCGTGTATATCTCTTTAAAAACTTCCTCTCTTTTTTTTTGTAGTTTCACCGTTACTTTGAGTTTATCTCTGATGCCGTTAGGAGATGACATTTAGCTGCGCTTGCACATGTACGCTTCTCCGCGCCCGTTTCAAACAAGCTTTCACCCACCCGTCGCCTCCAGTGAAGCTATTTCTCTGGCCATAAGAGGTTGAAACACGTAAAAACTTACCTGTACCGCAATACCCCGTCCGAAAACTTTTCTAAACTACTGCCGACAAGATGCAGAAAAACTTTCATCGTGTACAATAGCTAGAAGCCTATATTGTATTACTTAGACTGGGAAACAATCTTTTAGTTGTTTTTTGTTAAAGCAACCTTCTTGCTGCGAAACGGAAGCAGTGTGGGTTGGATGCCACATGTGCGACGATCCATTTGATCTGCAGGAGGGGAAAGACGCGCCTTTTGTTTCTTTTTTTGTGCATGAGTGCGCGCGTGTGTACGCGTGTGCGTATGTGCGTGTGCTTGTGCATATGCATGTGAGTAAGCGGGTGTGTGCTTCCTTATTCCTTTCCCAGTTTTTTGCAGCCAGCACCCACCCTTTATAGAAATAACTGTCAATAATTATTAGTAATTTTCAATTATTTCTCCATTTTTTTATTCATTCATACATTCCTCCGTCTAAGAAAATTTCCTTCCTATTTTATTGGTAGAAGTATGATTGAAACACTTTCGAAAAGTAATTTTACCTGGCCATGCGCCTGGGTGTGCGAAGGTGCATGGCTTCCGGGTGAATTGTGTAATGAGATTTTGATCCCGCTCCTTAGGTTGGTGTGGATCTGTATTACACGCCACTGTCCCTCAACCCAAAAGAAACTATTCCTTTTCTCGAAACCAAAACCAGTGTAATAATTCCCGAATTACGCGAGAAAATTGCGTCTCTCCTCCCGTCGCTCCGGTAGTACTCGGATTAAGAAAATAGGAGTCTCCTTGTCCGCTAATTCTGAAACAAGCCCTGCCTAACATAATATTAAGAACGCGAAGCCTCAAAAGAAAGCAATGTTATTATTTAAACGCTCCTCCACATTTTCAGGCTGTAGCTTCTAACTAAGCTAGTCGATATGCAGACATTTTTTTAAGGTATGAACGTGTATGGCTGAACTTTGAAGAATCCTGTCGTGGGTTGATGAGTACAGAGCTATGCGCCAGTCTCTGTTTCGTCGTCCTCAAGATAGAGATGAGGAGACTGTGGTCCTTTTGTCGTGATTTTGCGTCGGAATGGTGAGCCGGGAGGACCGAGAGGCAATTAAAGCAGCGTCGAGAAAGGGAGCAACCAATCTTGATGTCGTTGCTGAACACGAAGCCCGGGCCGAAAGTTATCGCCAACACATTACAACAGCATCGGATAGTGGGGAATGAGATTATAAATAAAATGATCCTTTATTATTGTGCACAACTTTTCTGTGCTTAATGTGGGCTAAGCAATCAAGAAAATAATTAGTCAAACAATAGCAATAAGAACTGAATAAACAATAACCGAATATTTAGATGAATAATGACCACAGAGATGGGGGGACGTACTTTAATTCAAAATACAAGTTCGCTTCGGGGGAACGACACTCAATTTCCTTTTTAAACTTTTCACCGAGCCCATTGTTATGTCACTGTCCTACGTTGAATTTGGTTTCGTTTATGGCAGACTTCCGAGGAATGCATTGCCATTCAGTTAGCCACTACTAACGCGTATACTCTCAGCTCTGCCTAACAGCTTCCGGACCTGCGTGGGAAGTTACGAAACCATAACCGGGGGTGAAAAACAGCCACGTGAACGTCAGCCTCTATTGTGGTTCTGCACAAAACCATCACGGTTCAGACTGAATGCAGCAATGAAGCCCTTCGAAGCAAAACACCCGCGTGGCTTTCAAAACTCACTTACCCGTCGCGTCGGTGCAGTCAGCTTATACAACCCGTTGCAGAATAACATGCGGGGACGGTAATGAAGTTGTGACGTCAAAGATGGCGTTGTCATATAATAGGTGCTCCCGGTCGCCAGGAGAGACTGCGGCCGCTCGAGGGTTCTCAGCTAACACGTGTTTTTATAAATGTTGAAATTTGCCCAAAGCAGCGCATTTGTGGTCATGATATTTGCTCCTTTAGGTACTCGCGATCTGACTCTGTTGAAGTGAACAGTGAATGAAAGAACAAACAACGTTGATGTACCAGGAATCTGTGGAAAACACCAATCGCCGCTGAAAATGGCACTGCAGCTCATGTTGCATTGCAAGAAGAAGCGTGCTGCTTTCGGCCACTCACTATCGGTGTCTTTCATGGCGCAGCTTTGAGAACCGCAGAAAAAAATGTTTCATTTATGGTCAGTGTTCTCTTATAGATAAGCGGTCATCTATAGTGTAACATCCTGCCTACTCAGACAGTTTTGTACCGCTAGTGCAAATACGTTCGGGCATGGTACGGCACGATTACAAGTCCTAACTAACCAGTTACTTGCGCAAAATTAGGGCATCTGAAAGAAAGGCACGTATATTAATCAAACAATAGCCTAGTTGCCTATTCTACACGTGGAAAAGGGAAACAATTAGAAAAAAGAAGAAAACAGGTAAAGAAAAAAGGTTTTGGATCTGTAATACAGATGTCTTTCTCTTGACAAAGAAATAACTGATGTATGAATATGCAGACAATTTTATCTTAACGGGTGGCATACTCTTGTCACCTCAACAAACCTCGACAAACGTTCAAAGGGTAGCACAAATACCTTGTTTGCGTACGCTTTCCACGACGTGCATGGTATGAGAAAGGTGACACCATAAGACGTGAAATTACGAAAATATCCAATGACAATAGAGCAATAGAGGCCGAAAACAGGGGGGGGGGGGGGATTCAATGGGAAGATGCTCTCGTTTTCGACGAAATATCACGCCCTTACATTTTTAATTTATTGTTAGGCACAAACATTCCGTTAATGTCCGCAACGATGTGTTTTCCTCGTCTGTTAGTTCATTGAGTCATTTGGAGAGAAGAATGACCGGGTATCGTCAGAACGAATATATAATACATTTCACCACCCAGTCCAAGTTGCAGATGCATAGTAAGGGAGGTTCATCCATAATTTTTAAGACATCTGAGGAACGGTATTTTAAGACAACGCATTTTAGTCTATCGCTGAGGTAGGATGCAGTAACTTGGAGAGCAGTGCCCACGTACGTTATGGAATATTTAAAAAAGGGCCTCTTTTTACTACACCCGTCCCCCCTTTTCTTTTTCCCAAGTAGGCCACCGTGTTATACTTGTCGTAATAAAGATCTTGATTTATTGATTTACTTAAACTCAAAAGCTTAAAACATGCTCAGAGGGGGAATTTGCGATTCAAAAACACTGTATGTGCGTGCGCAAAAAGGAAGAAATCCCGGGCCGCCTTCTCTAACGTGAAACCTGGGGAGGGGCGAAGCATGTATTGTATAAGTGCATGTACTCTTGGCGCCTTGGCGTTTTTGCCCACGGAGATTAAACCATTCGGTTGTAGATGTATGCAGCTTTGCTGTAAAAGTATTCTGTTTCTCAAGTATGAAGCGTTCTAGCGCGAGGCGTTGGAAAACGTGTGTCCGGGTGTGTTCCTTTAGTACGCGTTTTTCCCACCCAGATGAAACGTTCTGGCGCGAAGCGTTGGAAAACGAGTTTCCCGGTGTTTTAGTACCGTGACTACGTGAAACGACGACGACGACGATAGGAGACGCTGACACCAGGAGCACCTAAGGGGTTCTGCTCCTAAAACGAATATGTAAGTCACACAAAAAAGCACGTATGTTTACAAAAAAAAAAAAAAGCAGCCCCCGCCCTCCCCTCCCCCCTGGCCTAAACCGATGCGGCAACTTTGTTATCACCGTACAGCCATAGTATCGTTTTTTTTTTTTTTTCGGAGGCAGGCATACGTCAAATCCAGGGATTTAAGAGCATGCCCGTAGTTTCCCCTATTAGCTCAACACTGAATTCGCCGGGGATAGCCGTCAATGGTGCGGCTTTTGTAAGTGCCCATGGCAACAGTGCTGGGCGTCGTTCACCAGCAGCCGCACTCCGCGGCTGTTCGGGAACAAAGGAGGCATTACGTTTGTATGCGACGCGCAGCCAAAGGAGTGCTGCCGGCAAATGGACCCGTGAAAGCACGTTCATCGTTAACGCAGCGCACGTCTTATGCAAAAGGAAGCACTCTTGTGCTTTTGTTTCTATTATCAAAAGGAGGGCATGCTCGGCTTAGTGGGGCGAACACATGTTCCTGATTCGCCACCGTTGGTGCTGCAAGTCAGCGCTTTTGCGTTAGAGTCCTGGGGAATAATTCTTGCTCTTATTCTTGTTCATTTCTCCCTCTTCTTTGCTAGCATTGGATGCTTTGCGGTTACCGGCCATGACACTTGCGACCTCGGCTCAGAATAACAATAGTCATTTCTGCTGGCGCCAAGACGCTACATGCTGGCAGCGGGAATATCTTAAATATTGCACGACCATTCGGAAGTAGAATCGCAGGCGGGACTAAGTCAAGTGAAAATGACTAGCAAGAAACATGGTCATAGCGGTTGCCTCTAGGGCACTCGGATTTTACTCATACCCGAATCACTAAGCTGTGGCAGCCGTAATAGCGGTGGTGTCTGATGCCTTTAGGGCGCAGCCCTTTGGTTCCGGGTCCTGGGTTTCGCGGCCGCGGTGGCTCACGCGCCATGGCGTCATCTCTCTCACTGCGCGTACCTTTCACACTTCCGCCACAATTTACCTCTCACAGGAGCGCCCTAACCCTCGCACTCTCCCCGGCGGCCGCTCTGTTTGCCGCTCATCCGAACCACGTGACATTTGAGCGAGAGGTTCAAGCACGATGTGCAACAACATACGCGGCGGCGGCGACGGGCTGCGAGAAAACGGCTGAGTAGCGCGCTCTGCCCTTCGTTCGTTGATCGCGCGATCAGTTCCTGAGTCGCAGCAGCTATGCGCCGTGACTGAGAAGATTCGCGCTGCACGCAAATTTTGCATTATGTATTATAGTCATTTTCAGGGCTTTTTTAGTCAACAATAATGTTACCCACTGCGGACTACGTCTAGCCATTGCAGTTCGAATGTCCGGTATTTTAAAATAACAACTCAGCCTCCAAGCACCGGCTTTGCCTAAACTTTTTCTGCAGATTCCCAGGATTACTTTTTTGTGCATACCTGCTTGAATTTCGGATTTCGCATGCAATAGGACCCTGCACAGCTGTGCTGAATTTTAAAAAGCCCGTGAAGGCAAAGCACAATATTGGTTCATTAAGACACATCTTTCTTCAAATAAAAACTGCATAAATTTTAACAGAACTTTCAAGCAAATATTTGAGGTATTAGGGAAAGCAAGTTAACCAGTGACCACTAACCAACCACTTTCTCAGCAGGGCCTTACAACAACACCGTGACATTTTGCTTTGCTATTGGCTGCTTTGATTGCACTGCAGGTGCACCTATTTGCGTTCGCTCGTAACACTTGAATTATAACAGGCAGTTAACCACACACAACTATTTAGTATTACAAACATTATGTCACCGCTGAAATCAGAATGTTTTTAATTGTGTCTAATTTTTTTCATTTTTTAAAAGTAACATCTTTCGGGGCTGGAATAAAGTTGAATATTGTCATTCTAAAATCTAAAATTTTAAAGCACTTCACAGACTCAACTAGCATGCTAGGTTGTTATTACTTGACCAAGGGGTTGATACTGCACTTAAGGGGGATATTGTTTAACTTGCGCCGATTATAGCGTCCATAAATTATTGTTCTTGCCATTCAAGCACATTACACAAGAACTGAACAGGACTTGTCAATAAAATGTGTTCTTTTTCCTATCATCCACGTTATTTGAGTCATTCTCCCGAACTGGGCCTCTTGCCTCTTTTTTAATATAAGCCTTTCAATCAATCAATTCCCAAATCTATGCGCATGACTCTATGCGCCAAATCCCAGTTTACATGTTATTGTGTTTTACAAAAGTACTTATGACCAGAGCTTTATCATAACTAAACACAATTTCGGTTATTACATACAGCCCCTTGTTTTCAGTGGTCTTTCAAGTGATTTCCCCTCGATATTGAACGTGGATTTTCCTCCTACCGCGTTACAACTGAGTTTTTGTTCTAATCTGGGGCTAATACAAGCCTCTGAACTCTGACGTCAGGCTCTCATCCAGACGAAGCGAACAGGATAGCAAACTCATAGTGTAGAGGCCTCGGCGAGTTGGTGAATGATGACGACGAAACGGGAACAGCGGGGATTTGTCGTCCTTCTTTCATCGCGCGTCGCTTCGAATAAGCGCCGTTCCCGTTTCGTAGGTAATAGACAAGGTGCCATCTGTCAAGATCTTTGAGGCCATTTTTCATTCCTAGATACGTACTTCAAACTCAATTCTCCCCTCCCCCCCCCCCCCCTCCACGGGAAATATCGAGCAAAATATAGGGGTAAATGTCGAAATGTAGTCAGTATATCCTTGCTGCGAATATGCTATCCAACAAACAGCTCGCATGCTTCTTTTTATCTATTATCTTTTTCAAACACAAAAACCTGGAATATTATCTGTACCGTACCTGAATGGTGTATCGTATATCCATGCACGAGGATGCAGGAGAATAGCTTCCACATCATTGTTTTTTGCTTGTATTACGGGAAATAGACTCTGAAATACTCACTCTCCCACTCCGCAGAAAATGTTCATTGCGTGTGAAAAGAGGCTTCGGCGGCTTTCACCCCCTCAGCTTTCCCCCGTCTGTTTTAATCGACCACACAAGCGGAACACTTACGTATTTACTCGATTCTAAGCACCCCCTTTTTTCCAAGATAGTGATGCCCAAAGTGAGGGGGTGCTTAGAATCGAAAAACCTAAATCCCCCCCCCCCCCCCTTGCCACTTTTTTGTAGCGTGAGCTACACTGGCCGAGGTTGAGCAGTTTCGCGTAGCTCCTGGAAAGCCGTGCTGCGCATGCGCGGGGAGCAGTGACGTCCCACGGCGCTCGCTGCCATAGAGTTTCATACTAACATATCCTACAGGGAAATATGGCGTCACTGTCTAGCAGAGCCGCACCTTGATGAGCGTTCTGTCATGTACCGGGCAGGCACGTTCCACTTGTTCTTGGCATGGCTCATGAACGCGCTAAAATGTTGACTCTGGGTGCAAAAAAAGCAAGAATATTAGTGTATCAGGTTCATCAAAATTGTTTTGTTATTGTAAAATTCAACCTCCAAAAAGATTTATTTGTCAGTGATTATGTAGGAGCTTCATGCACGATGAACAAGAAAAAATTGTACCTTTTTTGTTATTTTGGCTTCGAGACAAAAAAGAAGCCATATGGCTAGCCAAGCAGGCGAAGAACGTCGCTAGCGGCAACGGACGCTGCCCACGGCGGCCCGCGACTGCAGCGACATATTTCCCTCTAGCATATATTAGTATGAAACTCTATGCTCGCTGCCCGGCGTCTCTCACGCGCCCCAAGCGCCCAGCGTCTTCGCCGACCTCCGTTCCGCACGTGGCGGCACGGTCCACTTGATGATCATCGAGGGGTGGCCGGGTGTGGAACCGATGGCTCGTGCGTCGCAGCGACACCGGCGTGCGCCTGTGTAACCAGCCAGCCTAGCTCTGGGGCGATTGGTGACGCTGCGCCGGAGCCGCTTGATAAATATACATGTGTCACATAATTCGTATACCGTGTGTGTGTCATTAAAGCAGCAGTAAGCATGATAATCAAGCTAATCCTAGACAACCAGCAAAGCTAAAACTAACCGCTGAACCTTAGCTCACGCTACGTCTATCCTGGCATAGCCGAGCTAAGCCACTGCTATTCTTTTTTCTCGGCCTAATCTTGGCGAGACGGGCGCAATAAATAATGTGTTATTTGACCAATATTCAACCGAAAAATAGGTACAAACAGTGAACCCACCGCTTTCGTATAATGCCCAGTCCCCTTCACTACCATTCGAGTCCATTGTGCCGCTTCGGTCGCTGCTTTCAGTATCCCCCGACAGGTCGTCTTCTGTTCCGTTGAAGCGGTTTTGTTCCTTTGCCTTGTTTCTTTTAATATAACTTTTATATATGTGTAGAGGAGTTGTGAGCAGCTTGCGTTGGGCTTTCAACTGCCTGAGCAGGCTTCCTTTGGCTCTGCGTGTAAAAACACTACTAAAAAAAGACAAAACAAAGGCGTTGTCTCTAATAAAATATTTAGATAAAGCGCGTTTTTAATTCCCCTGTGGGACGCCCAAATTGAAAAAGAAGGCCAGTTTTGAGCTCATGTTTGGAGTTTCTAGGTACTTCCTTTATTCCTGTGATAGGTGTTTCCCTGGTTTGTACCTTTTGACGATCACTGAGACCTTTGGAACATTTTCATCTTCTATAAAGTACTTGGTACTTCGTATTTTGTTTTTCATTTCGGCTGTATTTCTAAAAGTCTTCACACCTCGCTGATTATAATGAAACGAACACTAGCGACGCGGCTTTGGACTGAACATAAAGTAACGCTTCTCATATTACAAGAAAAATAAAGCAGTATAAAGGGATGTTTCGTAATGGGCGCGGGAGCAACCCAACCGCTTTCTGGGTTGGCATTTCGCAGCGAAACAACGTAAGATCGTTTAGGATAATATGGTAGGAAAATATAACAATTGGATAGTGACTAACGAGTATATACATGTAACGGGAACAATTCCATACTGAATATATTCTCACGTAGCGGCAGGGCTACGTTGACCCACCATGATTATAATGAGGAGCGATTTACATGGAGGCAGCAACTTTGAGTGGTGTAAAATAAATTTAATTAATACATAATTTTACTCATGACTGTATTACCTTTAATAATCTGTAACAGTGAACAGCAACAGCCAATAGTACAGCCACCGCGGTAATAACGATTTTAAAGCGGCGCATAATGACGGAAATTGAAAAGAACGTGGTTAGTTTTTTCGCACTTTTCACGCCGAATTCTGAGCTTACCGCTTCGCGTACACGTGTAATATCTGGATAAAGTATCCCTGGCAGTGTAATCTAATCGTCGCGCAGTTTTTAAGGTGTGCTGCAGCGTCACTTCAAGCTAACTTTGCATTCTTCTGGCACGTCGACAAAGCAACTGCAGTACGCTGGTGGAGACGAAAGTACGTGTCGCACGAGAAAATAAACGAAAGAACCCAACAACCCCTCCCTCTTCCGAATAAAAAGCAGGCATTCTGTTGTATTTTTCTCGCCAAGATTTGCATATAGCCGATCATACTCAAACGCCGTTGGGTCAAAGGTGCAGAAATTGAATATTTAGACCCAATATGGGGCATACAGATGATCTCTTATGGTAAGAATCCGCTCATGCGCTAGAAAAAGCGTTTTTTTTTTCTTGGGAGGGGGGGGGGGGGGCTAGAGGGGGTAGTCTCATGGGAAATTTTGGGAAAGAAGTATTTTGGGGTAAAATATTCTTGAAGCATGTTGTATTCACGTTAGACTGCACTTGTTGCAGGTAGCGTAAGGGGAAAGGGGGAGCTCGATATGAAGAGAATGCAGTAGACACACTGCAACCACCCAATCTACGTGGCTGTCGAGTTAGCAGCGAGCAAACTTTAGCATAGAATCGAGGTCACAACATAAAAAACATATATTAGACGGGGACAATAATCGGCCACGCAAACTCTCCGCAAATCGAATGCTATAATATATAATCTCTATATTATGCAAGATATACTAGTTTGACCAGGCCCGGAACCAGCCAGCGATATTTTGAACTTGTAGCAACGCAACCGCAACAATGACATAACATCATTAAGAACCTACGATAAAAATCGCTTATTGCGGCTTAAACTTTATTAAACGGGATCATGAACTGAAACCCTTCCCGTTCCACCGAGGTATAACCGGTAAATTAAATGATTGAAAATACGCCCAATGATTGGAAAATACGCTTAACCGTTCTTGGCCCTTCCTCGCGACTTTCCTTTTGCATACCTACCTACCGCAAATGTAACCTGCGCCCACCAATAGCCCGTACATCTGTCCATCTATCCTCGTTTTTCGCGCCGAAATATCAAAAGACAAAAATAACCTACGAAACCAACGCCACGCACCAAATCGCTCACAAGCTCACTAAGGGAATTAATATTCGAAGTCATCAAATGACGCAAGAACCGATCCATTATGCGTAGTACCACTCAACGGCGCGTGTGCGGTGCCTTAAACAAACGCATTTGAGCATATTTGGAAGCAAGCGCAAGGTCGCATGCACACGCATGCGTCCCGAAGTCGTGCGCGCTTAGCGTACTAGTTCTAGCTGATTAAAATGACGAGCTTATTTGGAAAAACCGCGCCATAAGGCCTAATTAGAACAGCTTATGAATTGCCTTCTATGATAAGTTTACAAACACTTACGAGTAAAACTTTTCTTCGTTACTGGTGGGACACGGCGCAAACTGTAAGCAGATTATGGCTTCTGTAACAAGCTTAGTATTTGGTGCAAGAGAGTTTCATACATCCCCGTTTACTTAATCGAAAACAGATTAAGAACAAAAAAAAACGTTTGAGTTTTAATCCATCGAAACCACAACCGGTATGTGAAGCTCACCATATGCACAACGGTTCTGAATAAGTTAAGTCCCGCCGCAGTAGCTCAGTGGCCAAGGCGTTGTGTTCCTGCGTTTATGGGCACGTGTTCTTTTCCGGCGGTGGTGGCTGCTTTTCTGGTGGAGGGTAAAAGCGAAATGGCCGCATGTGGAGATTTCGGTGCACGTTTTAAAAATCCCTATGTGGTAAATATTAAACCAGGGCCCTCTACGATAGCGCGCCAAACAGCCCATGGGTGTAGCTTCTTCACGTAGAATCCCCTTAAATATTTAAATATACTAATTAAGTTTAGTTAGGTTCCCTGGGGTTGTATACAGTGTCATAACATTACTTCACACTGGCATCGTTTTTTGTTAATCAGAACCACACGTTTCGAGGTTCAGTACGAACTTCGCGACATTGAAGTCAGTAGCTTATGCCCGAGCCGCTTCACGGCACCACGACCTTGCTTTTAGCTACGTTTGTTTTATAGTGCACATGGATAGGAAGTACAATACCTAGGGGCCATTAAAAGCAGGGCACAGCATTGTGTATACAGAACTGTGTTTTGCACGAAGGGCTGCGTATACAACGAGAGTAGCTGGTAGGCGCTGAGTCGACTACAAAAAAAAACAAAAAGTGCGACAAGATCTAAAACATTCTACCTTTCGTGAAGGCCGGAGCAGTAGGAGGAAGAAACTGCCGTCAACGCTAGAATAACCCAGACAATATGAATTACCCTTAAACATGCAGAAATGTACACGCGTACGAAGTGCGATGCGTTCCACGGCACGTATACAGTGGCTGAGCCTAAGGAACGTGACGACGACTTATGAAACAGCGAAAGGTTCCCTCCGTATAGACCCTTAACGTGATGTGTATACGTGAAAAATATGCAGCGCATGCGGTGGCCATTTGAGGTCGTTTAGCCAATTACGCTCCTACGTGCTCATGCATTTCACGCTTACCTGTCCGTCTTGAAAAATATTACTTCGAAGAAAGAACAAACGTTGATGATATACGTTGATAGCCGGGGCGAGGAAACGTAAACGCGGGAACTCGTTAGTGGAAAGAACATGCGGGTCGCCTTGTGCGTGGAAAATTTTGGAAAAATAAACGACCGTTCATTAGATGCCTGGTGGGGTTACGTTTCCTGAGCGTTTTCTAGGAGTCGTCTAAATAATGAAGTCTGTTGCGTGCGCCGTATATAAAGGTAACCGATTTTAATATACAGGCGGAAAGCCTCCGCCTTTCGTCGCTATATTCGTATGAACGATAGGCTGTTTCGTTTAATTTCATTTATTTTACCCTCAAGACCAAAGGCGTTACAGAGGGGAGGGTGTTACAAACAAAACAGAACATTCAATGTAGCAAAAAGGTAGTGTATAGCAGGTCTATGAGGTTCCTGAAGTAATAATATTAGCTGAAGAAGCAGGGGATAGTTTACGATGGCGGCCATTGGTCCGGGAAGGCTGTTCCAGTCATATGCTGTGCGAGGACTGAAAGACTGAGAACAAGATTTTGTTCGACAGGACAGGATTGCAACTTTATGTCGGTGATCAATGCGGGAAGAAAAATTTGAAGGCGCAGAAATCAAGATGGAATGCATGTGGGGATTGTTATAATATATTCTATAAAGTAAACAGAGGCGAAAATACTGACGACGATGGCCGAGCTGAGGCAAGTGAAAAGTATTTTTCTTGGAGGTTACTCTGGAGGCTCTACTGTCATTGCTCCTTATAAATCGTGCAGCGCTGTTGTGAACGATTTCGAGAGATTTGATTAAAGTTTCAGTGCCTGGATCACATATTGATGCAGCGTATTCTAATTTAGGCCTTACCAAAGTTGGGTACAAAAGTGTCTTCAGGTAAAGGGGAGCAGAAGAAATGTTGCGATGAAAGTATTCAAGCATGCGGCTGGCGTTAATTATTTTTTCAATATGCAGTGACCCTAAAAGCGACGAAGTTGCGTGCACCACTAAGTATAGCGGTATGACGCTACGGCTTCTAGCGATACAATGTTGAGATTATAAGGCATTGTAAGGGGCAGGAGAAGATGAAACCCGTAAGAAACGTATAGCTTCGCATTTAGTACTCTTTAGTTCCATGTGCCACTTCCTACACTGCGCGGATACTGCGCCAATACCATTCTGAAGCAAGTTGGTGTCGTTTTCGTCAATTATTTCGCGAAAAGTAACAGAATAATCAGAAAGCAGGTTAATACTAGGCGAAACACAATCAGGTAGATCATTAATACAAATCAAAAAGAGAAGGGGGCTCAATGCCGAGCCTTGCGGCATGCCAGAGTGAGCAGGGCTAGAAGACGATTCTTAGTCATTACATATTACGTACTGCGAGTGGTTCAGAAGAAATTGTTCTATCCATAAGGTGCGGTCTACGTCAAGTTGACTAAGGTTAAAGAGAACGGATCTATGATATTCTTCATCGAAAGCTTTCGAGACATCAAGTAACAGGCAACCCGCGCATGAGCCGCGGTCAAGAATGACATTAAGTTTATGAGTGAGACAAAGAAACTGCGTTTCAGAAGAGAAAGTCTTCCTAAAACCGTGCTGGTTAGTCGAAAGAAAAAAAAATTATTTCAAGAAAAGTTACTAAGTGGTAGTGCAAGATATGTTCAAGTGTTATATATGGGATATTTGTTAGTGATATAAGCTGGTAATTGTGAGGTGAGTATTTTTGAACGAACGTAAAGGGACACTGAATTGATATGTAAACATTGCGGGATTACTTGCGCAAATTGTAGTCCGGAGTCCCCAGACCATGGTTCGACAACCCTGGGCGCGTTTACACGATTTTATTTAGTAGAAAAATTAATTCGAAAATGCTGTCCTCCTCTCTTTACGCTCGCCCATTTTCTGCGGCGTTTTCGTGTGACGTCGAGAGGAGCCGAGCTCGCAATTGGCTGCGCTACTGCACGGCTCCCCTGCCTTCAGACAGTCAGTCGGCCCAGCGTTTCGTCCGCCGGCCGCAGACGGGTCGTCGCAATTCGTTCGCTCAGTTGAAACGAAGCCAGGACACGTTTGTGAATGGTAGAATCTGCCTTTCTTTACTTGGTTAGTTTGTACACTGTATCTAGCTCCAAGTCAAGGTTGCTTCACACAAACGCTGCACAAGCGCACATGCGACGCTTCGCTGACTGGTACGCCAGTAGGAAAATATAAGGTCTCTTGAAGGCGGGAGAAGAGTCAGCGAAGTCAATATAGGTACTAAGGAAATAAAATCAACTGATATTTTTACCGTACAGCATAAAACTAGGGTGCGGGAAGCACTTTTTTGCGCTGGGCGAACAAGCACAGCGGTCAGCAGCACGACTACGCATCTGCGAACGCTTTTCCGTCTACAAAATGCAATTGCTAGACGTGAGCTATTGTGGAAACTCGGGCGACGCTTACTGCACCAGCGCAATACAACAAATAGTCACCTAAGCTGCTTGAAATGCCAAAACTAAATAAAAGTGTGAACTGGTTGTACAATATATACCCTATATTACCAAGGCCAGCGGAGACCGCTCCGTGGACGAGTTGTTTGGTGTGCTAGATATGCCACCGCAGGTATTTTGCAAGTCAGGAGTTCGAATCCCCGCGGGTACGTGCTTTTTTTTCTGTAAGTTAGCTTTTTCGTTTTCCGCCGATGTTTTCTATATTGAGTTCACCTTTTTTTGGGCCGCAACGTTCATGGCTCCACGAACTAGTTTACAAAACGCGCGCAGGCTGGCACTGGCGCGCTAGCGAGTTCTCGTTGTAGCGAGTTCTCGTTGGCGTGCTGTTGCCATAAGCACCGACTGCTTGCAGGCAGTGGGCACAGGCCAGAATGAACAGACCCTTGGCCTGGTGCGAACACGCTTTTTACGATACAGGCATGAGGGAGGCAAGCTCCAAATATGGGGGAAAAGCGCATGACATTTGGGCGTCTGCGGGTACGCGGAGGGCGTTCATGCACTGCGTAGGTTTCGGCTAGTGAATGCTACGATTCCAAGCCGTCCTAGGAGGCTTATCTTTATGTATTTTTACAGCTGACAACATGGCAGAAGCGCGGTACGATGATTACTGAGTTATTGAGAATGCCCATCCAACAACGCCAACGGTTGTGTTTTACAGAACCGAAACCGAAACCGAAACTTGTTTGGTTGCTCACCTTGGGCATCGTCCAATCACGGTGCCCGCTCCTCCTAACGTCACAGCTTTAGTTGGTGCGGCCGCCGCAAACCGCGCATGGTAGTTTTTCTTCTTTTGCGCTTTGTAAAATAATTACCGATTTGTCAATCGTAAGAACGATGAAAAGTGTGCTAATTTGAGCCAGTCTACACAGTGCAAGCAAAAACGGGAGCTTGACAAATTCACTTCAGTGTCCCTTTAAGGATGGGCACCCCCTTCTCGACCTTCCAGCCAGCAGAGACGGTATGGCTCGTATGGCTATCCAGTGACTGCTGAAAGATATTAGCCGAAATTGTCGTCAGATGCAATATAATGTTCTACGGGAATTCATCAGTGAAAAGGTCAGAGCGGGAGCTTGATGGCTCTTCCAATGATTAAATTATTTTAGCAACACCTTGCGGATCAATTATGATGGGATTCATTGGGAGGTACTCATACTTGGTTTCCAGGAAGGAAAATCACGAGGTGAGGTTCGAAAAGTTTTGCAAAAAACATTCTTAAGTTCGGATGGACAATCAGCATTCGGAATAGAAAGGAAACTGGGCTCGACTATAGCTGAATAGTGTTGCGCTAAGGAGTATTAACAACGCGTCAAGACTTTTTAGGATCCTTAGCAAGCATAGAGTGCAATGTGTGTAAACATAATTATTTTTCGCACGTTTTAATTCGTGGATTTAAGCATTGTTCCCGGGTTAATAGGAAACCCAGAGCTGGTCGGAAGGAAGGCGCTTAGCCTTACGGAAGAAACGTTTCTTACGGTTAGACAGCCGTCTATGGTGGGTGTTATACCATAGTTAGTTTCGGTTAGAACGGAAACTGCGCAAATGAATGTATGTTGTCATTAGCTCGTGCACTTTATATTTGAAAGCGTTCCAGTTGGTTTCAATCGTTCCTTCATGAAAGTGGTATAAGAAAGGGCCAATAAACCGGGAAATTTTGGCGTTAGTAATGTCAAAGTTTGCATTGCGGTAATCAAGAATTTGTTGAGTTCTACTGATCGTTTTTGTTACAGGAACTTTAACCTCAAATGAGAGTGATCACTAAGTGACCACTAGGTCCAGGTATGATACTTCAGGGACGAGTTCGGAGTTAGTCGTCAGGACTAGATCTAGGGTGTTAGCGACTGCCTTTGCGACTCTTGGTGGCTCGAGTACTAGTGGGTACAACAAAAATAAACACCACAGGCTTAAAAATTCGGGACAGTGAGTATAGTGCGGGATGCATTCCAGAGGTACAGCAGTTCATGAAATTGACGGAAAATTAGAATCATCTAATAAAAGTAGCGAGGCATTCGGGTGTCGTGTGGTAACAAAATGTAGGGCATCGTGCAATTCGGAAACAAAACAAGGGGGATAAGAGGGCTACTTATTAATGGTTACTTATCAATGGCCGATAATAGAACGACGTTGCTACACCGAGATGAAATCTGCCGACCAAATAGCCAGAAAACAGTTGGTTGATGTCCTAACCTATATTTAGAAGGTGATGAATAGGGGAGTTGTTTATGAAGCTATTTGAGGCGTCTGAAACAGACAAAAAAAAATCAGCGCAAGGGAATGCGAGCTTGATTTACTAGGCCAATTTGTGATGCCATCGGGGATTCTGCTCTGGTAGCACGAGACCTTGCGATGTATAAAAAGAGGGATGGGGCTGAGAAAGGTGGAGGGGGCAGTAAATCCGGAATCTATTCAGTCTCGGCATGCGGAAGATATCGAAACCGAGATCGCAGTGAGGATCTTTGCTGCTCCCTGCGATCTCGGTTTTGATATCTCCGCCCAGTCCACTGCTGCTCGCTGTCGTCCACCGTGTAAACAACTACCAACCGGAAGTGGTACACTGGCTGGCTACAAACCAATTGATTCATTCTGGGGTTTAACGCGCCGACACAACGCAGGCGATAAGGCGTGCTGTAGTGGAGGGCTCCAGAGCCCTCCTAGAGGGCTCCGGAATTTCGAACACACGGGCGTTTTAATGCGTAGTATTCTTTGCCGTGTAACACCGCAGCAAGGACCGTGTAGCGCCCTGCATTTGCACAATAATGAAGATCTCGCGAAAGTTCCAAATGTAATCGTTGTAATATTGTAAATAGAGATTATTGGTCGGAAGAAATTTTGAAAAACTAAAAAATAAACACATATATTTAAAAATTACGGTAAATGTCAGAACGTATACCGTATCGCATTTCCACAAATGAAGATTTCGCGAAAATTTTACCTGTAATTGTTATAATAGCGTAATTTGAGATGATTGGTCGGACATGATTTAGAAAAACAAAAAAAAAATGGCTGGAAAAAACTCACACTGAAGACAGGCGGCAGAAGAATTCTACGCATTGGTAGACAATTCTCTGAATTTCTGCAGAATTTTTTGCTTCTAGCCTTCATCAGAAAAGCGGCTTCGCGGCCGGGAATCGAACCCGCACCCTGGTTACTAATCAAGAAACCCCTTAGACTATGCTCGTGTGAATACGGTTGCTGGTGTTTCGCAGTTCTCGTTAACTGCACCGTCACTGGAGACCACGCACTGGGCTCATCCCCGACGGCTCGTTACAGCACGCGGATTTAGCATACGCGCACAGACGGTGCTAACAAGGGTACTAACGGCAAGAACATGGGTGAGAATTTCCTGATATTTCGGAGGGGATAAAACGTCTAATGAATGCCCAGTGCGGCAGCGGGCTCCAAATAATGGCCGCTTACGACGTCATGGTCTTTGTTCCCTCACCACTTACAACTAGCCAAGAACCACCAAACACACGTAAAGCACGTGGCCATCATTTCCACCGCTCTGCATTTTCCAATCTTCTTTTTTGTGTGTGAGCGGAGGAAGATGACGGATATGAAAGGCCGCTTATAAAAGTATGTTTTCTGTGGCGGAACAAACAGGCCAGTACGGCAAGAACATCCGCTTCGGTTGTGATGTCGCTACCCTGACGTGCAACAAACCGCATATTCGGAGAATGTAAGCTAAACAAACGGCTTTAAACGGCGCAGATTTGTGTACTCTTGCCTTTTCAATATGAAGCGCTAGCCTTTATGACTGCGATAGTTAACACTGGTTACCTCGATGCTTGACGCTCTAGATGGGATTGATTAAGTTGGAATGACGAACGCTTGAGAGTGAAACTCCAGCATTAGCCCTTTTTTATAAACAAATGAAGCTTTTGTCAGAGTTGAAAGCAAGTATCAGAGTTTTCACTGAATCTGTATGGTGGGAGCATGACGCGGAGTTAGTAACCCCTTGGCAGTGGACCACGTCACCGGGACAGTCACCAGTTTTTCTCGCGCTAACGACAACGCATTACAGCCTCTTTAACACGTAAGCATTCTTACCCCCCCACCACCAAACGTGCACACCGCGTCCACAGAAAAATGCATAATTGGCAAAGCTAACACATTTAATCGTTATAATAATGGGAATGGATAAGATCGGCGCAAGGAAATGAAAATAAACAAATTACAAATAAAAAACAAATATATCGATTTTATACACCGTCCTCACGAGACATATTGAACAATAAAACAGAACCCCGGAGACTCACCGTGAAACAGAATTACAAATATCTTGAAAAAACACCAACCGTGCAGCCTTAAATCTGCCCCTAAACGCATATATCGCGAAGTTAGCATGTTTAACCGCTATAATAGTTGAAATGGAGGTAACTGGCGGGACAAAATTTTAACAATAAAGCAAGACAAATTGTGGCGGCATACTTTAACTCCCTTGCCATTATAACAATGCGGTGAATTTCATTTGCGCTAAAATATTTTTAAACAGTAGTGAGCACACTTTTTTGTAGTGCGAAGCACTCCATTCGTAGTTGTGTTAAAACCCACAGCTGTTGATTTATTTTCTCCGGAGCTCCTTTTCCGCCTTGTGCTAAAAATAGACGCTTTCCAGAAAAGCGTAGGTGAGCTCGAATTTGACTGCTGCTAAGAATGAAGTTCCCTGACCTTAGGATTATCAAACGACGGCGTTCACTGTATGATGAAGCATACAGCCTTGGTAAAAGAGCCGGCTTGACAGCAGTGTATTGAACGTTAAATTGTGACTGCCTAGACAATGAAGTGTTCATGTTAAGGCAAATAAGCTCAGTCTGATTTGTTTGGCTGTACAATCTTGCTGGTATTTCTATTTATTAGATGTTTCAAGGCGCCTTAAAATTCAGGAACCAGCACTTCGTTGTGACCAACATGTGCCTAAAGAATAAATTTATTAAATTCCGTGCCTGGCTTTTGTAGAATTTACTTTAAACTAAAGCTTCCTTTTTACGACGGAGAATGTGAAGGAAAACAAACTGATCAGTAGGACAAGTTTCTGGAGTCACCAGGTTTCTACTTTATGTCCTGAACAAGGCTCATATTTAGGAAAAAAGCCAAAGAAATTAATTTAGCAGAAGATTCTGAACCTACAAGGCGAATTATTCTGCATTCAAAATCAGGGATTTAGGTTTTATTACATGAACGTTTATGTTCTACCTTTACTTGACAGATAACTGTCGATTTTATAATGTTTTTTTTTTCTATTTCAGATTCTAAGCCTTATTATTCGTTTGGTAAACCATGTTGAACAATTCCACGCCACCTCAAGGAGTTAAAGCTTTTTTCTCCCCGAAGCTCTTTTCCCAAACCTTCCTTTTTGTCGAAGCCGCGCAATTGCACAGAGTGAGCGGCGCTGTATGAGCGGCTTCTCACAGCAGACTCGTCGCGTATATTTTACGAATTCCCAGTTTGCTTTTGAGAGCGTGTCTCCTCTAGTGGCTACCAAAACTTTTTTATGCCATGGCTCAAAGAATTCCGAGTACAAGAGATTTGTCATCTGTGACGTAATACGAAGCTAGAAATAACGATCACGAATCCCCATAGGATGTCTTTGGAATGGCGCGCCCGAAAGGGCCAAAAGACCTTCAACGAATGTTTCCAATTCTGTCATCATTATTTCTCAGTGCACCCTTCGTTGAAGCAGCGCAAAAATAAAACATGTCACTGTTTTTTTAGTTTACGGATATAAGAACCGCACACCTAGAGGCTTCCTTGCAATGTGTGGTCTGTGGCTTAGACGTGAGGATTTGTCGTGTTTGTGAGAGCTCACAGCAAAAGGCTTCATCACAGAATCGTAGGTGGTCCAAATGACAAGAAGGTTGTCCATAAACTTTCTATCGATATATTACCCCCGGCTAAAAAGGGAAAAAAATAAGTCAGGTTTCTTGCCGACCGTTGAAAGACTGAAGAATGTCTATAACGGCTTCTGTAAAAAAGATAGGATCGGGGAACCTGCCTAGTGGGAACTGTCGGATATATGCGCAAGCCCTTCTGTTACACGTTCAGCCTCTTGAAAACCGGCTTCCGTACGCTACAGAAATAGCCAGTGGGGAAGCCATCTTTAAGGGCAATTTAAGTAGTCTTATAAACAGTAGGAAGGTCCCACAGCCTCTATTGAATACCTCCAAAGACGTTGAGTGTCCGTATAAAAATCTACACAGTGAGCCCCTGGAAAGTCCGCTTCCCTATTAAGCGAAATGTAGTGATGAGAAGAGAGAAGAGAGAGAAAGACAGAAAGAAAGAGAGAGAGAGAGAGAGAGAGAGAGAGAGAGAGAGAGAGAGAGAGAGAGAGATGGAGGAGGAGGGAGGAGAAAGACAGAAAGAGAGAGAGAGAGAGAGAGAGAGAGAGAGAGAGAGAGAGAGAGAGAGAGAGAGAGAGAGACGGTGGAGAAGGGAGGGAGGAGGAGGGGGGAAAGAGTACTTTATTGAGCATAAAAGTGGGTGGCTCTATTAGTCCCGACATCCGCGAAGCAGCGTAGCAGCCTAAGCGCGAGCGATGAGGCGTTTCTTCCTTGCACCGTTAGCTGACCACCTCTCCCTTCCACTGCTCATGGGAATGGGAGGAGGATGGGAGGGGGGAGAGAAATAGATATTTATTTATCGGACAGGTTTACTCCCAACATAAGGGGAGCTGGTTAGTCCAAAGATTGATGTATGCGAAAGGTACTGTGGCTTTCTTAAGAATAAACGAGGTAATTAAACTTAGATTGAAAGGATCATTGCTGAAACATGTCCTGTGCGCTCAGTGTACACTACGATATGTACAGTCATGAACAAATGAAATGTGCACACGATAATAGGAACTGGAATACGCAAATAACGTGATTTCTTTCCATGTAAGTCATGTAAAGTATATATACAGTATATACACTACAGTATATACACTGCATATTCCCAGTACATATACACTATATGTACAATATATACACTAACCCGCACCAACCGTAGGCCATTAAAATTTGTGCACCTATACACGGTACGCATACACACGCTTTCTTGAAGCATCGGAGCGTAATATAGTATTCCTACATGCATCTTTGTACAAATGATACAAAACGAACATAGTGAAGTGCACCTACGTCCGCCTATATGCAGTGAAGCACGTAACCTCGATGTGTGTTGCCCCACATTTTTGACAATATATTGAGACTGAAATGAAAGTATGAAGCTTGAGAAAGCACTGTGGAAGATAATCAGGCATTTAAAATAACATGTTGCACCAATCAGCCGCAAGTATGTTGTAAGAGTTTTGTTAAATACAATTACTAACGTTTCTCGAGCAGAACACATTTTTGTTCAAATAAGCGGGAGTTTTTATTCTATATATTTCTGTCTAATTTTTCTCCTTGTCGTACAGTCGGCGCAATCGAGGTCAGTTTCGTTTTACAGCGTCCCTTTCAGGAACATACTCAATGCAGTTGAGGCACAGGATTCGCTTCCAAGCCTTTCACTAGCTTTTCTTCTTCCTACGCAATCAGTCGCACCACGCCTTTGCTCGACGAGATGCGGGACCTAAGGGATCACGGGCACGCTCCTCCAGAAAAGAGGGGAAGGTATAGGAACCCTGGCAGGGAGAAAGCTGCAGGCGGATAAACGACCCTGATATCGGCATCCCGTTCATCGGAGCCGCGGCGTTCGTTCTCTGGCAGCGCCGTTAAAGATTCATTCTCTACCGCGCAAAATGGCGCCTCCTGTAGGAATAAAGGCGAATCTGATAGAAGGTCGTACCGTACTCAGCCGTTGGGCATCTGAGAGCGTGTGTGCCCTCCTTCACTAAGGCGAGAAGAGGAAACGCGGGGCGCTCCTTAAAGCGGCTGAGTCTTCCGAAGCCTCCTCCCGCTCCCTCCCTTTTGTTTCTGTCTCTCTTGCACTTGCGCCGCTAAGTTGGAGCGTACAAAAGCCGCACCTTCACTGCGAACTTCGAGAATTCCCAACTTTGCAAATACGGGGTATCGGCACGTGAGGACAAGGGTTAGATTATTTGTTATCATTTTGTCTTCCCGAAATCTTTTCGGCTCTTTTTGTTTTTCTTCCTCGTTGTGATTACCACTCAATACTTTTTAAAGTCCACAAAAGAGGTGCATTTCTTCCGAAAAGCCACACTATTCATGGCTGACCCCAATTCGAAATGCCTGTAAAAAAGGAGCAAAGCTTGGCCCCCCTTTGAGCAACGTGCGAAAGCCACGTAAAGTGAAAGTAGAAAGCGTGTGTTCTGGTGAGCGCAAGAAAAGAGGAGCTTGTTTATGATGCATTTGAGAGAGAACGGTTGGGTCGGCTTTTTAAAGGCGAAAGCCTTAAATGCCCCATCCTGCGAAAAGGCGTCGTCGTTGTAGTTGTTTTAGCTGTCCAGTCAAGAGAAAGGCCGCCGTCGTGAGGAGTAAGTGAAAAAAAAAAAAACATTTATCTGATCCCACAGAATTGCAACATGGGTCTGCACAGTAGCATAGCACAGTAGCACAGTAGCTCTACCAACTGTGCTACCATTTTTATTTTCAAGTGGTAGTCACAACACATATTCACAACTGAACATATACAGATGGGCTGAATACAAGATGAAAAACAAACCTAAACACAATGAACAATTATGAACATTTGGTGTAAAACGGGGGCAACAGTGAACAACTACTGAGCAGGGGATACCAGTCAGGGCGGAAATCAACATGGACGCGCAGCCATCTTTAATATAAATGATCATTTAGCAGAAGTGGGATATGGAAGGAGCCATCGGCTCAGCGTGTCTATTCCGCATTCGCGTTTTCCATAAACTATGCAACGCCAACACACACACACACAAAAAACAATCTTATGAGATATCACCGTTTTTGGATGCTACAAGACGCCTTACACTCTGTGGAGTCGATTTATCAGTACTTCTTCAGAGTTCTTTTCGGGACATCCAAAGACAGTATGCATGCTTACAATTTATGCAGCAGTGCTGAGTTGTTTCCGGTACATCGCACAGGTGACAGTTCAGCGAAAACACAAAAATTATCCGGCTGCGCAGCCGCGTCTTAACTGGCAAAGTTTGGGTATGAAGTCTGAAGAACGTTTTTATTGAGTGAGACAGCGTCATTTTTCGGAAACGTAAAAGCACATCTTATCCAGGCAAGGTTGAATAAACGGTTCTATACAGTGGTACTGGAAAAAGCATGAAAATTAAGTCCTTGTAGAGTTAAACACTAGACCCAATAAACATACAATCTGGTGGAAACCGAGCCAACAAAAACCGTATTGAAGTCTACACTTCATGCATAAGCCCTCACAAACAAGGTCTGGGAGAAAATGACGATGACACAACAAGGTTAGGCAAAACATCGGCGAGGTTAACTAGCAAAAAGGGCCAGAGACAGGGTTGGATGAGACCCGAAAAAAATTGGCTGGGATTACGACACTCCTTAATGCGATATTTAGGCGCAGCTATTTAGCTGTTTCTTTGTACTGTGCGAAATATGGTAAGGAAAGAACTGGAGACGGACATATTTGTATGGGTACAGAAAACTTGTATTTGCAGTGGCTGACGAAGCACACGCACCGGCTGCCTATATCATTGTTCAGCACTCACTCGGGGTTCTGGCGTCGGCGTTACTGGGCCTACGCTCTCGCAGCTCGTTTAGCTGCAGCGGCTGACGAAGCGCACGACCGGTTGCCTCAGTCGCAGTTCAGCACTCACTCCTGATGGCTGCCGTGCGCTGAGGCAGCACTCACTCGTGAGTTCTCTCGACGGCAGCTATGGTGAGCCTCTGCGTCGGAGGCGCGAAGTGTATCTCAGGAAGGGACCACGAACTGCGTCTTAAGCGAACGCACATCTTCGTCACGCGCACGCCCCCCTCACGTTTTCGCCAAGCGTCGCGCAGTCGAGCGCCTAGTGCGGGAACAGCATACTGACCCCCCCCCCCCCCCCCCACTTCCCCCGCACACTTTCAAAGAAGCGCCTCGTACCGCCACGGCCAACCGCCCTCCCCTCCCAATTTCACGACAGCCTCCTTCTTTGCTTTCTTTCACTCTTTCGTCTTGCCATCGTTCTCTCGATAACGAAGACGGCGACGCAGCTCAGAAAAGGGACGGGTGCCAAAGGGCTGCGCCTTTGAAAGGAGAACTGTGCAAGTATTTGCAGCACAAAGAAAAGAGTTAAGCCCAGCCCACAAGTGCGGACTGGTCTAAAAAGGTTATCACGCCTCATTGGCTCCATCGTAGATGACCAATTCGAATTCCAATTTCGTGCCTTCTCCCCCTTTGCCGCGCCTCGGGAAGAAAACAAAGAAAAGAAATGGGGGGAACGATTCCTGCTCCAGCTAGGCTATAACTGGGTTAAAGCCCATGTAAAATAATCAAACGGGGCTTAAAACAAGTGAACAGTTTTAAGGGAAAGCCAATTTGAACACTTGACTCCAAGCAAAATGAAGAATTTGCATGACTTAGACAAATTTTGACGTAAAGAACATGTTAAAGACCAATTTTGACGTAAAGAACATGTTATATGCCTGGGCCCTCTAAAAATCAGCAGGTTATGTGCCACTAAAGCCTGGGAATAACCACGAAGGGCGTAAGTTCGCCCAGGCCAATAGCAGGCTCTGTGTCGTTAGGAGTCGAGCGGAACGCAAATATATTCACGTGGTGCCCGGGATCATTGGATGCCGGCATACTCGATTGATGTTACTTTAGTGGCCATGAGCCGAGACAAAACGCAGAGTTCTTCAAATGGGTGATTTTGGCACCACGAACTAACCCAAATTTATTGTCATAGAAATAACTTTATCAATGCTCGGTTTATTACTATTTCAAGGGAAAATAAATATAAACGAGACCTGAAAGACTTATAAAACTATCCTGAAAGTATATCGGGGCCAGGGATGTTGGATACGGGAGGCTGGTCGACCGCGGCCTCTATCTCATGTCGTGTAATAGGGCCACTTATAATAAAACTGTCATCATCTGCCAATGGGTGTACTAGAGAGACAAAACTAGAGCACTGCACGGGCCTGATTTTAAGGCCCGAGCCCGGCCCGAGCCCGCTTGGCGAAGCCCGAGCCCGACCCGGGCCCGTAACACCTAGCCCGAGCCCGGTCCAGGCCCGGGCATTCATAAGTGAGCCTGGCCCGAGCCCGGCCCGGGCCCGCCATCTCAAGCCCGGGCCCGGCCCGGCCCGGTAATTTATTTTTTGGCCTAGGCACGGCCCGCACGTGTGTGACCAGGCCCGGTCTTTGACGCTAAAGAAAATTTGTTTATTATATTCCGGGCGATCAGACGGAGCATCTAGTCTGTACAAGCACGTCATGAACTGAAACGCAAAAACACCCGCATTTCCCCGAAGGGGAGCATGGGGAAGTGCGAATGCACGGGTGATGCTATGAGGGGGAGTTATGTTGAACTGTGTTGGCATTCGCCCGTTAGTTGCATTTAACACACCCGCGTGATCAAGTGGGGATTCACACACCCCGTTAGTCATTCTCTGGAAATCTTGGTGAATTAAAGTGTATGTTCGAGGAGATCACACACACACCACGACCGGGTCCGAGGGCTTTACGCGCCTGGCCACACTCTCCATCGCCGCGTCCACGTATTCGACGACGTCGTCGCGCGAGATGTTTGGCGCGAGGTAGAGGGTGACGACCACGATTCCGTCGCCCGAGTACGCGTCGGTGTAGACGGCACTGTACGGCGACTCGTCCCTGACCGGCGAGGTGGACACGGCGTGCGACACGAGGTTCGCGTAGACGTGACCGACGAGGTAGACGCCGCAGTACTCGCCCCGACTTCCGCTCCTGGCGAAGCAGCAGTCGTCGATGGGGAAGTGGGAATGCACGGGTGATGCGAAAGAATTCTTCTTGGCCAATCGCCCTAAGTGGGTATGTGCTAAAGAAATAAGGAACTCTTCTTGGCCAATCGCCCCAAGTGGGTATGTGGTGCGGACGGACGGACGGCGGTGGACGCGTGATTCAGGGTCGCTTAAGAAGTGCATTCGCACTTAAAAAATAAGGGTTTAAAAGTGCACATAGTTTAGCTTGCACTGTCTGCAGTTCGTGCCACATCAACGTAATAAAGTAATAATAGCTCGTATTCTTACAAGAGAGACATCATCACCTTTGATGACCAGACACTTGGCAACTTCACGTGGTTGTCTCGGCCACAAGTTGGTATTGCTGACATTTTTCGATCCGCATTTGAACCAACGAGTATGTACGCGCGTTGAAGCACTTCACATGCAGTGGTCGTTAAGCGGTGGTGTTTCTCTGGCATGCGTGTTTTATTCCCGGCCACGGCAGCCGCATTTTGATTGGTGCGACATCTAAAACACACGTGTACATATAGACATAGGTTCACAGCTCGAGAATGTCTGAATTAAGTCTTTCCCCTCTTGGGCATTCCTTGTAATCGTATTTTGGTATGTTATACAACAAAATAGAAAATCTTGATGCTGTACAAGAAATGTCTTTAAAATTGCAGTATAGTGACCATCAGACCTAGCAAAGCACGTTTTTAAAATAATGCGTACAACTAACAGCAAGAAGCGCGCAAAAATAAACTAAGAATATTCATTTTGATGCTCTTTTCTACACCACGTCGGACCTATTAACGGCCGTGCCTATGAATTCAAGCCCGAGCCCAGCCCGGGCCCACGGCGTCGAGCCCGAGCCCGGCCCGGGCCCGCGGCGTCGAGCCCGAGCCCGGCCCGGGCCCGCGGCGTCGAGCCCGAGCCCGGCCCGGGCCCGCCAATAATCGACTTCGGGCGGCCCGGCCCGGCCCGCGGGCCGGGTCGGGCCCGGGCTTTCGGGCCGGCCCGGGCCCGTGCAGTGCTCTAGTCGCTGGCTCTTGTCGGGCAGTTCACGTTCAGCGCGGCATGGGTAGGCCAAGTGTGGTTCTCTCCGCAGAAAAGCGGGCAGGCATAGAGGAACGTAAACATCCCGATAATGGCAGAAGAATGATCTACAATAACGTGTATCCAAATTTTGCGGTTGGGCAAAGCTCAGCGTAATGAAAGGGCTTCGTTTTGGTAGATCGGTGGTTTTTTGTTTTCATTTCGCTAATTGCGTCTTGATTTTGGCACTAGTGTTTTCGTTCAGTTTTACGGTCATTGCGTTCTGCTGTGGGTCGTTATTGTTTTAGTTTAATGATTAAATGCGTTAATGGTTTTAACTGTTTTTAATCCGTTAACTGTTAATTGTTTTAACAGTTAACTGTGTTAACTGTTTTTAAGCGTTAACGGTTAACTGTGTTAACCATTAATTAGTAATTTTACGCACGTGCCGGGCGTAACACGGTTAGTGTTGTTGGGTACACAGCAGAAAATGCCTACGCATAATGATTACGCGAGGAGTGAACAGAAAAGCACGCGCAATATGCAACAGCACGAACAAAGTTGGGTGTAGAATCCGGGAAGTCAAGCCTGGTGGGTCATGCAGGTAACGACAAGACAAAGGCAATATAGACAATATAGATTCCAACTCCCTTGTTGGTAAGCGAGCAAGTATGCGGGAATCATTGTGTGCATTTGGTAAAGTTTAAAGTGCGCCCGAAACCGGTGTTCCTTGATAGAAAGCGGGCTGTGTTTTTGTATATGATAAGTACATAACCCAACAATGTCTTCTGAAAAAAAAAAAAAACGGAGTAGGAAAAGGGTGCTCTGCTGGCGGCAACCGACCAATGACGTGGCGGGCAAGCGCCCGGGCGGTATTTTGATTATCGCATGCAGCCCGTGCGATGTGCGGAACCATTGACCTCAAAGACAAGGGGACACGTGAGACAGTGAGACGCAAGCTCCGCTTGCAGAAGAGGCCATTCGAAGCAGTATACGCCATTCCAAGTAGCACTTTCCGCACGGTCTGATTGCTCACTTCACCGTGTGGCGTTTCTTCCATTCCGTTCAATCGCCCAACGCCTGTGCATTATATGCTCAAACAAGGAATGGGGGGGGGGGGGGGGTGAGGGGCGTTTACGTAAGCACACCTTCATTACAGCTGCTGACAATTGTCTGCACGGGTCACGTTCAGCTCATGGCGGTTGTGCGACAATTTCCTTTTTTATCGAGGGAGGATGTGAGACGGTGCGACTTGCTTCGTTTCTTTTTTTCTTGGAGGGTTCTGTGGAGGGGGCCCAGGCGGGCAAGGGAGCAGTGGCAAGGGCAGTATTTCATTACCTTCCAGACTCAATATGTTGTCGCGGTTGGAGTCATGACCCGGGAGGGGCCTTGTGTCGCTGTATTGCATGTTCTGATTCTAAAAGTTTCGCGCTTACTTCTTGACCGTACCATAGTCCCGGCCTCTAAGCGGTAAGCAAAAGGTCGGAATCGAACACGTAAACACTTGAGATCAGCTGTCCTGGTTGGCCACCAGTCTTGTGCGCGTCACATTGTGCCCCTTCCACCATAAAATTTTGACCTGTTTACTTCGTCCTTTCTCGAGCAGAACAAACACAAAGAACTTAGCAACCGACGTACCAAACATACATACACACAGTCAAAACACTCTGCTACGTAAGATTACAAGGGCATCACGTACTTTTGAGCGGCTGTTGTGCACCTGGTCTACAGATGGGCCATCACGTTCCGGTGTCACGCAGCATGAACTATTCCACAACTTTTGAGTTTCCCATTCGGGTTTCGTGAATTTTGTGAGGCGAGCACAGTGCTCTTCAAAGCTCCCAATTTCTGAACAATCACCAAAAGTGTATGAGCCACGAAGAAAGCCACAACAACAACAACGACAAAAACTTCTGCTCTACACAGGAAACGTGGGAAAATCTTTGCTTAGAAGCCTCAACACCCTTCACAACATTGAGAGCGAAATTCGTGACACTTGCGTGGAAGAAATTGCTACCATAAAATGCCAACTTCAGGCGTTCGAAGCGCAACGATATCGGAATGTGCGTGTGCGGTGCCTTAGCAAGCGTGCTATGCACTACGAGAATCCGGCACGCCAGGCTTTACTTGACCATTACCGACACGCTTCCACTAAGTTCATCCCGGACAAAAATTCAAATGGGGCTTTTTGAACTAACAGAGAAAAGATTTTATCCGAATTGGAAAATTATTATAAGGAACTATTCTATGGTGTCTGTGATCCCATAGATAGTGTGACCTTTTTGGGCGTTTTGTCTAGAGCACTGCACGGGCCCGGGCCGGCCCGAAAGCCCGGGCCCGAAGTCGATTATTGGCGGGCCCGGGCCGGGCCCGGGCTCAATGCCGCGGGCCCGGGCCGGGCTCGGGCTCGACGCCGCGGGCCCGGGCCGGGCTCGGGCTCGACGCCGTGGGCCCGGGCTGGGCTCGGGCTTGAATTCATAGGCACGGCCGTTAATAGGTCCGACGTGGTGTAGAAAAGAGCATCAAAATGAATATTCTTAGTTTATTTTTGCGCGCTTCTTGCTGTTAGTTGTACGCATTATTTTAAAAACGTGCTTTGCTAGGTCTGATGGTCACTATACTGCAATTTTAAAGACATTTCTTGTACAGCATCAAGATTTTCTATTTTGTTGTATAACATACCAAAATACGATTACAAGGAATGCCCAAGAGGGGAAAGACTTAATTCAGACATTCTCGAGCTGTGAACCTATGTCTATATGTACACGTGTGTTTTAGATGTCGCACCAATCAAAATGCGGCTGCCGTGGCCGGGAATCAAACACGCATGCCAGAGAAACACCACCGCTTAACGACCACTGCATGTGAAGTGCTTCAACGCGCGTACATACTCGTTGGTTCAAATGCGGATCGAAAAATGTCAGCAATACCAACTTGTGGCCGAGACAACCACGTGAAGTTGCCAAGTGTCTGGTCATCAAAGGTGATGATGTCTCTCTTGTAAGAATACGAGCTATTATTACTTTATTACGTTGATGTGGCACGAACTGCAGACAGTGCAAGCTAAACTATGTGCACTTTTAAACCCTTATTTTTTAAGTGCGAATGCACTTCTTAAGCGACCCTGAATCACGCGTCCACCGCCGTCCGTCCGTCCGCACCACATACCCACTTGGGGCGATTGGCCAAGAAGAGTTCCTTATTTCTTTAGCACATACCCACTTAGGGCGATTGGCCAAGAAGAATTCTTTCGCATCACCCGTGCATTCCCACTTCCCCATCGACGACTGCTGCTTCGCCAGGAGCGGAAGTCGGGGCGAGTACTGCGGCGTCTACCTCGTCGGTCACGTCTACGCGAACCTCGTGTCGCACGCCGTGTCCACCTCGCCGGTCAGGGACGAGTCGCCGTACAGTGCCGTCTACACCGACGCGTACTCGGGCGACGGAATCGTGGTCGTCACCCTCTACCTCGCGCCAAACATCTCGCGCGACGACGTCGTCGAATACGTGGACGCGGCGATGGAGAGTGTGGCCAGGCGCGTAAAGCCCTCGGACCCGGTCGTGGTGTGTGTGTGATCTCCTCGAACATACACTTTAATTCACCAAGATTTCCAGAGAATGACTAACGGGGTGTGTGAATCCCCACTTGATCACGCGGGGGTGTTAAATGCAACTAACGGGCGAATGCCAACACAGTTCAACATAACTCCCCCTCATAGCATCACCCGTGCATTCGCACTTCCCCATGCTCCCCTTCGGGGAAATGCGGGTGTTTTTGCGTTTCAGTTCATGACGTGCTTGTACAGACTAGATGCTCCGTCTGATCGCCCGGAATTTAATAAACAAATTTTCTTTAGCGTCAAAGACCGGGCCTGGTCACACACGTGCGGGCCGTGCCTAGGCCAAAAAATAAATTACCGGGCCGGGCCGGGCCCGGGCTTGAGATGGCGGGCCCGGGCCGGGCTCGGGCCAGGCTCACTTATGAATGCCCGGGCCTGGACCGGGCTCGGGCTAGGTGTTACGGGCCCGGGTCGGGCTCGGGCTTCGCCAAGCGGGCTCG
Source organism: Haemaphysalis longicornis (assembly GCF_048455015.1). Classification (NCBI taxonomy): domain Eukaryota; kingdom Metazoa; phylum Arthropoda; class Arachnida; order Ixodida; family Ixodidae; genus Haemaphysalis; species Haemaphysalis longicornis. The sequence goes on along the minus strand of NW_027526295.1, from coordinate 220,768,068 downwards.
GGCCGGGCTCGGGCCTTAAAATCAGGCCCTTGCAGTGCTCTACCAGCGACTGCCCCAGCGATGTGCCGTGATGTGAGCGACGACGCTGATTGGCTGCCTCTGTGGCATGGTTTAGCGCGACACTGGTGCGCGCGCGCCCACGCCAGCTGCAATTGGTGAGCGGGAACGCCGCACGAGCAGCACGTATATTCAATCTACAGCACGCTCTTGAGAATTCGCAGTCACCTAATAGGAATTTTCTCTTAATCAGGAGTGATGTTCTGGTCCCGGCCATTTTACATGTAATTCAATTGAAGAATTCGCTCAGTAATTCGAAGCTACAACCCATTATATGGGGTAATTGGAAGTTATTCCGAATAAAAAGCATCGACAGAACCATCATTTCTCGATAAAATTCAAAATTAAGCGCCAAAACACCACCGTGCTGTGCACTATGTCGTCGCCATTGCCACTTTGGCAGCGCACAGTTGATAAAGCGGCAGTTCAGCTGAGACTGGCACCAGTTTACGCATCTGTTTATGTTCCAGACCTCAACCAATTCGCTGTTGAACACAGCGTCATGTGAGCGGTTAACCTGGATGCCTCAGGCTTTTACTTTAGCGATAGGTCTGAACGATCAGGGTAACCCATGTCGTGCGCTGCAATTGGCGACGACAACTCTGAACAAAACCAAGGGACACCTGTTGCAGACTAATAACAATTCTGTTCTTGTGCTTTGCGTTTTATTTTGGAAATTCAGTTTATTGGAAGTTTCTCGTGGTCCCCGTGGACTTCGTATTAACGGGAGTCGACTCTATAAGCTCAAACAGGAGAACAGTCAACACTTCATCCCTGGCCAGTCTCCCTGAGTCGGTACGTTCCAAATACTTCATGAGTATCAGCACCACAATCATTATCATCATGATCATCATAAGGGCATGTTTATTGACGACACAAATCAGCCAATACAAGCTTCGCATGAATAAACAACAAGTAACCAAAATGCCGATGCGGGGCGCCCCTTCCCACATTGCCTGAAGTACCGTACCATTACACAACGAATAAGGACAGCAAGAGGAAAAAGTGGTTTAGCAGTGGTTTTCCTTTCAGGAAATTCCACTTTTAAATGAGGCAATCTGTTTGAATGAACCTGCCTTTTCTAAAGACGAATGTTGAATTAGTTTTGGCATTTTCTTCGCCAAAAAATAATAAGGCTTTGCTAACAAACGAAAGCTGTTGATCAGCGCCTATTCCCAAGGTTCATAACGCTGTATTTAGTAAGGTGAAACACTTAAATGCCTCATAAAATGAGAAAAGTGACCATCGTCGTCGGCGTCGAAAAGAATGGCACAAAAATGGCTACCACCGTGGGGAGAAAACTACATAAAGGCGCATTTATGTTAATGTAAGATTTTAACCCCGGTATCCAGAGCAGCAGCCCAGTCCGTCACCACTGCGATAACGCGACGCCCTGCTGGAGGGGGAACAAGAATAAGCCTGGTGCGCTCCGCGGGAAAGGCGAACGTGAAGGCATGGGAGTAGAACAGGTTCCCGCGAAGAAGAGCTCAGACTGTGTGGGAAGCTACCGCGGGAATTGTGGCCAGTGTGCCTATCGTTGTTATTTGCGTTAAAATACGAAGAAACAAAAGCATAGAAAGAGAAGCAAAGACTATGTAGCAGTAAATAAGTTGTTGATAATAGCAAGGCTTTCGTCTTCGAAGCACGTAAGCGGACTTATGTTTCCCAGGAAGTTTTAATACGAAAGTGTTTTATTTTTCAATACACAAAGATTTCGCTGACGTCATATCCGTCACGGAAGTGACGCCAGTACAACGAAGCATGATGGTGATGATGATTGCTATTGGTTTCCCCTATGTAGCGGGGTGATGACGTGTCATCTTACCAAAAAAGACGAATATGCCTATGTTTTGTACTCTTGGTTTAATGTTAGCGCTGCATAGGGCAGGCACAAAAAACTTAGGCACAAAATACTTTTTTTCCTGTTACAGGTGGTAACTGTCCTAGGCAATACTCCCCTCTCTGCTTTTCGTCCACTGTCATTCTAATATTCTTTTAGTCGCCTCGACAGCCTTGAAGTTAACTTGCTCTGTGCTACCCTTAAATCCTAGGGCTCCTGGAAGCCGAATATTTCCCGCATGTAGATTTGGATGGATACCCTCGCATTCCAACACTATATGCTGCATAGTTTCTGTTTCGTTTTCGCAGACCACGCATACCCCATCATTTTGTGTATACTGCCTCACAAACCTCTTAGTTCTCAAGCAACCTGCTCTAGCCTCAAAAAGCAAAGCACTGCCCTGGGAATTATCGTAGAAATTTGCCTGTCTGATATCCAATTTCTCAGCCCTGTACATCTCTAACGACGTTTTAGCTTCCATTTTTCCCCTCCATTTATTCGTTTCTATCTGCCTTGCCTCTTTTTTGGTTACCTCAGCTGTTTTGGATTCTCCACTGTTCTTTCCGTATTTCATCATTAGCCTTCTAGTCTTCCTAAACTACTGCGACTCCAGCAAGAGGCTTGTAAAGGGTGCACCCCTGCACACAGGGTCTTCTGGCGGGGAATCAACCTTTAGTACTAAAGAGTGCGTTATACTTACGGTTGTTAGTTTTCGGGTTTTATATTTTTAACACGAAAGTGTTTTATGCCGCGATACCCCAAGATTTCACTGCCGTCCTATCCGTCGCAGAAATGACGCCAGTAAACGTTTGCCGAAGCAACCTGCCAGCAGGACGTCGCTCGCCAAGCACACCCACGAGGCAGCCGCCGACCCGGAAATAATCCGCAGCTGCAGATTTCGCTGCACATTTCGCCTTTGTTGTTTACCGATTCCTACGACAGAGGAATCAACCAGCTTTTTTAAACAGACCGACTCAGTTAATTGCATGGTGGCGTAGGCAAATAACTATTCCGAAAATGTTAACCTAGCTTGGTTCATCTGAGCATGTAGAATGGTATAGGCTAACGACGTGCCGCCCACGCCAATACTTGTCGACAAGTTTGAAGCAAAGCCAGAAGAGAAAAGTGTATTTTCCAGCTCAGGCGTTCGCTCTTGCGTTACTGCAACAGAGCTCGCAGCCTTTCGATCTAGTTTCCTTGCTGGTAGCCCCACACAACATTTTCCAATACTCTCATAATAATGAGTTGTGCTGTTACGTAATGGTGCAGCCATCCGTCCTCGACGCTTTCTGTTTTCAGTTGAAAAAAAAAAAACTTATCGGTCCGCTCCTGTACTTTGTCCTGATTCCTCTTCATCTCGCCTTGAGGAGCTATTCAAAGAATGTACCAGAACTATTTCCGTTTTCCCTTCTGGTTGAAGACTGTTAAGAACGGTGCGACAGGGTATAGACACACCTGCCGTAGCTCACCTTTAGCGAAAGGCGTCTTTTCTAAAGAACATAAACGGGGCTCCTTTCAATAGAACTGCGCGCGGGCTAACAATGTGAACTTTGCAGGCACAATAAGAACATGTGCCTGCGTTCTGCGGGAGCCGAAACAGCAAAAGGAGTATCTGGAGCCAAACCCTCGCTATGGTACCCAATTTAATTGCAGCTTTTTACAAACTCATGCAAAGCTTGCTTTTGGGAGCTGAAAAGTGCTACTTCTTATTTACTGCGTTTCTTATCTGGCACTTGCTTCTTCCATAACAAATTGTCGTTTTTTTTTTCATTTTTGTGGGAAAGCACTATTATCGTATCTGGGCAGATTTTGTGGTTGTAAAAAAAAAACTCCCTCGGCGAAGCCTCCCGTGTTTCCAATTGTTTAACCACTGCACATGTGTTACGTTGGGCGTTAATATGCGACATTCTGTTCGTGGGCCTAACGTAGTGCATTGTCGTCAACCGGTACCCGCAACAGTAAGTACGACGTTGCTTGGCATATCATAAAGCTCAACTTGAATATTTCCCAACGATAAACCGAAACATAGGGCATTAGACCTTACGTCACGTTTCGGGGCATAACGCCCCAACCGGGAACGGTAGGAAACAACAGTCACTGTACACACTGTACTTCAAGCTATGGCTACCGGTTGACAAACCTTCCCACCGAAGTCTGGGCTCCCAGTCGTAGTAACTTAAACACGCACGTGAAATGGACCACAATAACAGAAAAAAAAAGAGCGCAGCTGAGTCGCATACAGAGGTAAGCCAAGTCAGAGATAAGCGCCTACGTATAACTCGCCCAGCTGGTCTGTGTTTTTCTATTAATGATGTAGAAATACCCCGCTCACTTGGAGGCTCACTAAGAGGGTTCAACTAAAATTGAGGACGACTCAGCGCGCAATGGAACGGAAGATGATAGGTGTAACGTTAAGGGACAAGAAGAGAGCGGAGTAGGTCAGGGAACAAATGCGTGTTAAGGACATATTAGTAGAAATTAAGAACAAATGGACGTGGGCAGGGCATGTAATGCGAAGGCAAGATAACCATTGGTCATTAAGGGTAACAGAGTGGATCCCTAAAGAAGGCAAGCGTGGCAGGGGGCGGAAGAAAGTTACATGGGCAGATGTGATCAAGAAGTTTGCGGGGATCAATTGGCCCCAGTTGGCACAGGACCGGGGTAATTGGACAATAATGGGAGAGGCCTTTGCCCTGCAGTGGGCGTAGATAGGCTGGTGATGATGACCCCGCCCAAATGGCCCCTTTACATTTTATGTTTTTTGATTACAACCAGGAAGCCAGCCTATTAGCGAAGAAACCTAGCAATAATTTATTCACCAGCTTCACATGTACAGAAGGATATTTTGCCCTTGAAGCATATTATAGAGTAAGGGAAATATGCACAGTAAAAGGAACGAAATGGTAGCAACGACTCGGCCAAGTTGAGGTTACTTAGGGCTCAGAATGTCGAGCTGTGTGCCCAGTGAGTCGCGGCCACCAGGGACGCTATTTCAGAAGGCCCGAGTGCTGCCTACTCCAGAGTTTCGAGCTGCTTGGGTTATGAAAGTAGTGATAGTGGAGCATCCGATACACCTCGAGCGAAACGGCGCAATCACCCGCAGCACGTCTGGCATATTCAGCGCGCTGTATTGCTGCCGCTTACGTTGATAAAGTACGGCTTGTGATATCATCCGCACCCAGCTCTATCTAAAATCCAACTTCAATACTCATTCCCTAGCATAAACTAGATAACCCCACTGCTACTTTGAAATCCCCAGCCTGGCGGTTGGCCACGCCCGGTGCGGGGCGGTCCGTTTTTTCTCGGCGTTCTGTTCTTCCACTGAATTATGTTTGCTATGTTGTTTCAGTGTAGTCCCAGTGAAGCTCTGAGCAAGCACAAACCAAATAATCAAAGGGGTCCACTGTAGCGAACGGAACGCGCCCTGCTCCCGACCATCAAATATGACTTTTGTTTCCGGCTTGCTTGAGCGTGCACGGCGGGCGCTTATCAGAAATCATCCCGTGTCAAGATCGTGTTTGAATATTGGCGAGTACGTTTTACACCCTGAAGTTGTGTCATTTGTGATCGACGGTGTTTTCACGGTGTATAAAGAAGGCGCCCGTGGGAAAATCGTGTCGTCTTGGCCTCTCCTTTTGGCTCAAACAATAGTGAGCGCCAGTTCGGACCGAACACCCCCGCGACTTCATTTTTGTTTTGTGCTGAGTTCTTGTCGCTGTTAGCGGGCGTCAAATGACGACTTCGTGGCTACTACGCTACGCCCACACAAAGTAAAATGAAATAAAGCAAACAAATCTGAAAATTTGTTCTATTGTTGCTATTCCTTCCTTCGTAATGTGGCCCCTTGGGGGTCTGTCCCGCAATTGTTAGCTTTCAGGAACTAACGAGTCCGGTACGCGAAATTCATAACACTGTGAAGTTGAAAAGTAACCGTTGTAGAATACTGCGTGCAGCGTGAAAACTGAACGTGATGTCACGGGAGTAGGACAGGTGCACACCAACCTCGCAGAACCCCGATTCTAGGGAGGCTGTGGCGTGTTCCAGTCTGCTTGCACACTAAGACCAACAAATGAAAGAGAAGAAACTGACGCAAACACGTAATAGCAGAAAAGAAGCCGTTTAGAGTAATCCGTGCCAAAAGGCAAAGAAAAGAAAGCAAGGAAAAAGGCGCAAGTACAATGTATTGGAAAAGAAATTCCTAATACGTGTCGCTAGGCTTTTGCGTCAACAGCACGTAAGCAGACTGGACCGCGCCGAGGAAATTTTGCGTGGAAAAGCGGAGGGTACCGATAACCTAATACGACCAGAAAATTTTTTGAATGTGGTGCGCTGCCATCACCCGCTTTCTTTTTTTAGCAGTCAGCCATAGCCACGTGACTGCATTGTCTGCCACCGATAGCAGAAGCTACATCTTAGGACGAAAAATTTCAAACAAAAAGCTCATACGAACGCCTTGAATAAAAAATATATGAACTTTGTAGTGAAATTCAGCTCAGTAACGTAAAAGAGCAATAAAATAAAGTAGTTAGATTTGATTACCCCCCCCCCCCCTAGACACTGGTGCAAGTGTACCGAGAGAACGCACTGAAAGATGCGCCCCAACCTAGTTGCGCATCCTTGGAGCGCGCTGCCCTGGACCGGTTACGTCACCTCAATAAACAGCAAATAGTATCAATCGCATTTTAAAAGCGTATTAACCCCTCCTCGAAATATTATCATGAGCTTGTTATTATGACCACCGCTCCGCTTTGCCCGAGATTCGCTCGAACTCGGGACTTCTGGATTAACACCCCAGAGCTGCACCAGTCGGAACAGGCGGATACTACATGAGCGCAGGGTGTGAAGGAAGATTCGTGCTTGGAACGAAACCCATACATGAAGCCGTGAATACGATGCTGCACGTATTTTTTTTTTCCTTTTTCGGCCTTTCAAATTACCTAGCGTTTTTTTTTTCCCACATGGCGCTAACGCTTGCGTGACCCAAATGAGAAGGAATGTTTTTCAACATGGTCCTACAACTTATGAAAAATGGTTTCTGCTCATTTGTAGAAGGATCATACACTGATTTTTACCAAGCGTGTCCTGTCATGAATCCAAAAACGCGGTTTCGATCACGGCCGCGGCGAACGTTTTTCTGGCGGAGGCTAAAATCAACGCCCCTTTCTTAAGAGGAAGAGGGTTAAAACGCGAAGTTTTCTCTCATGCAAGCTGAGTGAAAGTCAAAGTCCGAAATCCAAACCGCATTGGAATGAAGCAGCCGGACAGACGTCGGTTTCATAACGCGAATACCCAGATTCGATTCCGACCATGCACGGGATGCGCTTTTTCTTTATGCGCTTGATGTTGCTTCCAGAGGTCGGCGAACTCACTCATGAGTCCACTCACTCAGACTCATTTGGACTCAAACTCACGCGTGAGTTTGAGTTTGAGTGAGCGCGAGGCTAGTGTGGCATGGTGAGTTTGAGCTTGAGTGAGTTTGAGCCGAGTGATCCCGACTGAATTTGAGTCCGATTGAGTTTGAGTACGCCTGAGACCTAGTGAATTCTGAGTCCATTTTGAGTTCTGAGTACATTTTGAGTTTGAGTCCATTTTGAGTTTGAGTCCATTTTGAGTTCTGAGTACAATTTGAGTTTGAGTCCATTTTGAGTTCTGAGTCCATTTTGAGTTCTGAGTACATTTTGAGTTCTGAGTCCATTTTGAGTTCTGAGTACATTTTGAGTTTGAGTACATATTGAGTTTTGAGTACATTTTGAGTTCTGAGTACATATTTTTTTTTTATTGCGATAGTATGCCCGTTGGCATAAAATACTGCGTCATAGGTATAGATTACCCCCCGTTTCGCGAAGAAACTCAAGCAGGGAGCGATGATGAGGTCCCCAAATCCACGGATGAAGGTCAGGTGGTCTGCCAGGGTGAGTTTTGAGTCCATTTTGAGTTTGAGTACATATGAGTAGCCTAGCAGGCAGCTATGGTTGGCTGTTAAGTTTCATGCGTCACTGTGGGCTCGGAATTCAGGTTACCTGCGGGTACGGCACCAATCGCGATCTGCATGATCGGTTGGGAGGGAGGGGGTGTCTGATTTTTTTTAGTTTCTTGTTGAATTTTCATGGCCATAAGCACTTGCTGTATACCTAGTTTTCGCGGCATGGCACGTGAATGACAATTGACTGGTGAGGTCATAAAAAAGGGTTGTCTTAACTTTTCCTCCTGACGGATCCACTAAGAGCGTGGGAAAGGGTGGTGGGAAAGCACATGGCGGCGCTGGCGTGCTGGTTGTTCGCCTGCTAGAGTTAACGGCTCGATATACTAGGGGTCACAAAGGAAGAGGTCAGAGCCGGGGGGAAAGGGGGGCGGGGGCTGTCCTTTCTGCTGTTTCAAATGAATTAGCTGAATTGACTGGGCAGCGCCCCTTAAGACAGAATAATGACCACATTAGATTGGGTGAAAAGTGAGACTGATGAGGCTAAGGCGTGTAAGGTATCAAATGAAAGGTCCGGATTAACGGAATCACGCGGGGTAAATAAAAAAATGCTTCCTGATTGTAGTCAGCAGGCAGTCATATTGAGTCATAGATTGGGTTAAAATTCAAAATGACGCTGCGAGGGCATGTGGGGAATCAAATTCAAGGTCTCGATGTGGGGAATCATTCGGGACGAAAATGCGTTATGGATATATCATGACGTAGTCATGGTAAGTCATAGATTAGGTTAAAATTCAAGTTCATGACGCTAGGGCGTGTGGCGTAACAAATTAAAGGTCTCGATGAGGGTAATCACGTGCTTCCTGATTATTATCATGACATAGTCAAAATGGGTCATAAATTCGGTTAAAATTCACAATGATGCCACTGGGTGTCCGGGGCATCAAATTGAAGGTTCCGATAAGGGAAATCACGTGGGACAAAAATGTGGTAGGGCTATATCATGAGATAGTCATGGTTAGTCATTGATTGGTTTAACATTCAGATTGATTCCGCTAGGATGTGAGGGGTATCAAATTAATGGTCTTGATGAGCGGAATCACGCGGGAGAAATACAAAAATGCTTCCTGGTTATAACCATGAGATTGCCATGGCGAGTCTTATATTGGGGTAAAATTCGAAGTGACCCCGCTAGGGCGTGTAGGGTATCAAATTTACGGTCTTGACGAGGGGAATCACGTGGTACAAATAAAAAAGGCTTCGTAGTTCGAATCATGAGATAGTCATTATGAGTCAGATTGGGTTAAATTCAAGGTGAGGCCGCTGAAGCATGTGGGGCGTCGATTGAAGGTTCCAGTTAGGGGAATCACGTCGGACACTTAAATAATGCGCCCTGGTTACAGTCATGAGAGTCACGGTTAATTTGACTGGTATGAATTCCATATGACCCTGCAGGGTGTGTGGGGTATCAAATTAAAGGTCTCGTCGAGGGGGATCACGTGGGACAAATATAAAAATGCTTTCTGGTTATAATTATCAGGATATAGAAAAAGGTATATAGCAAAAGGTACACAATCACACTCACACTCAGACGCTCACTCACTCACACTCACTCACACTCTCACTCTCACTCTGACTCACACTCACACTCACACTCTCACTCTCACTCACACTCACACTCACACTCACACTCTCACTCTCACTCACACTCACACTCACACTCTCACTCTCACTTTCACTCTCACTTTCACTCTCACTCACACTCTCACTCACACTCACACTCTCACTTTCACTAACATTCATACTCATACTCACACTCTCACTCACACTCTCACTCACACTCACACTCACACTCTCACTCTCACTCACACTCTCACTCTCTCACTCTCACACTCTCTCTCACTCTCTCTCTCACTCACACTCTCTCACTCTCACACTCTCTCACTTTCACACTCTCACTTTCACACTCTCACTCTCACACTCTCTCAATCTCACACTCTCTCTCACTCTCACACACTCTCTCACACTCTCTCACTCTACACTCTCTCACTCTCTCACTCTCACTCTCACTCACTCACTCTCTCTCGCTCACTCTCTCTCGCTCACTCTCTCTCTCACACACACTCTCTCACTCTCTCACTCACACACTCTCTGAAACATACACACACACTCACCCACGCGTGCATGCTAGAAGTTAACAGCTGGGCACGGTGGCGGTCATTGCTTACAATCCCACCTAGCAAATGCTAATAAAAACTAATACAAGTGCCTCAGCCAACAACGAACCACTTTTTTGTTTGTGCCACGTGATTTCCCTCCTCGAGACCCTCAATTTGATACCCCACATTCTTTAGCGACACACCTCTCTGCATTTTCACCCAATCTGAGACGATCTATGATCATACTCCCGTGTTACACGGTTCGCCATTTTCGATATTTTAAATGCAGAGCATTTCTTAAACTCACGATGTCACCCGTTCTAGTTGTCCATCGTCGTCCGCACCCCTCCCCCTACACTATATAAAAAAATAATACTTACCGGCGCCTGGTTTCGATCCCATGACCCTGCGGGCGGAACGCAAGGTACATGGTGCTCTACCCACTGCGCCACAAAGCCGACACAGAATGGAGGGCTACGAACGCGCCTTATATCCTTGACTCATTCAAACTACGTCAAGAAGCTGCTGATACAACGCATTCACTACCTGTGGGCGGAACGCGAGGTACATGGTGCTCTTCCCACTGCGCCACAATAATCATACCCACCTGCTATTAAATGATGTCATACCCACCTGCTAATAAATGATGTCACGTGACCACGTAATTACGTCTCCTCATTTAATTACAATACAACAACCAACAGCAACAAGTGCAACAACATTAACGTAACGCAAACTACTTAACGTCGTGCGCCCCCGGAAATGCTCTGCATTTGATCGTGCCCCTCGCGAGGGGGATGTTTAGTTTCCTGCCGCAGCAAGAACCAGGCGGCGTCCTGCGCAGTTTGTGGCGCATACCCACTTGGGGGATTGGCCAGGATCGTTTCACTTACTACATGCCGGTTACGGCAGGGTTTGACTTTTTCTTATTTCTTTTTTAGTTTTTTAACATTTAGTTTTATCAATTCTCTACATTTACGCTTTTATAAAGATTACAGGTTGAACTTCCCTGATATCTGCATTTTTGTGTGTATGCAGGGCGTTACAAGATCATGGCGTGGATAGGGGGAGGGGTGTACTCGGCAAAGAATGCTACGCAATAAAACAGCAAAGGTATATCCATGAACGCCTCGCGCTTCAGAGATTCGCGGGGACAGTTCGTTTTGACACAAGGCGTTTTTTCAGGATGCAGAGCAAGAATGCACGGAACCGTAACCCTAAACAGCTTCGACATAAATGAACGGAGCAGTGAGCGCACGTCCCCTCACCCAATCTTGCTTGTTTCGACCTGGGGACCCAGCACACCATCGAGCCTGGGCCACCTCTGTCATGACCATGAACACGGAGCCTACATCAAGAGTTTGGTATCAATATATACGTACAATTGCTTCCAACCAGCGCTACTCTTCATGGGCAGCAGGTATAGCTGTATTAAATCTGCAACGAAAATTGTTTCCGACCTCACAGGAGCTACAGTGTCATGTCGTGGCGAATGCAAGAGTTTGAGCTCACGAATTTGCACCCGTAATATTTTTACCACGCGTGAATTTGAAAACACTGACTGCTAATGAAATCAGAGTCCATCTGACCCCGCGTGAAGTCCTAGCATGAGAGAGTTGTGAGGCCATTTGAGTTCTGAATTCATTTTGAGTTCTCAGGCCATTTTGAGTTCTGAGTTCAGTTTGAGTTTTGAGTACATTTTGAGTTTTGAGTCCATTTTGAGTTTGAGTACATTTTGAGTTTTGAGTACATTTTGAGTTTTGAGTCCATATTGAGTTTGAGTACATTTTGAGTTTGAGTACATTTTGAGTTTTGATTACATTTTGAGTTTGAGTACATTTTGAGTTCTGAGTACATTTTGAGTTTTGAGTCCGAGTGAGTTCTGAGTTTTGCGCTCAATGTTAGTTTGAGTTTGAGTGAGCGCAGATGGGCTGCTCAGCATTGAGTCTGAGTTTGGGTGAGTGGTGATTCGAAAAAAAAAATTGTGAGTGAGTTTGAGTGAGCCGCGCCAACTTTGCCGAGGTATGGTTGCTTCTTTTATCGTCGTAATCATTTTTTAAAACCCATTGTGTAAAGTTAGCTTATCAGCAGTGCATTATGTAGTGACAACGAATGCCATTAGTAAGGCACATCAACCTTCACTTTAAAAACTTAAACGTCCGTGCGTCGTTAATACAATGTGGTTTATTGTTCCAATAGGCTCCCACTGGTTCCACGGCCCAAATCTCGCACAGCGAAACAAAGGCACTTCAGGCTTCCTCTATCCCGCCTGCTGCGTTTTTTTGTTATTGTTGCTGTTGCCGTGGTTGTTGCTGCTGTTGCTGTCGTCGTGGTTGTTGCTGTTGTTGTTTCCGGTCTGTGTATGACTTGCTCTGCATCAACAAAGAGTGGACAGTAACTAACCTCAGTACTATGTCTCAGTATATACTGGCATGCGAAAGCACTAGAGCCAGCTTGGGTAGCAAAGGGACCCCTAACACCAGTAATCGAAATTGTGGATTTTTTCCACCCTGCACAACGAACGCATCACCCCTTTCGACCAGAAAAATACAGCTACGTGCACGCATTACACGGTAGTCTTCCCTCTGCAATCGCTCGTGGGTTCCTGGCCATAAAAAGCGTGCCTGTTTTTTCTTCGAGTATGGTCTTCGAGCGACCGGGAGAAGGAAATCAGAACGGGCCACATAAGCGAAGCTCTACTGTTGGAAGCACATAAAAGGTGGTGCTCAGAACAGAAACTTCCCGTTGCCGGCGTTGCTTCACGAGATTTTGCACGGTGATCGACCGTATCCGAGAGCTGGCCCCGGCCCGTGCGCGTGACTTCGTTTAGATTACGCTTGGCGACAGAGCACCGACGTGTGAACATGACGCGAGGTAAATATCACGAAGCGAAAAAAAAAAAAATTGGCCGCGTATCTGCTCCTTTCATTGCAAATGTCGTCAAAAGACGATTGTTTTTGTAGACATTTGCCAAGGAAATGCTCCCCTTTGCTTTCCCGCTCACTTCTCATGCTGTTCCTGTACCGTCGCGCTCACCCCAAGGTAAACACACTAAAGGTTTGCTCAAGGCGATTTGAATTTACCGCGTTCCACTGCTGCAGGCCGGGTTCCTCGATGCCAGCGCTGCAGTACGGTGGAGACGCGCGTGATTCGAGGCGGCCGACTTCAGGTTTATAGAACCGCGCGGCCGTGCTCCACGTGCGTTCCAAGCAGAACGTGGAACCTAGCTAGTGGAACCTTTTGTTGCTGTTGCCGCGTGATTTTTCATATACCGGCAGGAGGTGGCGCGGGCAACAGCAGGCGGGGGTTTTCGGCAGTAGATGTAGAATATCTTTTGCTATCGAGAAGCCAAGCATCCATGAATTTTTTTAATAAAGGAACACTGTAAATATATCTTGTGTACTAATTTCCAGTCCTATATTTGCGTAATGTCTGGTTCTTGTTCAACAGTGTTGACAGGTATGAACATATAAACAGGGCTAAGACGTTTACATTGGGCTGTGAGTATATAAGACTATTGCGCAATATCTATTTTCCTATTGCCGGTTGGCTGAATCGACTCACAGACAGACAGACAGGCATACAAACAGACATACAGACAGACCAAAATTTCTGTGTTTAAGTAGCCCAAGAAAAACTATCGTCTTTAAAAAAGACGCGGAGCCAGCGTAAAGCCTCCCACTTAGACGCGCCGGGTTCTTCAAGAGAAAAAGAAAAGCCCCAAAACTTCACTACTCCTGAGTCCAAAGGCCAGGATGTACCTTCTAATTTTCGAATGCTGCAACTGGGATTGAAGAGAATATTAAAAATATAAGGTTTGTCATTAATTTGGATATTAAAAAAATGAATATCTGCGCTGTCTAATATTTATACAGGGATTAGTTTTCATGCCTGGCCGGCGCATCAAGTCAGGCAGCCAGCCGGGCTGACCTTGCTAGTTAATTTGAACTTTCCCCTCGCCCCGTCTCCGGGTCTGTCTTTCTATCGAGTGTCTTCAAGTACCTCTTTTTTGCCTTTCATTCGTATATTTTGTTTCCTGTTTTGATCCTAACAAGCATTCGCAGCCAGAACGACAACGTAGCTGAGGTAATGTACTTCCGTAAACACACATCGCCAACTAAACCGTCAAATGACACAAACCAAGTTACTAAAAAAGCATAAATCTTCTTTTCGCTTGCACATTAGTCTCTGTGCTCTTACGATGAAAGCGAAGCCTAAAAACCCAGAATAAAACAGACCAGGAGCCTGGATTTCGGGCCCACCAACGCAAGAATCACTTTCTTCTCCTAATCATGTTCGACTCCGCGCTACTCACTTTCCACTGTTTTCTATCTTATTTCATCTTAACTGCCTTTTACGGCGAAACTGAAAATACACTTCTGCTCTTCGCGATGTTTAAGGAGCGATGTTGTCCCGTGCAGCATACTATAAGAAGACTCTTTAAATTCAAGCTTATCCCAGCTAATTTCGGCATAGAAACTTTTGAAGCAGCCATTGGAGGCTTCCGCTCTGCACACTCACTGAATTTTTAGTTGAAGGAGGCTCTCTTTTTCTTCGTGGCGTATACCTGCGGGACTTGGTCCATTTCTTCCCACCTTTCGTCGAAGGTGTTCCATTATCCTGCAAAAAATCTAGTACTCTTCATGTATCCTGTAAGCTAAAAGGGGGAGATGGAGAGGGGGAGAGGGAGAGGGGAAAGAGAGGAACAGAAATGATTGCCTAAGTCTTTCATGTTCACGGTTATAATGAGGTTGAAAACCCGGCATGTCCCCCTCCAATGGCTGGAAGAGTCAGGGGGATGCCACCCAACTAAACAAACAGTACGGCTACGTCGAACGTGCGCTGTTCTGGTCTGAGTAAGCTACAATAATACAGGTCCACAGATTCTCAGCACGGAGTTCCGTATAGTCTTCGGTCTGTTAACCAATGAAGGCGGTGAAAGGAAAGCGAAGAAACAGACGCAAACACGTTGTAGCGGTAAATACGTTTTTGATAAAGGTTGTCATGTACCGCACTTTCGTTGAAATAATCGAGTTTTTTTAACGCGAAATTGTTTTATTCCGGGATGCACAAAGATTTCACTGACGTCATATCCGTCACGGCAATGACACGAGTACAACGAAACAAGCGGCCTGTAAAGGATGCACCCCTGCACAAAGGGTCTTCTTGCGGGGAAGCAACCTTTAGATCTACAGAGTATGTTATACTTAGGGTTATTAGTTTTCGGGTTTTATATTTTAACACGAAAGTGTTTTATGTCGGGATACACCCAGATGTCACTGACGTCAAATCCGTCACGGAAATGACGCCATGTACACCTTTGCCGAAGCGACCCACCAGCAGGACGTCCCTCGCCAAGCACACCCACAAAACAGCCGCCGACCCGCAAATCATGATCAGCTGCAGATTTCACTGCACATTTCAATTTCGTCTTTTACCGATTCCTATGACACAGGGATCAACCAGTTTTTTTTTCTAATTGGGAACAATCCAATGTTCATACACAAGCAGTACGTGAACGCTGGACCAACAGTGGACGAATATAAACAGTTACGGCGCTGAAATTGGAAAATATTGGTCCAATATCGCAATTCTGCCATTATAGATGATACAGTTATGGTTATATACCCCTACTGCACCGATATATCCAATCTTTTTCCTCTTAACCCTTAGTAATTGAATACACATTGAAGTTATTGCTTAGAACTTCTTTATTGCTTTTTAGCTAAAAATCTAGATTGAGCAGTCCAAGCTTTGCGTCTATTTTACTGTAATAAAATTACGAGGAGACATGACGTTTACTCGGCGCCATACTCCTCGACGATGAGATAGTGGCACAGTCGCAGGTCTGAAGGGCGAACCAATCGCGATTACGTTTAACCCGAATAAATACCCCGGAATCAATCAAATGTGTATATTGACCACGAAATAAGAGAGGATTATTTTGTTGAAGTGTAAAATCAAACAGGGGACTACATATATAGTAAGTCAGCGTTACATCAACTCGGTAGCTCACAGGGCTGTCATTATGGGCGCCCATGCGTTCCCACCAGAGCTTTGAATGTAAATCAGCGCTCCAGATTTCGCTAAATATTCAGACACTAGTTTACGGTAATAGAATTTCACAATACAGCCATTAATGAGGGCTATTAACTTAGGTGTCCCACTGAACATTCACGTAATACGCTAGTGTTGAAAATTAAAGTGTTGAACATGCAACAAAAGGCCATAGTCTCACTACTGCTGTCGAGACGTCAATTTTTTCCCATTTTTGGCCAGCCGTCTGCCATCGCCCCGAAATTGACTGCGCAATCATAGAATTGTCAATAATCTCGTAATGAACAAAGCGGTGACCTGAACTGGAATATTACAACAGACTCAGCAACATTCCGTTAGCTCGCGGCTATTGTTATCCAATTTGTATAGTACAAATTTTCAAGATCTACTTACTGATTAAGCGCCTTTGTTAAAGTCTATAATTTCCCGCTCCAGTCGCACTCAAACCAAAATTGTTTTGAGAGAAACTCTATTCTCGTTCTTCAATTATAAAGAATTACATTGTCCGAACAGTAGCCATTTGCGTTGCAAATTCGTGACTAAACACTTTCGAGTTTTTAGGAATAACATTCATATCGAATCACGAGCAAGTTTGGCCAAGCCGCTGATAGACAAGCTACATTTATAATGAACACAAAACAATCTCATTTGATTGAACATTCATCTTGCGGTTGCCAAGTACAACTATTCAACTCACAATATTAAGGGCTCCGTATGGCAGAAGAACAGGAATCGTCGGTGGCGTTGACCATGAGCGAACATCGCGTCACCGAACAGGGCTCGATGATACCGCTATCGCGTTCCAAGATCAAAGATGCAGATTAAACGTCCTCGCAATTTCTTTAGAGGGTCCCTGGAACATCTTCCAAACTGTTTTTCTGACAACTCATACATTTTTCTGTTCATTAATGCAGTCCAAACTTGTATTATGGAATTCATGAAGCGACCAAAACAGATATAATTCCTATACGCCCATCGGATAATTTTGGAGCTGCTAAAATAATATTGTTTGGTATTTTCAAACTGATCGAAGCCGAGGCATTCCTTGTGCGCCCATGTAACTTCACAGAACAAACACCACCGCTTTGGGCTGCCTTCCTTCCAATTGCAGCAATGAAAGTACTAAGCATCCGCTTAAAAACAATCGCAGCAGCTCCAATTCATGGAACTAAGTACGTGTCTGCTGTGTTAAGAAAATCACGGAGAACCCTTCGGTGCTGGCGATGCCCGTAGCTTAACAGTGCTTCGAGGTGTGAAGCAAGGAAAGAAAGCATTGCAGCAGCACCGCTGTCGAATCTCTCGATTTGTGCTTTGCTCCTGCTTCTTTTGCAAAACGATTAACACAAAAAGTTCCTTAAATATTCTAGATTAAGAAAATGTTTGTAAAACAGGCAAAGTGACGGTGTTTTTATACTAGCTGTGGGACTACAGGAAACTTATTGGTGATTTACGGAGCCTTTTGAGTCTAGATACGACGCTCCCTCAATCAACATGCGCCCAGACGCTCTTGAATTTTTAATCAGTAAAAGGGCAAGCTCCATCATTACTAAACCAAAGGCGGTTTCCAGTCATTCCTTAATATTTATGATTGGAACAAACTCAGTTTAGGCTGAACAAGGCGTAAATCTACCCATTGCAGAAAAAAATCTGTACACAGAAGGAGGCTGCAGTCAGCAACATCGGTGCACGGAGCTTGGTATACAACCTAAGATCCTTTTCCACGCTTTGTGAGAATAATACATTTGTCTCTACGACTGGTCAGTTACAGTGTGAAACTTCTACTTAAAACGTATTTTCATACGGATATCCCATATAGTCCGAATGCATTCTGAGTTTTTCTTCGCCAGCGACCACCTTTGTCAACTGAGGTCTCGCAATCCGTGCCAACAACAACAAAAACAAAAACGGAACCAAAAGGGATCAATTTTTTTTACAGCCTCAAAGCACGCCTTCAGATCAGGCCATTGAGGCTCGTTTGCTATCCAAAGCAAAAAAGACTCGAAAAAGAGAAGGCACCCTCTTATATAAGAAAAGGTTATGCGAAAAAAAAAATATCGTGATGAAAGAGAGTAGAAGAGCAAATTGAGCAGAGGCCAGGCTATGTCGTTTGACTTTTTCCATGGGCTTCTTGTTATCCGTTTTGACTTGAAGAGAGAAGGGTGATAGTGGCCTTTTCAGTCTATTCTCGTGTCACTAAAAAAATCTGCCACAAGAAACCTCCCATTAAAGCCTTTAAAGAGCTTTTTTTCTTTCCTTTTTTCGGAGAGACAGCTAATAAAAACGAAGCAACTGTACTACCTCATGAATACTTTGCAAAGAAGGCTGCGAGAAAACCGGTCCTTTTTTTCACGTTCTTAACACTAAAATGTCGCAAAGATAGCATGCCTGATGACAGTTCCTAAGGTATCGATTTGCAGATCGTTTCAAATATAAAAACGCATGAAGCTGGATCAAAATGTTTTCAGTCAATCTTTGCATGCTACTGAATGTTGAATGGAGGGAAAGGACCGAAAAATGACGAGGCATCATAGAAACAATGGGAAAACAAAACCTGACCTTGTCGTTTCGGCATAAAATGGCTGCCTTTGAAGGGTCTGGTGCAGTCAGAAAACGCTGATTCTTCTGAAGCGGAATTATTTCCGCCCACATGAAATGGTGCGCAATGAACTCGCAGACCGGCCTGTGACTTCGGAGTTGAATTGGTTAGGGAATGTTTGTCGCCATTTGACGGTGTAAGAATATGTTCGCAATTATGTTGTGCGCCGACTTTAGTAGGCTTTTTTATCACAAGTAAAATATATGGACTAATGTAAAATCATTTCACTATTTTTAAACAAGCAATGAACACAAGGGGATAAATTGATGGCTAATGACAGTGAAGCGCTGAATGTTTCAGACAGGGGCCCGCTACCATAACTTTCGTATAGACATCTTTACCATCTCTTTGGTTCTCTTACTGTGCTTCGAAAGCGTTTTTTTCGTCGTTGCCCTTCTACCTGGCACTGCGACTACTTCGGAACTAGAAGCGGCTAGAAGCACCACGCAACAAACACCGGTTAATGCATGTACCAGATGAGAGAGCAGTAGCTCCGCAGGATGCGCAGAGGACGGCGATACAAAGTGGAGATTAAATTTATACGGCCGGGTCGTCGCTTTTGTGGCCTCAAATCCTGGTGTTTGTGCAGCGTTCCGCGCCTGCCCCTTTGTCGTGTCGCAATAGCTTTAGAGAGTGGATGGGCGAAATATTATGATCGATTGCAATGTTAACCGGCGCTATAACCAAGCTGAACAAGCGCATGGACGACGCCAGTATGAACGTGCATCCATTGACCCGAAAGTTGGGGCTAAACTGCCTAAAAAAGAAAAAAAGAAAAAAAAAAACTAACCAAGAGTAACTAAGCCGCGCTCCGCTCCTGGCCAAGCGTTATAGCACGCGTTAGCGTTACTGCAGCTACTTTCATTTCTTTACGCCCCACTCTTCTTAATGCCTTTTTCTTATAGAAATCCCCCCAACAAACACCATGTGAGCTAGAAATTTGAAAAATAATCACCGATATTGTAAACCATTACTTAAAGGCTCTGTTAACAAACATTTACCATTCATACAATGAAACATATACTGTGTTCACGACAAAACTTTTATCCAATGTTCCAGACTTATGAGATCGACAAAAACTGCCAGTTATAAGTAGGAGAAAAGCTATTATAGAGAGCATTCCGTCAATTCCTGGCCGAATCCCTCTCCAATGATTGTTCCTAATGAGAAAGCATTCTTTGACTGGGAATAATGCCTCACTATTACCTTACAATCACCTATCAACAGATGAGTATTACTGGATGCTTGCTGGAAAATGATTCTGTTTTGTAACATTCATAGACCGAGCAGAAAACATGTGCTTCGCATCAGTACTAATGATTGCTTCATCCTCATAACGCTCCTGTTGCTGTGGTGCACCCTTTACAGGCAAGGTCGGTGATGTTTTCCTCTGTGTAAGCAGCTCACAGCCACCCAGCCGCGAACAGCGTGTTCTAGCCAAAAATTATTTCGCACTCAAACGCATTCGTTTTTTACAGATAATGAGTCTTCATGCATGCCACTGGATTTTGTTAAACATTTATGGCAAGTACTTTTATAGTTTCTATTATGTATGTTGTGTATCGTAATCATGGTTGCGGTTACATTTCTTGCTCTCTTGAGCTTCGACGAGGAAGGGCGAGCAGTCAGAGTAAGCTGTCTGTATTTTTCAATTTTCTTTTAAGTTCAGAGCACTTTAGAGGCTCGCCTTGTCGCCGTAGCTTGCTCGCTGGACCCAAGTAGATCCACACGGCGTTCTGTCATTGCGGAGCCACGCAGAGGCTTCGAAAGGCAAGCGGTTTATATAGTCATAAGCATTCGAAACTCGTGAACCACTGGTGCTTGTCATACATCTCCCCGTTGTTTAGCGCGAAGAAAACAGCAGGTACATTTGATGAAAAATATATGTAATTAACCGGCAGAGCCTGCGCTCATTTAGTTAGGAACGCTTGTTGGGTTGCTTTTACGATAGTAAGCGAAAAATTGGCGGTGCAATGCTGGCACGTGCGGGAGGGTAAACAAGCACAAAAAGAACAGAACTCCCGCTGGCGCAGTTTCAGGCAAAGGGTGGGTGAGCACCGCGAAAGCGGGAAATTTGAATGCGTTGGACAATCCTCTGTTGAATTTATCAGTAGAGGAATGAGACAGGGCGGCGAATAGCTTCATGGATGGTAAGCGTGAGCGGATAACGGCGCCAGAGCCCATTATGGTGAATAACTGCTCTGCACTTCCGACGGCTTTCACATTGAGTGGAACGGCTTTAATTTTTGTTTTTACTTTTATTTCATTCAGTGAGTGTAAAGATCGTCCCGTCTGGACGCGCTGCAAAGAAAGCGGAGTGGCAGCTTTTTGAGTCGCAGATTGTACACTTTACACTGTTACGAATCGGCCAACACCACATGTTTTCCCGCATCAGCCGCCACGTGTTTTCCGGCATCAGCTTCCACGTGCGAAGCCACGACGTTCGCCACACCCTTCAGGCACCTGCGCGTCGGTGAGTCACGCCTTGACATCCCCGGCTCAGACGTTTCGCTATCGGCGCGATCAACCTTCGATAGCGCGACCCGGGCACCTTTCAAGGACACTCTCTCCCCTCTCTCGGACGCCACGTGGGGGCGAAGCTATGAATGACTCACGAACTATGGAAAGAGCGTGTGTATGTCTGTGATGTTCGTGGCGTGTTACTCTTGGGGAAGTTTCACCTATTGTTGCTTTTGGGTATAAATAGAAGCAGCACAAACGCTGATAATCATTCCTGTCTGAGCAGCGAATCCATGCGGTCGCTCTGCTCGAGTCCTGTATTGTAACCTCGCCCGTCAGGGCACTGTATGTTTTTTTGGCTTCCGCTCACCTCTCGCTATGAAGTAAACAGTTACGTTATCCTACTGCTCTGGACTTCTTCACGGCTGCAACAGCGGCTGGCCGCTCGCATCATACACGCTACCCATCGTATGTTGGAAGCCACGGAACTCGGATCGGGTGCCCCCGCCCGGTCGCAACAACACGTAACTGTTGGAGTAGCGCTAACAGTTTGCTCTTATACGCTGCAGGCTTGAAATTGTTACATGACAAATCGAGTAAAAAAATTGATCAAGATAGGTAGTTACAGAACTTGCAATTTCAGAGTCACAAAAACGCCAGAAAAATAGCTACAACCACTGTAATGGTAATAAAGGAAAAGTGGAAAGCAAACGCTGACGTGCACCGACAAAACTGAGTGTTTAAACCAGGGTGTTTTCCGTTCCGGTTTCTGTTTTGTTCCATAAATCAAAGTTCCATTCTGTCTCCTCACCTGAGCGAGAAAAATATACGTTCTTAACGGTTTATAATAGTTCGTGTTAGTGCGCAGGAAAATTGAAATTCATAAAATTATCTTAAAAGCATCAATAATTAAGAAATTATGTTGAAAAAAAAAGGGATCATTATTGATTTTTTGTGAAAATATCCGTAAAATAGCTCGACTGCACACAAAAAATCTGAGGACACTTAAACACCCCTTGTATACCTTTTGATGGCGCAGCTGCAACTTTTCTCCCTGGTCTCCAGAAACTACATGCCGGCAGTCCTCAACCTCGCAGCAACGTTTTTCGGAGAAACTGTCGTAGATGAAAAATCCTCGGGCGCCATTTGGAGCACCTCATTGGGGCGAGGTAGGCAATTTTTAGGTGTCAACACTCCAAGCTTCCAGAGAACAAGCGTGCTCCCCGCATACGGTCAATTCTTGAGTATGCAACCTTGGTCTGGAATTAAAAATTAAGATGCTTTTCAATAAATTTGAAGCAATTCAGAATCCGACCCTGCACTTTAATACTAACTCTTATAGTTGTAATGTTATTGTTAAAACGCTAAAACCGCCTGTTTCATGGAACAATGTAAAACTCATGTAATATTGTATGAGAAAAGATACCAATGTACCAACATTAGTATCTTCAGACCCCATCATACACCCAGACAAAAGATAACAATACGAATATTAGCAAAAAATTAATGGCGCACATCCGCATTACAAGTATTATTCTAAAAACTATTGCAGATAGGAATGCCCTGCCCTACGCTATTGATTCTGCTCCTTATGAAATGTTTCCCGCTGGGCTCTAGCAGCGCTTGCACACAAATGAAACATGACTTGTAGCTGTTTGCATTGAGTGTGCGGCTGTAAACTGTTGTTGGCGCTGCTAGTTGTGTATGCTGGCGTTCACTCCAAAGAATGCATTTTTCTTCCTTGTTCTTATGCGGTGTTTTAGAATATTCATGTTTATTCATGTATCGAACCCCACAAACAATGCCGTGAGGCTAACGTGGGCATTTTAATAAATAAATAAATAAATAAATAAATAAATAAATAAATAAATAAATAAATAAATAAATAAATAAATAAATAAATAAATAAATAAATAAATAAATAAATAAATAAATAAATAAATAAATAAATAAATAAATAAATAAATAAATAAATAAATAAATAAATAAATAAATAAATAAATAAATAAATAAATAAATAAATAAATAAATAAATAAATAAATAAATATCGTTTGCATCTCGCCAGACGGGCGTGGAGATCCCGCGGGAGGTCAGCACTGATAATCAAGACCGACGAAGAGAGTATGGAAGCAGGTAGCAAGCCTGCCGTAGGAGAGGGGTTCCGCGAGATGAAAGGCGATTTCCAGCGAATCGGCGGCAATCTCCCATCATGGCCATATGAAAAGGGAGTGAATTCTGAAACAGTTCAAATTGCCACTCAAAGCAAATACAGAAACGTAGGATTTTCGCTTTCGCTCCTGAACGAAATAATAAATATCGTTACGTTTTGGTTTTTGTTCCGGCCAAAAATGTCGTTTTTTTTTTTTTCGTTTTTCGTCTCCAGTTTTCGTTTTGACAAACGCAGGCTGTACCCTAGCATGGTGAACAGCGGTGAAAAATGTTAAATCTAGTCTGATTAAATCGTACGCAAAGGCCTACGCATTGGGGCTCTGCACTTCCTGTGGTTCCCGCCCGCCTTCAAACTAATATTTTATGTATAAGCATTTTGGGGCTACTCATCTCGGAAAATCGCGTTGTGAGGGCTTCAGGTTTTGATATGAATGGTTATACGTCTCTTAAAAGTTTCTTCCTAGTAGTGTATTTCAAATAGTAAAGCCGCTTTGAAGAAACTCGGGGTACAAAATTTAGGGTTATCGTGAAATGGTTTGGCCCTTCTGAAGTTAGCCTTCTTAAATGTCTCTGGTGCATTGCAACGAAGCATACTAAGAAGGACAAGAAATTCCGGGTTAGAAATGGCTTGGAAGAGAGGCGAGGTTAAAGCAGAACCCCAAAGACGTCTCACGTAATGTTTTATGATATATAATGATTCATGTAAGAAAACCTATAGAAGGACGCTGCCGAATTGGGTGGCCGACGCGCAGAGACCGGCCACGCGCTAAAGTAAAATTCCTGACTGGATTCTCATAGGTTTTTTAGTTTTCCAAGAATAAGAAGAAATTTCGCCGGCAAGAAATGTGTCGTTGTTGTCGATTTGCAAGTGAGGACTGTAACATATTGCAAGAACTGGTAAATATAGTAGGCACCAACCGACCTTGAACAGCGTTACCCCTATTTCAAAATTTTTGGTGCTTCCAGATGTTCGGTGTATCCTCATGAGATTTTTTTCGGCCCTACGCAACTAATTTATGGAAGCATTTTTTCTAATATGTGAAGTTTTCGAGTCATACGCAGATAATTTATATCAGTATTTTTTTTTTGTTTTGGTTGAGAGTTTTGAAAATAAATTAGGGTGCACGCCCAGGGGCCTGGCGGAATAAATATTCAGGGTAAGAGCATCTCGATCGTATATTCCTTGCTGCCTTTCAAACAATGGCTTCTTCCCGGCAAATGGGAAACGAGCTGCAAAAAAAAAAAAGAAACAAATTTAAAGCAAAATTTTGGGTCCGTGTAGCCTTGTGGTAATGACGCTGTTAGTCTGGGGAAGTATACCCTGATAATTTTGCCGCGATGAAAGCCAAGATAATTGAACAGCACAGACTCCCGGACACCAAAAAAGGTATAAGAGATTTGAGTATCTAATGAACGCGTGAAATACTAGTGCAAAAATCAGAAACGTTCGCGAACATTCAGCGACAAAAGATGGATGAACCAAATGGTTACTTGGCATTCCATGGAGAGGCATGCCCTGTAAAGCTTTTTTATTTTAAAAAGAAGAACATTTGCTGCCCTTTTTTACCTCACGTTTTCCCGTGCGAAAGGGTTTTATATTACTCTTTTTGTAATTATTTGAACAAGTCATAAATTCATGATTAAAAAATGCCACCGAGGTTCTTGGGTACTTTATTATGCAGAATTTTACGTAGATTGTTTATATATGTGCATATTTCCCCAGGAAGCTCATTCTTTACACTTTTCACGAAAACAGAAACCTTAGATGCATTTAATAAATTACACACTGCCGGCGCATAAGCTCTTTCGTTGATTCTACAAAGTTTCGAAGGTGTATTTATTGGGACTCTTTTTTTTGCCGGCTCAGAGCAGCTCGAACCAGCCCAAAACTTCTCCCGCCATAGATATTCTACGGGGAAATAAAATACGAAGCTGCTTGGAGCTGCTCAGAACTGCTTTGAACAGACAAAAAAAAGAGTGACCAAATATCTCCCCTATACACAGTGGCGCATCACAATATCGCTGGGGCTAGTGTCCTCAAAACTTGAAAATTTCGCTTGCACAAATACACCAAAGGTGACAAAATGTTACGGATCTTGTGATAGCTGTACTTGTGCTGCATTTAAAAAAAAGCAATGGCTGTATTAGTGGCATGCAAAGCCTTATTGGCAAATGAGAAATGAACCGTCATGCTACATGTTGGCAAAGGAGTAAAATGCTACATCGCACGCCGCCAAAGTTGTTGCCTTCTAGAGAATCATGGGGACTTTCCGCCGTAGAAAGAGCAAAGCTGGCTAACTGACACCTGTGTTTATTATAGGTATCTTCTATGTCAGCAGAGTTGTTTTTACTCCGAAGTAGAAGAAAGTTATTTTTTGAAGGAGGCAGCTTTCAAGCAAATTGCCCACACACCGTACACCTATACTTATCGATTTTCGGCTCGGGGGGTGTCACAGTCGTCACAACTGCTCACTGCTTAGTTAAGAGACAGTGTTGCGTGGGTAACTCGTCGCAAGTAACGGCAACCGTAACGCGTGATTTTTTTCCGGCAGTTGCTAAACGTTCGTTTTAACGCATTGAAATAGTAACGGGCGTCGTAGTTCTGTGGATATTTTTTGACCAAATTACAGCGTCATGGTAATCGTTATTCAATACTTCACACCAGGAGCCTCTGCCCCTCTCCCTTTAAAACCACGAAGCTACGGGGCCCACAACACGAACATAGCATCCATGCCGCATCGATTCCTTTCCCACCTCCACTTTACTGCAAGCCTAAACTGAAAATTTCAAAGAACACGCACCTGCACGCGCACATACACACCCACCCAGACTCGTACGGGCACACGCTCGCTAAATAATAATAAAATTTTAACTCACAAGCCTTATTTTATTGTTCCTTTGAATGCGAGACAATATTTCTGCTGACGCCCGAGCAATTCAAGGCATCGCGACACACCTTCACATACATACCAGCGTTATTCCAATCAGCCGTCCCACAATCTGGTGAGTGAGTGAGTGAGTGAGTGAGTGAGTGAGTGAGTGAGTGAGTGAGTGAGTGAGTGAGTGAGTGAGTGAGTGAGTGAGTGCGTGCGTGCGTGCGTGTGCGTGTGCGTGTGCGTGTGCGTGTGCGTGTGCGTGTGCGTGTGTGCGTGTGTGCGTGTGCGTGTGCGTGTGCGTGTGCGTGTGCGTGTGCGTGTGCGTGTGCGTGTGCGTGTGCGTGTGCGTGTGTGTGTGTGTGTGTGTGTGTGTGTGTGTGTGTGTGTTTCGTTAACGCCTGCGCTCCCTTTTGCGCTCTCTCTTTAATTATGCAGCATGGAAAATTATCGGCCCTAGATCATGTTTAAGTAAACTGTGCTGCTGAGTTAAACTATCAATGTCAGCAATGTTTGGTTGCTAACTGCAAAATAAAGGCATCTCCTACACATTTACTTAAACTGTTTTGCGTCTGCCGAATTTATTTCTGCGCCATTCCCCAGCTTCCAGAGGGCCCTGCTCGTCATCATTTCAGGTACTTTTCTTTCACAGAAAAGAAATAAGGTTCGACATCATAGTTTCCTTGACATACAGAACAACAAACAGGACACAGCAGAAGGGTGATACACATGGAAAATGTCCATGCTGGGATTTTTTAATCTACTGTTCTCCCTAGCCGCTCAAGTTCTCATCTCGCCTGTGCTTTCTGTCAACTTTTTTAGCACACATGATCTGCGGAGCCCCGCATGGCGACACAAAGACGTGGCGAAATATAATCGTGTGGCTGTTGTGCCTGTCTCGTACTTTGACACTCTAAGCATGTAACAAGGAAAGGGAAGCTGTCTTTATGCGGCACTCTCGAAAGATTCCTTTTCACATAGCAAAACAAGGAAGCCTCGGTACGGTATGAAGCTTTTGTCGATAGCTGGTCCTGTATGAGCTTTTGCCTCTTTTGCCTCGTTGGCGCAAGGCCATCGAGGCAAAAGAGCGCCAGGAAAAGGTAATGAAAGTGGTATAATTGTGAGGACTAAAATCTACCAGGAAAAATATACGTGAAATTACTTAAGGGCAATGAAGATGGCTGGTGTTTAAGTGTGCTGGATGCAGTGGAAAGTGGTATCTCTACGGCCCTGGAAAGAGTTTGTCGTATCGTGTCAAGTGCTTTGAATTGTGTGAGGATGACTGTTGCGGAAGGGCCCTCTCCACACCTGGTACACAATGGTCTCGAGGAACCATTGAGCAGGTGCGAGTGTGTTACATGTGTGGGGTCTATCCGTAACTTTACTAATGCAACCTCTGGATGTCTGTTGTGTGAGTCAGTTGTGTATCGCCCCAAGTGTATTTTCACTATGAGTAGTTTCTTGCCTGCTCATTGACTCCATTCTTCTTGCAAGGTTTTACGAAGCTGTTGTCTAATGCGTGGTTTGTGGTCGGTGTAGGGTACTGTTGTTAGGTCAACTGCGTTTGTGGGCGCAGCAGCAGAAGGCATTTGATCTGCGGTGTCATTTCCGGCAATTCCACAGTGGCTTTGGACCTAGTATGTGGTTATTTCCAGATTTGAAGCAGGTTCGGACATAATAACTTTAAATACAAGATTGATTACATGGTTTTTAAAACGCTTTCTGGTTGACAGTGCGCGTATACGCTATGAGAGTCAGTATACAATATGCACTTTGGAATTTGATGTTGCACAAGGGGATTTAAAACAATAGGGATGTACACGCTTGCCGTGAAAATACTGTTACAGGAGTTCATTGTTTTACTGACATAAAATTTTGGTCCGTGCGCAACACAAGACACAGTGGTAGCGGTCTTTGACGCGTCGATGTAAAACTCTGCTGACCGGTACTTACCGCAGAGAAACAAGAAATTCTGCAGAATCGCAATTCTTAGTGACTTGTTTTTGTCAAGTTGCGTTAACGACAGGTAGGACGACACAGGGTGGAGATGCCATGGTGGAATCAATGAAGGATATCTTGTGGATGTCTCAAAAAGGGGCTGTTATCTCAGACGCATCTTCTCTCACTAAGACAGGAAACAGCATGAAAATAGATGGACAATTTAAAAATAGGTGCTCTGAAGATGTGTTATTATTAGTCCAATTAAAGAGGGCGATTTTTATAGACATAATTTTTGAGGCAAACAACACGTCCATGTATATTATCTGATGATGCAGGGACTTTTTACATAGAGACTTCGGACAGGGTTTGTGCGGAAAGCGTCACACGGAAGCTGAAGCCCCAAATGCAGCACTTGGTCGAGCATTTTTAGTGCCGTTTTTGTGGCCGACCAATACATGACACTGCCATAAACTAAGCGAGATCCTACCAACGCAGTTTAAAAAGGCAGAAGGGGTTGCTTGCAGCGCCAAGGGATTGGTAATACAGGGCTTTAAGAATGCTTTTAGTTTTTAGGCATTTTTGTTTAGGCTGTTTCAAGTGTAAGATGTGCGTCAGTTTTTTATCGAATAATCAGCCTAAAAAATGTGCTTTATTTTTACAGGAAGCGAATTGCGATTACGAACAATATCTGGGTCTGGATGGACCCACGGTTCGAGAACACAACGCAAGTCTTCTTTCTGGAAAGAACTCTTGTCGGCCCATCCGGGAAGTTTTTTGACACCAAGCTCGACTTAACAGAAAGTATAGAAACCATTTTTACGTTTTTGTAAAGCCAACTTGCTTTTTTATAAAATAGTAACTACTCCATATCAGGATTGGCTAGCAGGCTCTTCGGCTGTGACTAATCCTTTTCGATGGCGTAAGAATGTTCCTTTCACGAGGCTATTTGAAATTCTCGCTCCCCACTGCTATTGTTTTATTATTAATATTCACGATTTCGACGTGTCCAGTTATAAAGGACAAGATTTTTTTTGCAGGTTCTGTGCCTTAAATTAGAGATAATTAGCGTTTGTACAAGCTGTTTCTCTCAACGTATACCGCCACAGCATGAACCAAGGAGGTTTTCAGCATTGCCGTCAATAGCGAGTTTTAGCTGACCGTTTATCACGGTCCACTCCGCTCCGAAAGCAAGCGGGAGCGCCATTGGGCATGCGTGGCGCACTTGGCGGGGAACGGCATTGGCTCCGGTTGCGCTGAGCGGGTCGCCGATAGAGGAGCGGACATTTGAAAACGGTCAGCTAAAACTCTCCATTAGCTCGAATACGTTTTGATCCTGATACGCATTAATTGAATTTACGTAAGAAGGTTGTCTAGAAAAATAGTCTTATTATTAGAAATATTGGTTCGGTTGACACGATTTTGAGGCATTTTTTAGAACATGCAATGTTGCTTCTTCTGTTTTTTGTTGCAGTAACAGAGCACCATTTCCAGGAGGCTTAACGAAAGAACAACGGAAAGCCGGCCACCACAAATTTAAAGGAGCCATGAAGAGAAAACACAAGTTTGGTTCATTCAAAAGATTGTCTCGTTAGAATCATACTGACACCACTTTTAACGTAAACTTCGCTCAAATAAGCTACATAATTAGGAAAAACAGGAATGGTCATGCGACCCACCAGCTCATTTCCCGCAACAGAACCTGTGATGTCACATGGGCTAAGCTCTGCGATTGGCGGAGGCTGGCAGAAGCAGACGCAAATTAGGTAGAGCTTACAAACTAGACGAACGAGCGATTTGCGCTTAAATTTAGGGCACATTCTTTACAAAGCAATAAGAATGATGGGACAAACAGTGGAAGTTACGAAAGCACATGTAAACATAGAAGTACTGATGCGTTCTGCTGTTCGTACTGCGCACAGCATGCTTTGATTTAGCTGCACAGCACTACGGGGCTTGGGGTTGTCTCAGACGACACTGGCCGATTGACGCAAGCAACGGTGTCTTACGTGACCCCATTTGTCGAGCGAGCACTGTTTCAGGGAACGAATATTTTCTCCCAGAACAAAAACAAGCCAAGTTTAAATGCGGGCAAAAACAAACCAAACGCTTGCCACGGTATGGTGGCGCCATCTAGGTTACGGAACGTAAAGAAACGCGGGAACAAACCAACACCGCTGTACAGGGTGGAGACAACCTTTTAACGGTCCCGTGCCGCCGCAATTGGGCCAACGGGCTCAACGCGTTATTCTTTTCGTTTCCCACGAGACCTAGCAACGCGAAACAGACAATATGATTCAAACTTCTTCAGTAAACCGCGTTGCGGCGCTAATTTTAGCGCGGTTTTGACACAATGACTTGCTTCGGCGGCGAGCGAGCAACCGAACATGGCGGCGCCAGCGTTACGTGTCTCTACCCTGTACGGCGGATGCGTGAATGAAGGTATTCTAGGCTGCAGAGCGGTCGGTTCCCGTGATGTCACTTGGGACCACGAAAACGCACGATTGAGCGGGAAAATCAAAATTTTAACCTAAATTGTTTAATTTCTCAGTGAATAAAGCACCGTTTGTATCCGGACAAGCGCTGGGGGCACTATAAAACACGAAATCTTTCGAATAAAACCAACTTGCATTTTCTCTTCATGGCTCCTTTAAAGAAAGTGATTTGTTTCTACCTTACATACACCAGCACACAGATCGCACGTTTAAAGCAATGTTAGGCAATTCTTGGCATACTTATGTCATGACGACAGTGGCATGCACTCACGGAACTGTGTATGCTTGTTTTAATCTTTGTCAGACTAAACTCCAGATGGGGGGATTAAATACGGCCGCTTTGCTAAAACAAAAAAAATAAAAAAATTACTTTCGCTTTTCAGAACACCGTCATCGAGAGCAGCGCAAAATAGCTACTGAATTGGTACTTTATAGAGCGGACTTAGTCGCAACGAATGCCAAGTTTCAAATCTTTCTCTTTTCGAAAAGCTGTCACAACGGGGACAGCACTTAGTAGAAGTGCAGTTTATTAAGCCAAAAGCTCTTCCTTTTCTTCTGGAACAAAAAAAAAAAGGTTAGTGAAGGAAGGTACGCCTTTTTCTTGTCAAGGTTCCAGTCGAATTATTGCTCATGCAGAAAAATGTCAAAAAAAGCTAGTATGAACATCTTGGACGAAGCTCTCGCGCCAGCAAATAGCGACGCCAAGACTTATTTTTTTTTTGTCCGTAGCTTGTGGATTACCACCACCAAGAGCTTGCAAGTGAAGTTTCAAGGAACGGTGCCGGGCTCAAAGCAGACAGCAAGCATCAAGTAACGATAGGGACTGGGCACTAAGCTTGGATAAAAGAAAGAATACCTGTGCACGGAAACAAAAAAAAAAAGTGATTGATCATGTTTTGTCAGAACGCCATACATCTTCCACTGGGTTTAACTTCGTGAATATTACATCAGCTTTCACATGAGCAGAGTGAAGGCCTGGGAGAGTGCGGACACAAGGGACAGAGTTTTGAACACAGGGATGTCAGTTGCACTAGCTTTCCGCTTCATTCTGTATCTGGATTTCTTATGCCCCAGTAAACTGGCGTGTTGAAGAAACTGACTTTGGGGATGCGTTTTCTTCGAGCCCATAGAGGGAGATGACAAAGCTGCCACCCGAGTACTTTTTTTTTTTTTTTTTTGCTCCCGCATACTTGAAATTCGTTCGAGGTGACACCGGACAAGTTTTCTAAGTGGCGTTTGATTATGACACCGGGAGTGCCACACACCCTGCTTGCACAGTTCTCCTTCCTGCTTTCTTTGTTTCGTACTGTCGCTTTTATTGAATCGTATTTCCTGTTTTTATTAGGCAGAGTTAGACTTACCATTCGAGGACTGCTGGTTGGTAATTTCGTTTGCTTTCTAGGTTTGCATTCATTTTGGGCTCTCGTGCCAGTTCGAACAAAATACAGTGAAATACCGTGCAAGATATTTCCTTTCTCGCATTTGCATGGTTCTGTCCGAAGCGCATTTTTTTAATTTGTAGTTATGCTCCACATTTGTTTTTGTAGCCACGAAAAATTTCTTTATTAAAAGACAACGAAAGCCGATATAATAAAGCGCGTATCACTGCTACGCAAAAATACGTTCGCTACCCTTACGCACCCGTCTCTGTTCCGTTAGGCGGCTCTCTTTCTTTTTGTTAAGCCAGATAGCGGGAAAAAATGAATGAATGAAAAAATGAATGAAAGAATCCTACCTTTTTTGCTAAAGCAACTGCGCAAGCCGAAACTCGGTGGTCGCCGCTAGGTACGCGCTCACGAGGAGGTGAAGAGGAATCACTTTATTGAGCCTTAGACTGGTTTCCGAAACCGGCGTGTCCGCCGGTTTGCAGCACGGGTGACCGGAAGTATCTGGACCTCTGGGTCCGAGCTGCCCAGCACTCCCTCCCACTGCTCTTCATTTACTACGGGTGGAAAGGGGTCTTGAGGACAGGCCCACATGGAGTGAACCAACGTGGCTAGGTCCCCGCATAGTGGGCAATTGGGCGAGGGGAATTGCGAGCGGTGAATTCGGTGCAGAAGTGCTCGGCAGACCAAAGAGTGCGTCCTGCAGGAGTCGCCATAAGCGCTCCTGATCGTTTATTAGCTCAGGGTGGGCAGGAGGGTACTGACGGCGAGCGAGCCGGTAATGTGCAGTGAGTGATCCCTAGCTGACCTGGCGCCGTGGTAGGGAACGAGGCTGGCACCGGCACGGATAGTAAGTCCCCGTGCTACGTTATGTGCCGCCTCATTTCCCCCCAAGCCGGTGTGCGCCGGGGTCCAGACGATATCTACCAGGGAGGTCGGGGGATTTTGAAGGAGAAATTTGGACGCCACGAATGATATGTACCCATGGGCGAAGTTTTGAATGGCCGCTTTTCGAGGTTTTTGCAAGATGTTTTTTGCCAAAGCCACTGCGCGTGCCGGGAACTCGGCGGCCATAGCGAGGCGTCCGCTCGGCATTTTTCACGTGCCTGGGAGTCGGCGGTCGCCGCGGGGCACGCGCTCATGAGGGCTCGGCATTTTCTCGGTCATGGGGGTTTGTGACATTTCTTTTGCTAAAATCCCTGCGTATGCCGGTGACATGGTGGTCACCGCGAGGCACATGCTCACGAACGCTCGGTATTTTGTAGCTACTCGGTCTTTTTGCGAGATTTTTTTTTTGCTAAAGCCACTGCGCAATTCGGGGACTCGGCGGCCGCCGTGAGGCACGCAGTCATGAGCGCTCGGTACTTTCTCGCTGCTCGGGGTTTTTGCCAGATATTTGCTTGATAAAGCCACTGCGTGTGCCGGGGACTAGGCAGTCGCCACGATGGACGCGCTCACGAGCGCTCGGCATTTTCTCGACCCTCGAGTTTTTTCCCAGATTTTTTTTTTTTTTGCTGCACTCGGTAACAAGTTAAGAACGGCAATAGCTCATGCACCGTATCACTCCGCCTCAGCGACAAATGTGGATGTCAACGGGCGCGCGTTTTGAAGGGAAATAGCTATGAATACGTGATATCGTCTGCCTTTTCTCACGTAGTTCGTTTATCATTGTTGCAGTAGCTTATAAGCATATTAAGTAAAAAAAATCACGGGAAGGGCTCCTCCCATCTTAAAAATAACCCCAGTAACGCACTACTTGCTCCGCGCGGAGTATCATCCGGCTGCGGTGAAGAGGCACAGCGGAAACTTCCGTTGGCGTTCTTAAGTTGCACCCGAGTATAAAGCCACTACGCCAGCCGGGGACTATGCGGTATCCGCGAGGCACGTGCTCACGCGGGCTCGACATTTTAGATGTGACTACATCTCATTCACTCGCCTTGTCCCTGCATCCGGCGTCGGCGTTGTTGTCGGCGTCCGCACCTCCCCCATTCTCCTCACCGCGTGAGGAGAATGCCGCTCACCCCCTCTCCTCTCCGATAGTGAACACTCTCTCACGAGGGGCAGTGGATTGGATTCGAATGGATTGGCTTGGCTTGGCTTGGCTTGGATTGGCTTGGGTTTTGATTGGATTGGATTAAAGTGGATTGTGTTGGATTGTGTTGCGTCATAGCCGCGGCAGACGCACTGGCGCCGGCGCGTCCCCTCACCGTTATGCGCGCTGTAAAACGCGGTGCCTGCGCCGCTCCGCTCCATCGTTCCAGCGCCGTTCCTCCGCTGTCCAACGCTGCAACGTGAACCCCCTATGCGTCGCATCTACACAGGGGTTCCCGCGGGGGGAGGTGGGAGTTTTTTTTTCTTTGTATTTTTTCTAGCACCAGCGAACTTACGGCCGGTAACAACAGCTTCCGGTGTTTTAAAAGAAAACACAGCAGGCACTGGGAAAGGGAAGCAGCAGCGCGGGGGAAGGTTTTGAGAAAGGGCGATAGACCCTAGAACATTCTGGACACCTGTTACACGTGAGTTACAGCGTTAAGCACTGATCAAGCGATAACTGCAGGCAGGGGCGGCAGGCGGTGCGGGCAGGGCGGCGTCAACGTGGCGATGGCAAAGACCGGCCTCGCCCGTTACCTCGAAAAGGGCAGGCCACGCTTCATACGTGCTTCCAAGGAGCAGGCAGCGTACATGATCGGCGGCGCCGCGAGCAGGACCGGGAACGAAGAAATTAGAGTTTTAGCACTTCGTATGCCCCGTCTGTTCCGTTCGTACTGTGTTGAACGGGACCTGACTGGGGACTTGTCGCTCCGGTAGGGTGGATTAGTTCCGCGGATCGGCCCTTGCCATGCCCGCGCATTCGTTGCGGTCGGGGGTTTCCTCCTCGCAGTGCCTTGCGCCCGCAGACGCAGTCGGGTCCCCGTCGAAACGGTACGAACGGAACAGGTGGAGCATATGGAGTGCTAAAACTTAAACTTATGTTCAGACTACCCTACGCAAAAGCCATATCGTGATCTATCGACGTAAAAAAAAAAAAAAAAAAAAAAGCACGGCATGTCACGCAGTTCGTTTGGCTGAGACGCGAAATGGCGTCATTCTTTAAAGTTATTGCAGCAGTTGCGACAATAGTCTGAACCCGGTCTAACGAAAAAGATTTTAATGAACCATTTAAGAAGTCACGCACGCTTCCCTGGTTAACAATCTGTGCGGAGTGCATGCGCATTTTTTTCTTTCGGAGCGGACGAGCTCTTATGCTTTCGAGCGTTATTTATGACATGATTTTATTCTCACGGTGGTTGGAAGGCCAACCACACAAAGATACGCCCGTATTTTCGCCTTTACCTACAAACTCTATTTGAAACAAACTTTCTTCTCGTCTTTACGTCTTCGATTAACAGACCTTCATTCCATTATCGACCCTTCCCAATCTCCAGACGCAATCTACTGCATAGATTTCAGTAGTCTTCAATGTAGTCTTGAACGCGACAACGGTCCCCTTGTTGGGTGTCTGCGAGCAAAGCGCCGTTTCACTCTGAGTATGCGCTAAAATTATTCCATGATTATTGGCGTCTGCAGAGCGTCCTCAAAAGGCCCTTCCAGTTCAGTTTGTTTTATTTTTTTAACAAGACCGGCCTTATTTTTGTTTTTCATTTGGGGACAGTGACCGGGGACGCAAACGCACACCGAAGATAGGCTGTCAGCAAACCTGTTAATGGGCACAAGCATTCGCGGTGTCTTCCGGTAAATGTCTTGCATACAAGACCGCCACTATCGGAAAGAAAGTAAACCTGTTTAAAGACCCGCCACGTGCCAGAGATTGTCGACAGCGTATAAGGCAGCAATTCTGCGTACACTCTTCCAAGGCCTGGAAGGTCCCCCATGCGGCCCTTACGTAAAGCCGATTAAAATTCCCTGTCACCGGCTGTATGCTCGCTAATGGACGTAAAGAATTTACCCGCTGTCGCAGGGCTTGATTGTCGCCTTTAAAACTTACCCGAGCTGGCTTTTTACATTGCAGATAAGTCACGTTGTTAAGGAGTGTTCGGGGAAATCGGATTAATTCTGAAGCTTAGGAAATCGTTTTTAAAGGTTTTTATTGACCGGTGCTTAAACGGGGTGGTATTTACTTTAAATGTTGTTATGCAACCACCGCTGTTAAGTGGTCTTCTAAGCAGTTTTGGTAGCAAGTTTAAATTTTTTTTCCCAAGGTTATTCCGCTCTATCTTGAACCTTCTATTCGAAGACACCAGACAGGCGAACTCATTAAATCGGGCCCGGGAAGTGTTCATTGCAGGTTAATTAGAAGGATGCAAATGCGTTTATGGTTTGACCAGCCTATCTTACCACGCTGTAGAATTGAGACAGAGAGAGAGAGAGAGAGAGAGAGAGAGAGAGAGAGAGAGAGAGAGAGAGAGAGAGAGAGAGAGAGAGAGAGAGAGAGAGAGAGAGAGAGAGAGAGAGAGAGGGGGGGGGCTGTTATTCGAGCCCGTGTGGTCACTGATGGTTGACACGCAACAAAATTGATTGAAAAACTCCAGATAATCGCGTGGGATGTAGTACACAGAGTCAAAGGTCTCCCCCACGTTGTTTCAGCCCACGCTAAGGAGTGCTTTCACTTCTTCTTTGGTGCCTGGTGACACCTGGTGCTGGTGACACCAGGTGACACGTGGTGACACCTGGTGCCTGATGACACCTGGTGACACCTGGTGACACCGCCAGCACAGAGCGGCCGTGCATGATTTGCTCATGGCGGCAGATACGGCTGTCGGTTTCTGTTTTGCTGCAGTTGCATTTTTTTTAGAGTGGTTATTCAAAATGATTGTTGGTGAAGTTGAAATGAAGCCGTCCCATAACCACGATACCGCTTGAATGACGTTATTGATGACCACAAACAATGTCCTGTCCGAGCGAGGAAGAGAAATACCGTAAAATCCCGAGAGATGCCCCATCCCCGAAAGATAACCCACCCCTGTCTTTGGCACAATTTTCCAATTTTTTCAAAAACACCGAAAGATAACCCACCCCTGACAAGAGCATCATCCCAGCCGGGGATGACGCCCGGGGAAAAGAGGTTAGCCAGCGTGGGTAGGGTGAGATAACAGGTCACAGGTCACAGGAACCTGAAAAGGTGCGGTATATCAACAGCCCTCGATGGATAAGAAGACTCAGAGCTTCATGAGCGGCTCGTTTCAGCGATCCCTCCTTCTGCTGCCTGCCAACCGCGTTCAACTCCGTGCGTGAGGAGGTGGTCGACCTTTTGTTTGACAGTGAGAGCGACTGTTCGTTCGACGGTTTTGACGACGAATGAATACAGTGCTAATAAACGCGTGTTCGCTCTTTGGCTGCGATACATTTCTCATCTTTTTTTACTGCACACCGAAAGTTAGCCCACGTCATAATTTCACTCGATTTGCTGTCGACCTTAGGTGGGCTGTCTCTCGAGATTTTACGGTATATTGAGAGTTTTGAAATTCTCTAATGGGCGCAGGGAGATAACGTTTGGTAAGCTTGCGGTCACCTAATCTAACTACTAAATTAGCTTTTTTGCTAGACTGTGAAATCCTTTCAGATTTTTATAAAAAGTTAGAGAAAGTGTTTCACTGTCCCTGTATACAGTGAGCTCTTCAGGATAGCAGGCGAAGATTTTGCGGCGGTTGTATTCAACTCTTTACGCGTTCACAGGGACTCCAGACTAGAAAAGAATGTCCCGGACGTCCTGTTTTTTTGTGCTGTGACCGTCAAAGCAGATTGTTTCCTGAAACGCGGTCCAGATCCCGTTAGTGGATTCTAGGTAAGCAGAACTTAGGCAGCAAAGCATACGGCCCCGAGGTCCGCACATTGACATGCCGTGGCGGGGTGACCTCCGGCTCCCAACGCTGTTTGGGTAGTACGTTTCCAAACTGCAGCTGGGCTGTGACGTCACGCACAGTGAGAGGTAACGGAAGATGACATCTATAGCGACGTCGCACTATTCTAGTACTGGTCATGTGCCCCTTACTAAGCAAACCGAGGAGTATCATGGAGCCAGCATCGACAGAATCGACGCCCAGTCGCGATGGAGAGGTGGGCTAGTTCGCAGACATGGAGGTAAGGGAGGAGGGGGGGTGCGGTGAACGACGGGCATAACTTGATAGTGTCTATCTACGCATTGCATTTTCTGTTGTTGAGGATACAGAGCAATCGCAGTTGTATAAAATAAAGTATTTGTCTTTCGTATCAACGTCAAGTATGGTAAGAAGCTGTTTAAAGGGTTTCAGAGTACGAACGCTTCATGTCTGCAACTAATGCCGATATAACTTGCTATAGAGGCTGTAGCGTACCCCCTTCTAACAATTTCTCCAACTTTGGCGTAAATGGAGCGTGGTTACGTATTTGCCGCCGGTCAACGATCTTTAAATAGTCAACGCTGA
Source organism: Haemaphysalis longicornis (assembly GCF_048455015.1). Classification (NCBI taxonomy): domain Eukaryota; kingdom Metazoa; phylum Arthropoda; class Arachnida; order Ixodida; family Ixodidae; genus Haemaphysalis; species Haemaphysalis longicornis. Next base: position 220,729,717 of record NW_027526295.1, on the reverse strand, counting down.
CGGACAGATACTTCAGGATCACTAAAGGTTTGCAGTATTGGCCATTTTTCTTACATGACGCCACCGAAAGTATTTTGTGTACTGTGTCACGGCAGCTCAAAAGCAAATGACCCAAACATACCAGAGTAGCTGAACTTATGGCTGTCCCCATAACGCAAGACGACGACAGCGCAGTTCAAGTGGACTTACAATATACGTGAAATAACCGGGATTACGAATTCGCATAAGCAAAACGGTTCGAAGCGCTCGTAACTTAAGTTGTCAGAAATGAGTTCTTTAACAACCAAAGAGAAAGGCACAAGATGCGATTCGAAGGGTCCTTTTCGAGCGAGACATCATTGGCTGAAATAAGACTATCGACCTAACACAAAAGAAGCAAGGCGAACACGCGTTTGCTTATGCGAATATCAGGGGATCCGAGACCGGAACTACGACCTGGCTTTAAAAACACTCAAAAAACACGTTTTTCAAACGACTATCAGCGAAAATTCCACTCTTCTTTCCACCACAATTCCGCTAGAAATTTCATTACTGAGTTCTTGGGTACGAAATTTATCTTTACGGCTTGAAAACTTCTCTTGAGTGGGTTTAAATAGCACAGAGAAAACAGAACCACTCGTTCACGACAGGGACGATTACACCGGTTCCGACACTGAGACAAAGGCCGTCACCGCTTGCGGCGTGAGCACAATCAGGGATATTGACGCAGCTCGAGAGGCGCCAGTTCAGTACACACACTGCCGGCCAGCTGCCACGTCGTTTACTCGTCTCGTGTGAAGCAGAATACATGGCTTAATCAATTCCTTCTCTATTGTGGGCCAGCGCACTGACGCCTGCAGGAATCGTTATTTGTGGCTTTCGGAAAAAAATTTCCTCCCGCCTTTGTACCTGCGCGCCGGCACAGACGTTCACCTAGCTTTCGTTATCTGACATTGGAAGCTATTAGTTTTGTAAAAAAAAAAAAAAGAACAAAAATAGTGCAATTCGACTGTGTGAAGAAGGATGACCTGCGAAGCTGTGCGCAGCCTACGGAGCACACGAAACAAGGCAGGCTGGTTTGTAATTTGCGGTAGATCACACTTCCTAGACAATTAGCTAAATGGTACTTGCACAAACCGAGCTTTATTATAGCGGACAAACATGGAGCTGTTTCACTCTCGCACCGTACGCATCTCTACTGTCTGTGTAACACGCCAACCCAATCCGCTCGACCACCAGCCAGGTCGCATTCGGCTGTTAGACGTCTCAGTTTAAAGGGACCCTGCAACACTTACGATAAACGCTTTCACACTTTCCTTCGCGTCTCGAAGCACTGCGAAAGCTACAGTTATCGCTAGCACGGAGCGGTACTGCGTGATTGCTCGTCGCACCAGATGCGCCTTCCGTTTCTGCTTTGTTTACGCGGCTTTATTTTTTAAGTTGTCATCGAAAAGCGTTCATTGCTGCAGCTGAAGGAAAACTGGCCAACAGATCGCCTCAGTGACGTAATTAGGGCCGTCGTAGAACGTCATACTGGGAAAAAAAGAAAAATCTTTTGAGCGAGTTTCCAAGTTATCTGATGGGCATAGGCAGTAATTTTTCGCTGAGCGAGCCCCTAATCTAAGTGCTCGGTGTGTTGGGTGACTACGTTGAGCAAGCATTTAAGATTTCAAAAAGAGTTGAAAAAAGTGTCGCACGGTTTCTTTAAACCTACTGCCCGCATAACGAACACGTCATGAGTTATCAGTATGGGCACGACAGCTACACGCCTCGAGCGCTGCCTATAGTGGGCAACTGAAATCACCCTAGCGACCCCTTTATAAAGAAGCCGCGGGACACTCCGGCCCGCTCCCCACTGTCGCCGCTTCCTAACAACTCCGCGTCGGTTAGGGTAGGGAACGCTCAAGGCAGCATGATGTAACACCTCGAAAGCACCAGCTGGGAGCCGACAGAGAACGAATTCAGCAGCTCCCATGCGCCTCGTCCACAGTAGCTAGTTCCGGTGAAGAGTAGCGGCGGACATTGATGGCTTTACATTGAAGGATTTTGCTACTAGGCTGTCTTCTTTATGCCGCAAAGCGTTTTCTCGAAAGACGGCACAATCGCCTCTGGCAATCGAATCATGCTGCAGCCGCGTCTTCGCTGTAATACTGCAAACAATAAGTCAATACTATCCGCAAAAATCCCTTTTTGAAAGCGTCTTGCCGGAAAACCGCATTATTTACCCGCCGAAAAACACAAACACCATTGAACGATCCCCAAGTAAACTTCTTTAGACGAAAAAATGTAGAACAAAAAAGAACAGATTATGAGCATGCATGCAGGAATAGCATCCCATTTATTTATTTATTTATTTATTTATTTATTTATTTATTTATTTATTTATTTATTTATTTATTTATTTATTTATTTTATACTGCAGACCACACACAGCAGGTGGTCCAAGCAGGACGGTAAAGTATGTTACATCATGAACGCACTAAATAATAAAATGAGCGCAATGAAGAAATACCTACAGCGCTACATAGGGAAACATACACAATGCCACAAATATGCATGCTATACAAGGCGATCACGGTGTGACAAAGAGTTCCACTTAGACACTGTGGACTGAAAACAAAATATTTATAGGCATCAGTTTTTGCAAAATATGGTGTTAAAGATCTTGGCTGGTCATGTCGTGTATTTATTGTTGACAAAGGGATTAAATGAAACGAAGGGTCAATCGCAAATTTATAGTTAACCAAGGAACTCAAGGCTGACATAAGTTCTGATGGAGAGTACGTGCGACGAAATTTAGAAAATATAAAGTGGGCCGCTTTCCTCGGAATTCTTTCCAATTCATCGATGTTACATCATGTGTAGGGGTCCCATACTGTGCACTATGTGTAGGGTTTCATACTGCGTGAATGTAGAATGATTCTTAAGCCCGTGTCTTAAGAAACATAACTTTTTAAAAGCAGACACACAAATGTTGACAACGTTTGAATTCCAGGAGCAGGGAACTATACACCTAAATATTGTAGTTATTGATCTGTTTAACTGTAGATGAACCAAGGGAGTAAACATAGTGAAATGGAGATTTTTTTTTAGTTATGCAAATGAAAACTGTTTTTTTCTGTGTTAACTATAATACCCCATTTGTTGCACCATTTGTATATGTGGTCTATATTTTTGCTTAGCTGTATTTGATCATGTGTGCTACAAACTTCACGAAATAAAACACATTAATCTCAGAACAACCAAATCTGGACGATTGGCTCAATTCCACCTACAATATGATTTATGTAACACAAAAATAGCAAAGACCCCAATACACTGCCTTGGGGGGTACCCGACATGACTGGCAAAAGACTCGAATTTTAACCCTCGATGCGACGTACTGCCCCCGATTACTGAATTATTCAGCTACCCATGCGACCAGTATCTTCGGAGGACCTATTTTATTTATTGGTAGATAAATTTGTCCTGAGGAACTTATCAAAGCCCTTAAAAAAGTCTAAAATATAGTGTCTATCTGAATATCATTATCGAGGGCACCGTGACACTCCTGCGTAACGGTAACAAGCGCCGTCACGGTCGAATACTTTCTTCTAAAGTCGCGCTGAAAATGTCTTAGTATAGAGTGTGTTTCAAGAAGTTCTGTAATCTGGTTCGCTATAATGTGTTCTATTACTTTACAGCATGAGGGAGTTAGATATATTGACCTGTAATCAGTTACTGATAATCTGTGGCCTTTTTTGAAGATAGGCGCTACTCGGGCGATCTTCCAATCACGCGGCAAGGTTGCTGCTGACAAGGAGGTGGCATGAAATATTAAAAACAGGAATTTGCCAACGCATTCGGCGTAACGTCGGAGAAAGATATTCGGGAGGTTGTCAGGACCGCAACTCTTTTTTGTGTTTAGGATTAAAAGCATGGAAACCAAACCAGCGTATGAAATAAATTAACTTCGTATGGTTGAGATGACAGTACTGCAGATGTAGACGCTCTGACGCATTAAACACGCTATGAAAGTATGTGTTGAAGTGATTTTCAATGTCTTCACAATTTGTAACTATGTTGCCGTCAACTGATAGGCTTGCGGAAGATACGCTCAACTAAGTACAGACGCAGGAAAAAAAATTGGCTGGCGATTACGATACTCCCGAATGGGAAATTTGTGCGCAGCCAAAATGAATCTTCCAAGCGAACGCACATCATCGCTGAGGCAGCACTCACTCGTTGGTTCTCTCGGCGGCAGCGATGATGAGCCTCTGCATAGGCGGCGCGAGGTGCGTCTCAAAAAGGGACCACGAACTGCGTCTTAGGAAATCAACACGCATCATCGTCACGCGCACGCCTCCCCTTACTCTTTCTACAAGCGTCACGCAGACCAGCGTCTATGCGGGCACAGCATACAGCCCTCTTCCGAGCCCTTTCGCCACACTTTCCCCCGCAGTTTTCTTTCTGTCGCCGCTCGCTCGCTTACAGCGCCGTCGCCATGCCAGGGCCCGTGGCCGTCGCAATCGCCACCGCTAATGTGCAGTAGCGGGGGCCAAAATGCTACGTATTAAAACTATTTGCCCACCATGTGCTTCAAGTTGCGTATCGAAAGCGATCAAGCAATAACTCACTCAACACTTCGATATAACGTCAGTTATCCGCATTCAGCCTGTCTTCTCAAACGCGTTGCTTCATATTTGCCGTTCGCATCCTTTAACTGGTCCTCACTTTTAGTCACCCTCTACGCTGCTCTCCTATGCCTGAACAGCTCCCCAACGCTCCTCAGGCACTGGCATGCATGAATGCCTTCGGGGAAGTGACTGCATCTATAACAAGTGAGGAGTTGAGGGTGTGACGCTTCACCTTTGCGCGTACACTGAGCAGTGAGGATTTTATCAATACTACAAATATGTCATTTTATTCGGAGGCTACTCATCAAAATTTGATGCCTGTGCCCGTGACTACCACTGCGTCATTCGTGCCGGTAGTTATTACCGTAAACTATCGCAAGCTAATTCAAAGAAACCCGCCAAAGCAAGATAATAGGGCTTGGCATAAAATATCAGTCACCCTCTGTACGCTAACTTTTTATCAAATCATATTCTCCGATTCGAAATCTTATCATATGATATCATATTCTCTGATTCGAAAACGGCCATCCAAACTTCTCCAAAGGTCTCATTTCGGCCCAGGCACACAAAATTCTCTCTCTAAATTCCCCACCCCAAACGGTCGAACTTCAATGGTTCCCGGCTCACACGGGAGCCCGGCTCACACGCAAAGCCCTAGCACTTGCCACTATGTGGACTCTACCCACACGATGTGGATTCTACCCTCCATGGAGCCAGATCAACCAGGGATAGTCTCCGGACCTTCAGAGACGTCACGCAGCATTATCGCCTCTCCCGCCGCAAGCTTCCCCCGCCCGCGCATCCCTCACTCTAGAGGAAGAACGCCTCTGGTTTCAACTCCAAACGGAGTCCGTACCCTGAAGAGCCGTCCTGCATCATATCCACCCCTCCCTGTACCAATCCCCACTCTGCCCCTGCTGCGGTGAAAGGACCACGGTCTAACATCAAATGTGCAATTGTGCAGAGGACCCATTTCCTACCATTAATTCCCCTGACCAGTGGGGGGAGGCGCCTGGCCGCTCGGACCCCCAGCTCCAGAAGGAGCTCATGACTCGAGCGGCTAAAGTTGTCGCGACCCTTATGGTTGCGCCCATCGAGCTCTAATCCACTATGTAAATAAAAGTTATTTCTATCTTTCTCTCCAGGTCACGCGAGCACTAGTGCATCTTCAAATTCCCGGTAATGAGAGGGATGACCTCACAGCCCGAGGCCTGACTAACCGAACATCCGGAACGGTAGATGAGCCCTGGCACCCACCTCCTCGACAATTATTTTTACACTCTGTTAAATTTGTTGTACCAAGAATTGATTTATTTTAATTATAGAACTGCGTTCCAAATTTCATTATTGTTTTTTACCACCCTTGTGAGGTTTGGTGATATCTGTGAATAAACGCTGACAGGACTTCGTGGGAAAACTTTAAAGTGTTTAATTAATGAGCAGTAAAGTATGTTGTAAACCAGTGTGATTTGCAACATACACCATCCGTGGCTCCCAAGGGTGCCCGGTTTTCTCACACCTCTTCAACAATAAGAGGTAATCTGGCGCTCTGGAGTTCTGGTACTTTCGCTCTCACTCGCTCCTCACGTGGTGGAGGAGCTATAAGACGGACACCAGAACCCGGAAATATCCATGCGAGTGTAAAATGCCAATGACGCGGTTCAAGCACTTTTACACTACCGACAAGTAAAAAAAAAACCGGGCCATCTCCCGTAACGTGAAACCTGGGGAGGAGTGGAGCATGCCGTGTATGAGTGTAGTCTTGTCACCTTGGCGTTTTTGCCCACGAAGATAAAACCACTGGGGGCAGAGGTATACATCGTTGCATGAAGCACGAAGTGTTCTCGTGCGAGGCTTTGGAAATCGAGTGTCCCGGTGTTTTAGTACCGTGCCTACGGTGACGACAAACGACGATGACGACGGCAGAAGACACCGACAGCTCGAGCCGCGAAGGGGCTTCGCAGCCGAGAGCAACAAGGTGATGTCCTTTTACACTAAATACCATCCAGACCTTTCTACAGCCCTCGCCTACTTATTCTAGTTGCATGCATCGGCCATCCTCGGCAAAGTAGTGACCGACGTCCGTCGTATGTACCTAGATATACCCTCTTCAAGCTGTTAGTCTTTCTTAAGTTGCTGACTGCTTGTAAGTTTGACGCTGCGCCATTAAGGGACGAGTGACGAAGAGCAGGCGAGGCGTGTCAGCATTCTCTTTCCTCAGCTTCCCTATTGCGAAATTTCTTCACTAAAGCAGCGACCATCCAAAACTATAAATCACCCGATGGAAGGTGACCAGAAAAAGAATAAAAAAAAAAGAACTTTAAAACCTTCCTTCCATGCCAGCCGCATTCCTCTCCTAGACTTCTTTCCCTGTACCCTACCTGCGGACAATCAATAGCACGCATGCCGTCACCATCACATCCACTTTGGGCTGAAAAGCGCAGACATTTTTAAAACCCGATAACGTTAGCTCGCCGCTCACCGCACGAACGGTGCCCGAGGCGCCATCATAGTCAATTCCGAGCTCCAAGTGCCGTCACGGGGTAGCAAATTGGCTCTGGCAGCATGTCGGCGCGGTTTCCCAGCTTTTCTAAGCCAACACGTTTCGCGTCAGCTAAATGGGCATACTAGTATAGGCACACTGGAGGTGGGTTGTAGTCGACGGGAACATATAGCGTCATTAATGCGGCCTCCAGTGAACTTTATGCGGGGTCATAACGGTCGTTGCTACGGCGCCTGGGCGACTGTCTAACTGTACGAAACAACTCTTAACCTCCGGCATGCTGACACATTAAACTGACAGATTATAGAGATAACGTTGTTTGACATTCCGGTTAATTGCAGGTACGTGAACTACATTCTACCTTATTTTGCTGCCGCCATGTTTAAGGTTAGTTTTCTTAAACGTCAATAGCTAGACGAGGGGACACATAAACACACCTCCAATTAGGCATGCTTCACAGGACACTCAAATCTGCCTGCACCAGGAAAGTGCACACAATTAGCAAGGGCGAAGGGGGACGAGGAAAGAAATGTCTCGAAACACAACCCCCCCCCCCCCCCCCCCGCTTCCCCAAATATTTAAATTGCCAAAAGGCCCGCCACGTGCGGAACACGCCGTTTCGAGAGTTTATTCGCTTGCTTCCTATTCTGTCTCTCTGGCTCTCCCAATGAAAACATCACTAATGAGCCACTTCGCCTACACTAATGAACCGACTGGCCAAGTCAACAACCTGTCGCGATGAAACGCCCCCCACCCCCGTTTCTTTTAATAAATGCACACCTATGACAAGAAAGCTAGGCACACTAATTCTGCTCATTCCGTCGACGCCGACAGACCTTAACTCGACATGTTAGGCCGCAACAAAAAAAAACAGCGCGAACTTCAATTCTCAGACTTAAGAAATAAATATGTTCAGTTTTCCTTTAACCAATGGTTATGCAAAAAATACGAACAAGGATGCCATATGTATGCACGCAGCATTTTGTTTTTACAGATATTTGAGTTTTATGTTTCCCAGGACTAAACTGTAAGGAAGCTGGCCCCAGTCACTAAGCAATCAACAAGCACCGAATGAAAAATTTCTTCCTCTATGCCTGTCAGTCTGAAAACCACTGCAACTAACTCTTCAAAAACGCACCGCTTCTTTTTCCATTAAGACGACTGCTGTGAACATATCGTGCTCCTGCCACCCTGCCTCTCGAGCTCGCCTTCACGCTGCGGTTGTCGCCCCCTGCTCTGGGTAAAACGGTATTGGCACTCTGTACGTTGGGAATTCTCCGGCGTCAAACTTATCTGTCCTCATTAAAGCAAAACTGCCGAAAGGAACAAGCTGATTTGTTAGAACAGCCGCAGTAACCCAAAATATGAGCTTTTCTTGGATATAAAGAACATAAATTCATCTTGCAGCTAACACTTGACAAATACAAACGGCGATACGGCATGTAGTAAATGCATTTGTGTGCACTAGCTAACAAGTTAAGCAATTATATTATAGGGTGCAGAAACTTTGTATTTCATCGGTTAAATCTGACATACTACTTAACCGGGAAGTTGGCCTCAGTGATTCTTTCTGGTGGTCTTTAGGCCGCGATAAAATGTTACACACGCTAACTCGTGCACCAGAGATTATAGTTGCCCTCTGCGCCACCAATGTGTAGCTCAGCACTAACTGGTGAAGACAGTTATGTGTCTCGTGATGCCAGGGCACAAAAATGTCAACGATAATGTTACATGCCATGAATTAGGCTTATGTTAGGCCCCGTTAGTGTCACGTAACGTAAAGGCTGAGCATTACTATGGTTGAAATAAGGGCTAATAAGAGAGAGGAAGCATTTAATTTATCGTTCAAGTGTTCCGGAGCGTGCGAGTGAGCGACAAGGATGACGTGGAACTAGACGGAACGTAGGAGCGCGCACGGTCGCGTCTCATGAGGCTACGCGTCACGGAGGTGATTCACCAATACGTTTCCCGTGGCGTCCACTTACGGGAGCGAAGCGTTATTGGAAGAACAGCCGAAAATCCTTGCCAGCTGGTAACTGCAGAAACACGCCCACACTCCGTTACCCGTGTCCGACAGGAGAATGTGTGTGTCTACAACGCTTTTCCTCCCTTCCTGGTCGTAATGTTCAATTATGTTTCCATCGTTCAGCTAGGGTCTGAAATCATTGTAGGGCGGGAACAATGACGGCCAAAGGGCAAGGTGGCAAAGCCGGCATACCGTCGTCTTATTGCATTCTGGAGATTGTCTTTCCGGCGCTTCAAACTAATGTTTCCTGACTTTCGTTGCCGGGTTGAGGCAATCGCAATCTTCTCAATTTACGGCCTTCTGTTTTGTTTTCTCGTAGCCAGTTTCTATTTCCGCAATCTCACCTAATGTGTAGGGAACCAAAAACACACGTACCTTCTGTAGTTGTTTTTTTTTCTGTGCAAACTCTGCCTAATTTTTCCCGACAAGACGTCTAAGACGTCTATTATATTGCGAGTAATAGGAAAGAAGCTGGCTTACGTATGTATCGAAAGATTGTTTATAAACAACAAAAGGGACAATCAAAGCAAAATACATCCTTGTTCTATTTAAAAGACTCAACTACGTTCTCGCCCCAATGGACGTCGTTTTCCAAGGCAAAAAAATCGCTAATCATCGACCCACTTTCACGTGACACAACTTCGACAGAGAGGGAAAATACCACCACAAGTTAATTGATTTGTCAACTCCAAGCTGCCATTAAAGCGATGGAATTAAACGGAACCAGAGGTACCAATACCATGCGGCCCCGATATACCGGTCCTGGCCATAATCAAGCGGGAAAGCCTACGTCTGCGTTCGTGCTGGAGGTTCATGGGAATAAAAATCAAGCGCATCACATCCCGAAATGTCCGTGTCTACAGTCTCAAGATCTAAGAGACACAGAATTGCACATTCCTGCCCAATCAGAACCCTAATGTGGCGACTGCGGCTTCCTGTCGCTGTCGCCACATTAGAGTACGTATGACGCAGTGGCTCGTGAATAGACACTGTTTTTCTTGTTATCTACAGACTAAACTATTCCACACCTTTATGGCCAAAAAAAGTGTAGAAGGTGTAGTGGAAAGAGAATGTTGGCAGACCATTACACCCTTTTTCTTTAACCTCACCACCTTTAAAGGCTTTCAGCTGTTTATTGATTAAGGCGATGTATGCATGTATAATTTCACTGCGGAGTACAAGACGTCTCCTCATATCTTCCTCCTCACCTAGAAAGATATGTTCAAAAGCAAAAGAAAATTGTTCGTCTGCAATAATCGCCTGTTTCCATATACGGTGCGCATCATGGTCCAAGTTCAGCTTTGGTACGTGATACGTAAATTTGAACTTTTAAGATTAGAAAGACTATATATAGGTTACTTGCTTCGAGAAGTTCACGTGGAAACTGCCATGGATGGTTGCTATCCTGACCTGGTGGTTTTACGAATATACCAAACTTGTATTGTGTTTTCATGGTCCGTTTAAGCATCTCGGACTAGATTTTTATTCAACGTGAGATAGCATGATCATTCTCGTCAGTTATTTTTGTCCACTGCAGAACAAATACTTCCAACCATTCCTTCCAACCATTCATGTCTCGCAGTGCCCGAATTACTTATTTTACCTCGAATTTTATCAATTTTAATGGAGGCGAAAAGTGAAAACGCCAATGTGTTCGCGAATTCGGCGCACGTTATGGATCCCCAGGTTGTCAACATTAATCCGTAGCCCTCCATAACAGCGCGCCTCATCGCCTCTCTAGCGTCGGTGCGTTCAACCTCACAATCAATCAATCAATCAATCAATCAATCAATCAATCAATCAATCAATCAATCAATCAATCAATCAATCAATCAATCAATCAACCAATCAATCAATCAATCAATCAATCAATCGAATTTTCTCATTTCTTCTTTGCAATGAATACTAGTTTCGCCTATCGGCGGCCACTCCGTAATCGGGTCAGTCCACCTCTTGTCGGTTCTCCGCAACGCTTTCCCGAACCACGTCATATTCTCTAATTACTCGTAACCATTCAGGCTCCCTGTTTTGCGGTCCTGATCAATGAATACCTGCTCCGGAAAGGATGGGACGAATTTCTGAGAGACGGAGTTTTCCTGTTTTACGCCCTTCCTTTTCGGAAATTTAACCTTGCTCTCTTCAAGGATCACCCTACCGATATATCACTTGTATAATATGTCCTCTAAACGTATCGAGTACGTGCCCTCCATTTCCTGGCCTTGGAACACTGCGGCTATGTCTACAAAACCATACTCCTCTTCATAGTCTATATAGTGCCATGTGAAGGGGATCGTTATATTCGGTGGATTTTTCCGTTACCTTATTGATGACCTCTTTTGGTAACCGATGCGCAGCTTTCCCTAAATCCAGCCTGTTTCCTCCGATGGTGGGAGGCAAAGCTGTCGCTTAATCGGACAGCGCTACCTTTTACACAACCTCTATGTAACCAGACAATAAAATCATAGTTGTGTAATACGTAAGCTCCTTGGCCCCATTGTTCTTGTGAATCAACAATACCTAGATATTTTTTCATGCCAGGGTCGTTCTCTTAAAGGTCTGGCGCATTCTGAAAATCATTTCGTCATCGTTTCACGAACAATGCTGCTTTCCCTTTACTCATCCCCTTCAGCGGATTTCCAGTCTCCTTGTTACTGCACCACGCGAACCAAGTTGCCATTTTCTGAACTGCCTCCTGGCCTCACGTTGCTAGCGTGCAACTTAGCATAGAACCTTTCAGCCTATTTGGTGATCTCATCGGTGTTCTGCGCAATGTTACCTGTTTCGTCTGTGTGTGGCTACCTTGCACCGTTGCCAACAATAGCTTCTTCTTGGTTACCGTTTATTCCTTTCCATCCTTAAAGCTTTCATATTCCGGCTTTTCGCAATAAATTACTTCGTTTTCTGTGACAGTATTCCAGTTTCTTTTTGCGGTCCTTTTCTTATTACTGCTACTTCTAATTCTGCGATCATCATCGTTAGGTTGCCAGTCTGTACGGCTACGGCATATGCGGTCCCTCCGGTCAAGGCAGCTAATTTGTTCAGAAGCGTCCCAATAAGCTATTGCGCCGTTTCTAATTGACGGCAAGTTATTTTTATTTCCATTTTCCGTTCTAACGTTATTGTGCAATCTAACGTAAGCGTCGAGCTGTCAAAATTCCTCTTCGCCGTGCCTCAAGCACCTAAACGTCCTGCAAAATACCTGGATTGACGCTTGGAACGACGTCTTATATTTAGCTTGATGGTTGGTGTACCTCAAATACTGTCCGTATTCTTTCGTTTACCGAAAAATGCTCTCGTTAACCACACCCTTCCATCTCCGCAAAACTAACATGTGTGCGGTGTCAGCTATGCCAACTGCCTGTTCCCAAGTTTCCCGCTACACGTTTGCCTAAATGCTTCTTTTAAACTTTCGCGTTATAGTATGCATCCCTATCGTGCACTGTGCGTTTAGCTCTTTGCGTACTCATTCGACATGCTCGCAAGAACAGTCCAGAGCAGCTGAATCGTAACTAGGAGTTGGTGCATAGGCTTGCGCAGCCGTTAACCTGTACCTTCCCCTCAGCTTGATCACAACGGCTGCGGGATTTCTCGACATCCCCTCCAATACCTTTGTGGATCAATGATTCATCCCAAGCTTCTTCCTTTCTCGATGCCCTCTATCGCACAGAATATTCTCGCTACTCAATTACACCTGTTCCTCTGCTTAATTCTATGACACCCAGCTTAATACCCAAAAGCTCCTCTAATAGCCCAGCTAAGCTCCCCGCGGTAGACAGCGAGAATTGAGTCTTCGAGAGCTTTGACCAAATCATTGGTTCGAGGCTTAGAGCCCATTTACTACCCTACTAATCAGGTTTAAGCAAAGTTTCGCGGGTAAATAATTCTTGGGGGAAATTCCTAGGATGCTAATGCCCCTCTTGCAAAGACTGTCTTTGAAGTCGCTTGTATTGGTGCGGGTCTAGAGAAGTTACAAGAGCTTCGCCTCGTTGCGTAATTCTCTTGAGGTGCCCCAATTACCATTTTCCGCAAAAGGCTAAGAATTCGACGACGGCTTATTTGCTCGTCGAATTCAAAAATTGTAAGACGACACCCGCAGCACTGCTACAATTGGGAAAACCACCAAGTTCTCAATCGAGAACACCCCATGCAATGACTCAAAGTGAGATGTCCCACCAAACAAAACACAGAAACGAGTCTCCAAAAATACTATGCATGGTACCATTTGAACATGAAGTTCTAGGATTAAAAGGTGTACTTGTTTGATTGACGACTGCTTTGCACATTTCTCAAAAGAAGGAAATTCAAACAGAGCGACCACTCCCAAGGGCGAACGAGTTGTCACCGTGTTTGCAAAACGCGGGGATCCCTTTCCCCCACTCTGATTCTTTAACATTAAATATGTCGGTTATAACTGCGAAGATAAACGCCTGATTTACGCAATACAAGAAAAAAAAAACGGAACTGTGTACCGAAATGTAAACGTTAAAGTCTTGTCCCTTTTCTCTCACTAAGCGCGCAAAAATTAAAAATTGATACACAATCAGAGCTTGCAAGAAAAAAAAGTTGAGCTCTAAGAACAACAGCTACATCCTAAAATTCAATAGGGCTGGATATAACTTCTATACTGCGTAGGCGAAAGTCAGAAGCAACAAATTAAGGGAGCACGTAGCGGATTACAGGTTAAGACGCCATCTGAGGCTTTATCAGGCCACCAGTGAGCCCTGCTTGTCGGGGGAATTGTCAGCGCTGCTTCAGCCCTAAATAAGAAACAAACTACTAGCCTTCGGCGTTGTTATCACCCACCGTTGACTCGCGGAAAGTGCACCCAAATGGCCAGATTACTCTCCTTGACGAGCCATTGGTGTCTAGGAAGGCGAGACGAGCAACAAGGAAGAAACCCGCTGTGTATTGAACCACCATCCGTTCATAGCCGTTTTTGGTTTTCATGTCTGAGCCACTTTTAGACGATGCCCTCCATCGCTGATGCGACGTGCATGACGCCTAAAGTCACTAAAGTGATCAATCACCGCTTTTGTTTTTCCAAGGGGTTTTGCAATTGGACTTAGTGTGGCTACTACAGACAAGGCTCAACGCACTGTCATTGCTTGCTTTTCGTTCAAGTTTCTCAAGTTCGTCTCTGCTTCGTGTGGACCCGTGCTATAGCAAGCGCCGCGTCGGTTATGTTGCAGAGCTCATTCAAAGCCCGCTGTGTAGAGTCTGGCTGAAGCAAGAGTTTTAACTGCCGAAGTTTCGTTAAGAACAACTCTTAAAATAGCGCCATCTATTCTCAGTAGCACGGCGGAAAGTTCACAACGCACGAGGAAAAATTTTACAGAAATTGGTCGGTACTTTTTAAGAAAAACATGGTTGTCCGCTATCATATTCAAGCCTCAAACAGGTATTTTGCTCATTAAGTGTCATTTAAATTTTTGGTTTGTTTTGTCTTACTCGAGCCTGCCACTTCGCGTTAGGCGCGAGTAGGGAAGCCCGCAGGGATCAACGCTTTCCAAACACTGTTTGACGGCACACTATGAACACTTTGAAGCTGACAGCCCCCTTCCTTGCTTTGCCCGTAGCAACACTGCGGCACCAAATCCTTTTGCCCCAGCTGTTCCCAACGATTCTCTTCCATGAACAACGCCTGTGCTTCCAAATATTTGCCATCCTGATAATATGCCTTATTTTAGAACGAAGCATCCGTTGACTACTAATCTCAAATATAAACGCTTGCCCATCTGGGTTTAGTACCTTCTATTACAAGTGTCGGTGAATACGTCGTAACAGCTGCCGTTTGCGTTAGACACTCAACAAGCACACGCACAGACAATCAGACAGACAGACAGACAGACAGACAGACAGACAGACAGACAGACAGACAGACAGACAGACAGACAGACAGACAGACAGACAGACAGACAGACAGACAGACAGACAGACAGACAGACAGACAGACAGACAGACAGACAGACAAAATCATTGAGTAGGAGCTGCCGTTCGCGTTAGAAGCGCAACAATCACACACGAACGCGCGAATTTATTGAAAGAATGCTTCGCATTGAAGGACAATTATGGGAGATCATTTCTGGAAATTTGTTCAGTACATGTAATTCTAAGCACCATCGAGAATTCATTTTGAAATTAGTGCATCATGGTATTTTTTTCTTTTTTTCATACACGCATTGTTCTTATAACAGCGACTTCCTACTCACCACATTTTGAACACACAAAGTATTTTTAAGACAAAACCATTTGAACGCTCACAGAACGAACGTTAGGTTCAGCTTTCTATGAAGGAGGAAGGTAGGGAAACAAATTATAATTCTTGTCTTCCGGAGGTATCAAAATCCTTCTAATGCAACACTGCGATGAGTGAACAAAAAAGTAATACCGCTGTCTGAAAGCAGTCAGTCATTGCACTAGGACATCACTTCATCAGGGATTATATTGTCGGAACCTTCGAAAAGGAAGCAGGCACGAATGTAGTGAAGCGCAGCGCTATGCGGGCTGATGAAGGAAGGAAGGCCGATATGCTAACACGTGAGACGAAAAATTGTAAAATTGAAAAACGCCGGGAAATGCGCGCTGCGGAGGCGAAACGTCACAAGTTCATCATATTTTTTTTTCTTTGTTGGAGGTACGGGGACGCTTACTTTTTTTTTAAACAAAGCAGGAAGGAGGAATGAATGGAAGCGCTCTATGAATGTGAGATTTCTCGGAGTAACAGCAACGTAGAACTAGGAAATATTTTGAAACACTTTCGAAAGACTCAAAACTTGTAAGTTTGATTTGAAATTTAGCTTATACGAAACAATTACGAGGCTCAAATATTGAATGCGATTTTTAATATACATTTGGACGAACTGGAGAGGATTGAATATTATTGTTTCAGGACAAAACACATTTTCCTTTCAAGCGACAGAGGCAGGAACAGTTTTTGGGCCTGTTATCCTGCTACCGACTAAAAAAATTTTTTTAGGCTAATGCAATACTTAAAATTCAGAGGTGACCACCCCGAGGTGGCACAGCCTACACTGACGGCTGTCGAGACGTTGGGCTACTTACTTATGATAATTCTACAAAGACAATATTTCATGCTGTACTCCCTAAATCCGTCCTTTTAAATTGAGCCTCGCAAAATCTCGATCGTGGGCATGTGCCATATTTGCATACGTATAAATGACCTACCGGTCACCCTTCCGATACGCTAGTTGGTTCCTGGTCTCGCACATTTTTTTTAATCATCCGTATAAAAGCTGTGGTTGATTCCATAGGAATCCGTAAAACACTAAAGTAAGATTAAAGTAAAACCCTAAAGTAAGACATGCAGCTTAACATGATTCGCGGGTCGGCGGCTGTCTTGTGGGAGTGCTTGGCGAGCGACGTCCGGCTTCCGCGTCGCTTCGGAAAAGGTGTACTGGCGTCATCTCCGGGACGGATATGACGTCAGTGAAATCTTGGTGTATTGCGGCATAAAACACCTTCGTGTTAAAGGGGCCCTGAAAGGCGTTTTGCACACTAAATTGACTAGCGCAATCGTTAGATTGGGTCGTCAACATCATCTGTGCCAAGTATTACACTTTTACGCGCAGCGGAAAGCTCACACTTTTGTTGCAAAGTTTGTCGCTTTTTTCTCACCCTTTCCTTCGTGTTTTTGGACGCCGCCATCTTCACATGTCTACATCATCGATTCCCAGATGTTCGTCATGAGCTAGAAATCCTGCTATTGGGCGGCTTTTTCACGCACTTCCGGCAAAGAGATGAGTCGTCTGCTCAGCGTCGGCTCGCCGGCTGATCTGCCAGCGGAGTGCCGGAGTGCTTGGACATTTTACGACAAACGAAACAAGTGTAAACAAACGCTTAACCGTTTGTACTGAATGCAACAGGGCCATAACACGACATGAATATTCTCTTAAGTACGTTCCATAAAGAAAGCGTTGAAGCCCCGTGGCACTTCTTTCTTGCAATCGCAGAGAACGCCATGAGCCGAATGCCCGGGTTTGACGCATACATTTTATTCAACTTCCAAACAATCCAGAGATGCGTTTCGAACGAACACAACGTCACAACATGCGTTGCAAGTCCGAACCGCGATTGACAGACGATGGGTTGCCTCCTCCTGCCCCTCGTAAATTCGCCACTCACCTCGCGCGCTGTTTGCGGGGACGAACAGCAAGTCACTTAACTCTGGCGCACAAGCCGAGATGGCTTTTAGCCACGCACACTGCACATACGCCATGCGAGATTGAGTCGTACGCCGCTTGAGAAAGATAATCCAGACCATGGGAAGCACTATCCAACCGCAGAAGCACAACGTCACATTTCATCGCGAAACAAAGGCGTCCACAACACACACACCATCGCCTCCTGTAATGCCAAACGCATCTCGCACTTCCAAATGGGAGTGAGTGGAGTGAGTAGTATGCCTGCAGTGCCCATATGCTGCGAGGTGGGGCCCCAAGCTGAACCAAGATCACGCAACCGTAACTGACTTCTAGAGCGGTTTGTGACTTGTTTCTAGGGCAACCGATGTTTGATATTGTCAAAGAAATGGTGCTCGCTCCAGCGCTAGAAAGCTCAGAGCCGCGGAGGAGCATGTTTTGCCAACGTTGCCGCTCTCCACCACGCGTCGCCCCAAGCTGAACTGGCGTTTTGTGCACGGGTTCTGTATCGGTTTAAAATGTCTTTTTCACATGCCGCCGCCAGGAATTACCACCGCCACAAAATAAGACCCGGCACCAGCGGGGCCACATCTGATACGGCGCTTTTTGGATAAACAGTGCGCTGTGCATCCAAGGGAGCGAGCGCAGGATCCTCCCCGTGCGGCTGCGAGTTCGCCGCCGATAAAGAGTCGCGTGCCGCCGATAGCAAAGTTCTGCGGCAACATACACCGCGAAAGGGCAAGGCCAGGCCGCCGCACACATGCGGCCAGATTTTTCGTTCGCTTTTCCAGCCTTGAGCGGAGAGCGGGATTCATGGTGTCAACAAAGCTTGCCCGTAGCAGACGGCTGTGTGAGTAGCGCAATAGCGGAAGTACGTCACCGCCGAGGAGCGCAGCATCATGGGAGGGAAGGCTCGCTCGCCGTCAACAGCGGAGAGTAAGTTGAAAGGAGGAGGAAACGCGGCGCGACGATAATACGCGGTTTTTGATTTACGATTTCTCAGCTAATACTCATCGCTTCAACAAAATTTTTGCGGGAGGAGATTGCTAATACATTGCTTTATTTGGTTACATGTACATCCACGCATCAGCGGAAGGTATTTCAGGATCCCTTTAAAATATAAAAAGGGAAAATTAACAACCCTAAGTGTAACGTACTCTTACATACTAAAGGTTGCTTCCCCGCAAGAAGACCCTGTGTGTAGGGGTGCACCCTTTACATGCTACTTGCTTCGTTGTAATGGCGTCACTTCCGTGACGGATATGACGTCACTGAAATCTTTGTGTATCCGGGAATAAAACACTTTCGATTTAAAATGTGCCATATGTCATGTGTCGTGGACATGGCGCGCGTGAAAATATAGGTATCAATGTAGAAGTATGCCTGCCGCTGTTTCGGGCATGAGGAACTCTACGAATGATGAATACATAAGGCGCAACTGCAACCTGTTATCAGCGAAGACATGCGACAAAGTAATGATTCCAGCTTCACAGGCACAGTTGTGTGCGCTGGGTACCTTATCTTTAGGTCAGCTTAAAAGCAATATGTTGTTTTAAGTTCTGTACTCCGCCGCGCATGCGTGGTGAGACCGCCGACCCCCACACGGCCAGGAGGAGGAGAAGTATAACTTTTATTGTTTTGAAAAGGTTTAGCCCTCAGTCCAGGGCGCCATTGAACAACCCGTCGTCTTCGCCCGTTCGATCAGCTGCAGCTGTCTGCTGGGGCAAGAGCTAACGAGTTCTCTCTCCCACTGCTCTAGGGAGGGGTTTGGGATAGGGTAGATGTGGGGGTTAACTTGGCATTCCCATACCATGTGGTAAAGCGTGGCAGGAACGCCGCAGTGTCTGCACAGGGGATCGTAGAGGGTGGGCTGTATAGCGTGCAGACTCGTAGGGTGTGGGTACGTGTTCGTCTGGAGTTGATGAAGAGCAGTCTGTTGGCGCCTGGTTAGTTTCTCAGAAACTGGGGGGTATCGCATTCGGCCAAGAGGGTAATGCTTTGTGATGTCCTTGTACGTCAGAAGGGGGTATACTGTCCTTTCCTCTTCTTCTAACGCTGCTCGGCTGACCAAACCTCGAGCGAAGGCGTGCACCGCTTGGTTTCCGCAGAGAGAAGAGTGGGCTGGGGACCAGATTATTCTTATGTTTCTCCGAGGTGGGCGTTGAAGGGTGGTGCCGAGAGCGATCGTGGAAATTCTTCCCGCCGCATAATTTCTGTACGCCGCTTGGCAGTCCATGATAATGGTGGATGCTCGGTGACGAACCCACTCCGAAAAAAATTACCCTTTTTACAGCCTCACTATGAGACAGAACGCCAGCAAAAAAAAAAAAAAAAATGTTGACGTTATTTGTTCCAAACATTGGGTAAGCAGATATCTCTCGTCATTATTTTTTCGATATGACGAGTAGCCACTGCACGGGTCACCTGAGCCCGGGCCTTCGGCAGGGAACAACCTGTGTTACTTGCCCCGGCCCGACCCGGTCCGCCGTACCTTGTATAGGCCTGATCCCGGCTCAAGCACAAAAATGAAATTAGTGCCAAGTTTTGCTGCGTAGCGTGTGAAATTGTGCCGGCTTCCAGCTCAAACGTGCCTTGAATATACTGAGCGACCAAGGTGAGAATAGCAAGTATAAAGGATTTTACCTAGTCCTTACTTTTCAGCCTAACATTTCGAAGCTCCGTGAAAAAAAATTGGGTTGTATTTTTCTAAGTTCGAAACTTCAGCTTTTGCAATGTAAATCTTTTATAACTTTTATGGTTGACGAAGGAACGGGCCAGGTAACAACGGGGGAGAGGTTTTCAAACTCGCCTTTTCTTTGCAGGTATTCTGCACGAGCTCGCCGGCGCCCTCTTATTTTTTACTGATGGCCTCCGCTGTTTCAAATTTTTAGAAATCTGACTGGGCGTTTGATTACGGCTAGTGGGAGGACACCGTGTTATATACGCCATTAACTTGAAGGTCTGTACCAAATTTTGGCAGTTTCGAAACCTTTTCTCACATGCAAAAATGGGTAAGAAATCTGATTCGTTTCACGTTACAGCGCCTTGTTGTAACCACATATGGGTTCACGTAAAATGCTTGAGGATAAATGCAGCCCAATAAGCATTTTTATCAACGTGTATGAACATAATACGTAAACCGGAAGAGAGCTGTCATCACATTCTCTGGCGTTAGCAAGTTTACCGAAAGAGGAATTATCTCTCAATCTTTTTTACTATGTCTTCCGCCCGGTCAGACTTACTTCTCTTCCGTTTTAGACAGTGCAAGAAGGGTTATGAAACAGGATATCAATGCCCTGCTCCGATGAAGCCCTTATGATGTCCTCACAAACGATGAAGTATTGCTGTAGCTTCTAGCGGGAAGCAGAGTTCATAAAAACGGAATAGCTCTTGCAGCTTTTTTTCCCTTATTCTGGTCGTGCCGTCGATAGACGAAGTAGCCGATGCACTCACTTGAAGTGGGTGAAGATGAAGAAGGTGACGCACAGGGCCACCAGGAAGAGGATAGAGAAGGCGAGAGGAATGTAGCTGACTATGGCAGGAATGTTGCTCGGCAAGGACTGCGCACGGAGGCGGAGACAAAAAGAGAAACAGTTGTTAACCCAGTGTTCGAGAATCAGGGAACGCGCATATCCTTGAGCAGATGTTTATTACATGGAATTGAGGGACCCTTGCTGACGTAAACACGTAACCAAGAACTCCAGTAGCTTTTCTTTGGTCCCTCAGGAAGCAAAGGATGCGCATCCCTTCACGTCAGAAAAACAGTGGTCATTTTTAAAGTAGAGCCACTGTGAAAGGATAATAATCATGGCAGTTGGGTAGCAACCTACTTTCAAATCGTCAAGTCCCATACATATTGACGCAGACGACATGGGTCATTGCGTTACAAAGTACTGACAGAACTCCCACTTTGAGGAACGTTACAGAAAGCTGGCTGTACCCTTCTGCTCTACGATATTATTGTATAAATTGAGTCACTCGAGACTACGCGCACGGACGCGCGCACGCACGCATGCGCGACTAACACCGGCAACAATATATGCCTATAGTCTCTTCTACACCTCCGACACAAAAGAAAGTTCGACCCATTGTTTGTTGGAAATAAAACGGTATTCGTATAAATTCGCTTTCTTAGAGTAATCTTTTGTCGTCATTATGAAATGATTTTCTGCCAGCATACGTCAAAACACATTAACAGTGATGTAACTGCTTGCGTTTAGCGCTTGTGGTAGATTTTATTGTCCATATCTTTGGATTACCGTGTTTATCATGCAGTTTCGAACATGATAAAAACTAACGACATGTCCCCCACATTTTGAAGAAAAACGTGGCCCTTTGTTCCAGTTTTTCACACTTTACAGCTTCAGTTGCTGCCAATATAAGGGTAGAATGATTTCGTGGAACAATTCATCTGCAGAGTAGCTCTTCGAATGATACTTCAGATCACTTCGCATCACACAAATTTCTTCAATAGGGCTTTCTGTTGAGATGGGAGAAAGTTTGCTCACGGGATGCTTCACCACGTTTTTATTGGACAGTGGGAGCGCGGAATCACTTATTTTAGTTTTACAATACCACCTTGCTGATCCTATATTAGCATAGATAGTGGTATTTCCCCTGACGGCGTGATTGCGTTCAATAACGTGCGCTGTAAGGCGTATTATACCCACAGCTTCTTATGGTGCTTTAACAGCGCAGCTGATCTAGGCCTGGACCTGCATACAGTCTCTACTGCTGTTGCGTCACACTCTCCCTGTAGCAAGTTTCTCCGCCGCGCAAAACCAGTTCGCAGTATAGAAAAATGATAAAATATAGAAACGAGGTCCTAGGGCCTTCCTGTTTTGATATGACGGCTTTTATTGCCCCTGAGAATAAGTCTTTCCGGCAATGCAGTTGCGCTTCAAAGTGAAGCCTACTTTAAGAGAATAGTGTAAGTTTGGTTTTCGTAAGATGGGTTTTCCACATTGGGGGTTGCCCAGTAAAGCATGGCCATCTACGGAGGAAGTATGATTATAGCGAAGAGCTCTAACTCTTTGTTATCGAAAGCATCCGGAAACAAATTATACGACAATTATCCAACATAATGCCGAGTTTCATTAACTCCTGATGGTTAGTTAGTACACAGTGAGTCTGTAAATGTTACAGAATTACTGTCTGCTTCGAGTACGTGGCCTCCTATCGAAGGAGTATTGTTACCGGAACTATCCGGAAACAAATTATATGAACATTGGTCGTTAAGACGACTCTCAAATTACACATCGCGGCTTTGCTCGCCATCCTTCACAGAGTGGAAAGACACTGAGTTTTATGCCACAGTTGTGAGCTGTGAAGTTCCAATGTCAGTTTAAAGCGTCCCGATTAAGCGGTGCCAGGCTTATCAAATATGCGCTGTTTAATTTTTATGATAAGCGTTCCTGCTTTATTCCAGCACCAGTTCTTATCACCCTGACCTCGAAAGTGTCGTCTCACCGTCGACTCAAGCGACCCCGCAGACATGCGCAGACACGCTCCCTAAGTATAAGCCGACACATGTCAACAGCATATTTAGCGCAAAGGAAACACTGGGCATATTTTAGGCAACACATGTGTCCACAACTGGTACTCTAGTTAAAAATGAACGTTGAACTGGCTGTTACAGAAACCAATTCAAGTCACCCCATCTAGGATTCAAAAATCTAATTGAAAAGAGGCGATATAACTGCACAAGAGAAAAGAGCGCTGTGGCGCACCTTAGCAGGAGCGGCACTGTGCTTCTGACTTGACCAACGTGACTCCACCGCCCCCCCCCCCCCCCCCCCAAAAAAAAAAAAATTGGCCGTGTATCTGCTACTTTCGTTGCAAATGCCGTCAAAAGACGATAGTCTTTATCGGCTTTTGCGAAGTAACAGCCTCCCTTCTCTTTCCCGCTCACCTGTCATGTTGTTCCTCTTGCGTCGTGCTCCTCCCAAGGTAAAGACGCCAAAGGTTTTCTTAAATCATTTTAAATTTCCCGCGTTCCATTGCTCCAAACCGGGTGACTCGATGCGAACGCTGCCGTACGGCGAAGACGCGCGTTAATCGAAGCGCCCTACTTCAGCGTTTATAGAACCGCGTTTCCCTACTACACGTGCGTTGCAAGTAGAACGTGGAACCTACCTAGTGGAACCTTGCGTAACTGTTGCCGGTTGATTTCTTAAAATGGCCCCAGAAGCTATAGTGGCGCGTGCGACAGCAGGCGACGGCGGAGTGAATTCTTTTTCTGCAGTTGGTGAAGTATTTAATTTCGCAAATTCAAGCATGTTTGATTTTTTTATAAAGGAACACAGCAAATATCACTTCTGTATTGATTTGTTGTCTCATATTTGCGTAATGTCTTGTTCTTCTTCAACAATGTTGACAAGTATGAACATTCCACCGGAAATAGACGGGTAGATTTAGCTGTGACTATATAAGACTATTGCGCAGGCATTGTCTTGCTTTGGCCGGGTGGCTGAATCGGGTCACAGACAGACAGACAGACGGACAGACATACAGACATACAGACAGACCAAAATTTCTGGGTTTAAGTAGCCGAAGAAAGACTATCGTCTTAAAAAAAAAATACAATACAAAGGAGGTCCCCTCACGCCGAGAAGAGGTGAAGGGCAGATGGCGTCCCTGTTATGTTGCCAGCGGCACCCGCACGCGAATAACTACTGCACACAGCGAGCCACAATGCCCGCAGTAGCTAACGCTGATCAAAACAGTCTGTGCCTCCAACTCTTTGTAAGCATGATCAAGTTGTCCTAATTTTAATTAGAAGCTTCTTTTCTTAACCTGGTTTCTAAATGTCCGCATATCCATCTTTCTGACCTCCCATAACAGGGGACAATGCGTGGTATAAGGATCCGTAAAACATTGGTTTTTAAAATAGTCGTTCCTATTTACGCGGTGGGGTCTGCGAAATCAGTGCAATTCCAGTTGCATGAGAGGAGCGAACTGAAATCACTCCACCCCGCGGAGGTGGCAGCGAGGTGCAACGGGTTCCTGGAATAGGGGCTTTGCCCACAATATAATGGTTTTATGTCATTAAAGCTGGTTATATATATATATAATATATATATATATATATATATATATATATATATATATATATATATATATATATATATATATATATATATATATATATATATATATATATATATATATATATATATATATATATATATATATATATATATATATATATATATATATATATACATGCAGCGACTCAGAATGGGACAATGAAGGGCTCGTTCAATTCAGACAGAAATAGGTGTTGGCAGTTAAGAACGCCTCGGAAAGCAAAGGTGAGAATGCGGTAGGTCATTGAAGCAGATGAAGAATTTTGAAAGACAGAAAGAAAGTAGAGAAAAAATGCCTGCCGGGTGGTATCCCCGGCGGGCATTTTTTCTCCACTTTCTCGCTGTCCGCCGAACACTTGGGCCGAACACGTCGGCCGACTTTCGATCGGCCAACGTGTTCGTCTTGCCGTCGGCCTCGTGTGACAAGGCGGTCTTCCAACTCGGATGTCGGCGTCGCCATCCTGTCACCGTCGTGTCGGCCTAGCCAACGCGCCTTAATGAGAAGCGTGGTAATTGAGTTAAAAACAAAAAAACAAATATCGACGATAGCGTTAAGCTTACTGCGGGAATAACTAATGAACCAAAGCTGCCGCCGCGACCCGTCGACGCTGAGCAGACGACGCATCTCTTCGCAGGAAGTAAGCAAAAAATCCGTAGAATAGCAATATTTCTGCTTAGTTACACACGTGGGAGAATTGATGACGTACATGCCGGAAGATGGTGGATCGCAAAAACACGCAGGGAAGGGTAGGAACGCGGCAACAAATTTTGCAACGAAAGTGTTAGCTTTCCGCTGCACGTAAAATGTTATACTTTGCACAGATGACGTTGACCACCCAGTCTAGCCATTGCGATTGTTAATTTATTGTGCTGAAAACGCCTTTCAAGACCCCTTTAAAAGAAAGGAGAGAAACTGCCACGAGCTTTCGCTAGCCCCATGATGTAAGCTGCTAACATTGTCCAGGCCATTTGGCGCGGCTTCTGGAGGCAACGTCACACCGGTCGATGGTTTTGGTGCCTGCGGGTGTTGCGCCGTTTGACCTTATTCTATACTTGCCCCTGTGTCTCCATTCGCAGCGACCGAGGATGCCTCGTCGTGAGTTGAAGTTCGCAAAAATGAACTCATTCTGGTCATACCATAAACACTTGTTTTATGTCACGAGATTAACGATCCCTGACGGCAAATGATTTCACCGATTGATTAATTATATGCTTCGCATCCTGAGAGACTCTCGAGGGAACCTCTTCTGATTGCATAACTGCTTTTGTCCCCTCTGCACTATCAAAATCCTTAAATAAAGGTGTGTATCTTTTGGTTACTGATTAAAAGCAAGGGCATCGTCTTTCGCAAGTTAACAAACTTCGCTAAAAATACGATCTTTTCACCAGAACAAAAGCTTAGGATGTCTATACTTACCCTGTAAGCAATCTCTCTGTGAGAAAAGGCATCTGTGAGCCCTGTCGAGGCTTAGTAAAGAAGGCTTTACGACCAACTTTCCCAAACTCGCTAACAATGTCCCCCCATTAGCGTGAGATGAAATATGCCACCTAAGAAAAACCCTTTCAGACGGTAAAATACTCGTTATAGGCAATTAGCTCTAGCCAGTCTGAATACGGCTAGTATTGCGCCAACTGTCAGTATAGCAAGAAGCTTTTAGACGTTGAAATACACTGACTCAGCTCGCAATGAAAAATTAGCTGCCGCGACACTGAATATACTACTACTATTGCGTCAGCGATATACTTTACGCGTCTTAAAGTGGCAGTGATAAAGCCACGAAACAGAACGGCGTCTCTCTGTTCTTGGGACTGACCGATTGCTTCAGACCACTCCCGAAACAGAACTCCGCCGGAACCGCGTAATTAACGCAGAAACATGCGAAACGAGCTCGATGGTGACATTGAATAACGACGTCAGCAGCAGCCTGCGAGACCGGCTATCAAAGGAGGGGTTGGCTAATGAGCTTGATGACGAGCTCTTTAGAGAACCGGTTCCTCTCGCGGCACTACGTCAGCAGTTCGCACTCTGTCTTCTTTTTCTCGTCGAAGCAGCCTTTTTTTTAAGATAGTAAGTTAGGTCACAAGAGTATAACACTTTCTCGGAAGCATAGTTAGTATTATGCGAACCCAGGAATGCTTTCTGTACTGTACAATCCAGTATCGCCTTTTTTTTCCCCCGTTCTGACTGTAGTTCAGAGTTGTACTATGTGTTTCGTCTCATTTGATTGCGTTTATTTCTGTGTTTATTGAGCTTCGAGTACTGTACTACATGCCTTTTTAAACATTCTTGCATTGTTTTTGAATGTGTATTTGTGTGCACAGAATCTTTGGTGCACTTATTGCATGCTTTTTACTATTTTTCTCTCTTCTATGCAAGCTGCTGCCCTTCGCAATGCTGAACGGCCTTAAAGTACGAAACTAACTAACTAACTAACTAAATGCTCCTCAAAGAATACATATACAAGGTCTTAATTCGAACTGTTTCTATAGTGTACTCTAGCACCGCTTAACTTTCTGGCCTCATAAGCCTGGCCTTTGTTAGAGAACACTGAAGACAATAATTAAGTTTGTTTCCATCGACATATCTTGACAACAAAAAGAATGCACCAGTGTTGCTAACAAAATTCCTAAATAAATCTAGAAAAGTAAGAAAGCGTGCAGACAAGTATCCCTGCCGCAGGCCACTCCGCGCAACAGGCACCGTAAGCCACAAAAATAGCGCAACGAATGCACACTGCGGAAGATTTTAACCAACTAGAAGTATGTAAACGTGTGAGTGCAGACAAACAAAAAATAGGCATAAAAACACTTTAATGCAAGGGCAACAAATTGCTTAATGAACGACAACTTAGGTTAGTAGGGTGGTTTCGGCTTCAGTGAGGTGCCTGATGTCTCGTCAGATGATCGCATGACACCTATGCCACCCGTATATACGGCCGATTTTATTACCATCCTGTGCTATCTGATCTTAGCGCTAGAACGAAGTAGATGCAGTTTTGCCGATTATCTTTGGAGGTTTTCCATGTCGATTTCCTATTCCTACGTTTCCGGACTATTTATCAATCATACCCAAGCTGTTTCTCCCCTTAACTGCTAGCGCTAGCTGTTAATGAGGACGTCAATTCCAGTTCTTCGTGGCATAATCATCATCAGCAACCTACTCAGGTCCACTGCAAGGCGAAGGCCTCTCCCATTCACTTTTAACAGCCTCTGTCCTACGCAGCTCGAGTCCACTATTGGCCACCAAATTTCTCTATTGCATCTTTTCGTCGTGTTACTGGCGCTTCCCTTCTTTTAGACCCATCTCTTGGTGTTCACTTCGTTGCCCTGTTGTTCCACCGGTTTCCAGTTCTTCTTGTTACATGGCCAACCCAAGTCCATTTACTTTTTTTTTATTTGAACTATGGTATCCCCTTTCCTAGTTCGTTCTCTGATCAGGTAGCTCGTTTCCTGTCCCTGAGTATTACTCCTTATTATTCGTTCCATTATTCGTTCCATGGCCCGTAGAGCCGACCTAAGTTTGTTTTCTAGTTGCTAAGTAAGACGCCAAGTTTCAGCTCCCTATGTCATCACCGGCAGTATGCACTGGCTGTAGATTTTTCTTTTGAGTGAGAGAGATAGCTTATACTTTTCATTATTTGGGAGTGCTTGCCGAGTGCTCCCTAGCCCATACCTATTCTGCGCAGGATTTCTCTCTGGTTGTTGGAGTCAGCGCTAACCATCTGTCCGAGGTAGTTATATCCTTTTACTTCTTGTAGCGTTTCGTTTCTTGAGCTGAAGAGTGCGCTTCCGGCATGGTTATTCCTCATTACTTTCGATTTATAAATATTTATTTCTAGCCCCATGGCCGTGCTTTCTGATCGTAGTTCCTCAAACTTTTTTTGCAGGTGCTCTGCAGTCTCACTCAGCAAGACTCTGTCGTCCGCAAACCTCAGATGACTCAAGTATTCTCCGTTTATTCTTAATCCTATATCTCCACAGTCAAGCTTTCTAAATACCCACTCCAGTTCACAAGCGAAGCGGTAAATTCCAGATCCGAAAGGGAGTAAGACAGGGAAATACCATCTTACCAAAACTGTTCATAACAGAATGCTTGTTATTTAAAAAAGAATCCTATATAAATGCTTGTACCCGTCTCTATTCCGAATACAAACTTGCTCCTAACAATAACAAAAATCAATTGGGAAGCACAATAACATAAAGCATGAGTGCATATGCGGCGGGAGCACAGCTGTTCACACCTTCACTCGCAACCCCCGCGGCGCACACGCGTGGATATTTACATTCAACCAGCTTCGTGCTTAGAGTTCATGCCAGAAAATAACACGAGGGCACCAAAGTGAAAGCTTGGGCTATTCCGCAAATAAATAAACAATAATAAAACTGTTTTCTTCCAACATGAAAAGTGAGAATACAGCAGAAAAAGTTGAACGAGTTCCTCTTATCGCTTCTGTAATGCTCGTCAAAGTTTCCAGACTGTGGCCTCTTCGTGTTTCGAGCGAAGAAACACCCCATCAGAGGAGCTTCATTGCAGAGCCATCAATGTTGTATCCGCAGGCTGATTCCGATAGTCTATTAGCGCGTCGTCAAGGCAGCCGCCGATGTCGTCGTCTCCGCTTTCGTTGCCGCATTACTTGAAGTAACTGTCCGAATTCAAGGCTCAAAGAAAACTAGGTGACGCTTGGATTGTATATTACGTTATTCCGAATCCTTTAAGTCCGGCTCTTCCTGGTTCAAAACTAATCCCCAGAGAATACATGGCCTGGAAGGAAATCAGTCATAAATATAAAAACAAGCCGGGGAAGTTTTTTTTTTAATTCTGCACCCCACAGTAGAAAGATCATGCATTTATAAACCAAGGCCCTGGAGAAATTCATTTTCTATTTTTTTTTGCCACATCTTGAAACTGCAATAGACGAAAAAGGGCAGCTACTCACCCGAATGTTGTGCTTAGGACACTAAAACAGCCTAAACGTTCAAGGTGCACGAACCGTTATCAGGTTTTAGAATTTTGAGGCTCAAAGCTTTAGAACTTAAAAATAATTTATCGGCGTGTTAGTTTTATTTTTTGCATTGGTGAATCGCTTTGGTAATTTATATTCAGTGCTAAGCCTTGTTTAGAATGACGAGCAGCGCTAAAGTGAACCAGAACAGGACGGGAAAGAAAGGTGACGCGTCATTTGACTATAAGGCGTCAGAATTGTCACATCGAAGAGTGCGCCAGAGGGTACACAAACGAATATACACCGAACAGCAGGGGGAGGAGGGCCGCGTGATGCCCGATTAAATGACAACAATATAACACATCTGGCTTACAGGAGAGCCCAGTGTTACTGGAACTTATTTCACGAAGAACACTGCCAGCTAAAGACAGTGCTCTAATAACCTGCATTCTCTCACCCTTTTTGAGTATAGTCCAAGGCTGCATTTAAAAAAAAATCCCGCCATCTCCACGAAATGAATGATGATGAGAGGGGCGAAGCTGAATTGCTGATCGGTAAAACCATGAAACATTCGCCCACACATCATATAAATACTCGACACGTCAAGCTTTCCACCGCTCCGTTGACGAGCCCGTCGGCGACGTCGATATTTGTAGTGATTATGTAGGGCTTGTTTGGGACGATGAGAATGTCCATGGGTAAGTTGGCGAATTCGGTGTGTGACATTTTAGCCACCTTGGCCGTCGCCTTCTGCAGAGCGTCTTGCGTCGCGTACCCCCGGTACGTGTCTTCAGCTCGCAGGCGACGAACGACAACCTCTTCTTCTTCCTCTCCTCCTTGTTGGGTAGCAACGAACGCGTTGAACGTTTTGACCTCTTCGGCCAATCTTTGGTTGGCCAATCTCTAGGGGGATCCTGCCACAATCATCATCATTCCGCCGTGCTTGGCAGCAACGAGGGACGGGACAGGGCCTGAGCAAGAGTCTTGAGCTCGCAGGCGACGAACGACAACCTCTTCTTCTTCCTCTCCTCCTTGTTGGGTAGCAACGAACGCGTTGAACGTTTTGACCTCTTCGGCCAATCTTTGGTTGGCCAATCCCTAGGGGGATCCTGCCACAATCATCATCATTCCTCCGTGCTTGGCAGCAACGAGGGACGGGACAGGGCCCGAGCAAAAGGAGCTTCGCCCCTAAAATGAATTATAAGTAGTGTTTGAAATTTATAATTTAACATTGTAAACGAACGAAGATTGCCACTACTATGCATAACCGATGGTTTCACTGTGTAATTTTACTGATTCAAACGTCCGCAGATATATCACTACTCTTTATTTATCCTCATTAAATATCTCCTCGCCTGTTGTAACTTGTCCGCTGTCGGGTTCGATATAAGATGTCGCGAGAGACGTGATTAAGGGGGTTGGATCTAAAATTTGATTTGCCAAATGTGCTCGCATCTTCTGTTGTCGCTTATATCACGGAGAGTTCTTAAAACATGCTGTATAACTGGTACGCGATCCTTTCATTCGGTTGTGACGACAGCTTCATGACTTGTTGGTCGTTTCGTGATAGTATGATTGCGAGCCTTATCACTGTGGCTTGTAAAACGTGCCCAGAAGCAACAAACCGGATTTTACCGTAGTCTTTATGCAATAAACAGTTAAGATAACATCAATGAGTGTGGAAACCAAGGCAAAATTACGCAAGAAATGTTAACTTTAACATAAAAAGTGAGTGAATGCCGTGTTTGTGTGATCTTCCTTTCGTCTCGTTCCTGCGCTGTTTGTGACTCAGTTATGTACCAACTGGCCCGCCTACAATCTGTGAGTGAATGCGCTTGTGTCGGTCCACGTAAAGCGCGCAGGATAGAATCTAGATTTACTTTAATTATGTTTTAGCGCGGATAGAGAAACAGTGCATACCAGTCTGTTCAAATAAAAAATTGTGATCCCATGGAACTTCTCTAGACAAGAATTTAGGCATCCGTCAAGAGGGCGAATGTTTCGCCAGCTTTCTGTAGGGCGGTGCCAAGTCTGTATGGGGGCATACAATACAAAACAGCTGATAACTTGAGCCTGTAGTGCAGCTTGCACTAAGGGTGCGAGGCCGAGAAGAACAGCAGAGCTGGCGGCCCCCTTCCTTTCATCAGAGACCCGGCTGTTACACCACGCATTTATTTCCGAACTTGGCGCTTAAAATTCTCCGCGACTGCAAGGCTTGGATCGTCTCGTCCGCAGGCTTTCACATCTCTCCCAAACTGGGCCGCGTTGGCACGCGCTAGAACACGCAGCCAAGTCCAAAGCCAACGGCCGCGCTACGAAACCTAAGGAAATGCGGTGCTCCCAGAATGCGATGACAGCCCAATTGCATAGGCGCCGGTTTCATGACACGAAGGACTCAGGTTCGATTCCGACCACGGAAGTTTCTTTCTTTCCATTTGGCTTCGCATCTTATTTTTCCCCGCCGCGCCTGCTAACTCCGTACCCCTCGTGCCTTTGGGTTGGCCCACTGGTCAGGTTGCCGGTTTCACGGCGTAAAGGTCCCGGGTTCGGCTTCCGCAACCCCCCTAACACCATTTCTTTCTTCAGGCAGGCTTCAAGGTTTTTCGATACGACGGACGGAGAAAGCTCGGCCTAAGGAGCTCTGCTGTCAAAAAGGTACAACAGCGTTCTAATTTGCGATGAGGTTGTGAACCCATAGCTTTATAAAATCCTTCAATGACGCATATTTATTCAAAAATGTTTCAGAAACTTGAACGTGGCCCACGGCCACCCGGGAAGAAGGCGTGAAGGTCTGTGTACTACGGGCACAAAACCAGTTACTGGGTTTATTTCATAACAGCGCAGTTGCTTTGGGCGTTTTACACACGCATCTTGTGTTTTCGTTTTCTTTTACGCCGCGAGCTGCACTTGAACGAAACTGAACTCACATTCCTGAGATCATATGTGAGCGATAGTTTTAATGCCACTGCCGTTGAGTAGGGCAGTTCCGTCATAACAATATCCGGCAAACACAGCCCTCACGTACAGTCGGTGAAATCTTTAACTAGCGTTCGGGAGCGGCGATTTTTCATGCTTCAGCGGCGTATGACGGAAGCCAAGCTGCAAACAGGCCCATCGTCTGCTAGGCTGTTCCTTCCCAAGAGAGTCAAAGACTGAAAATACGTAGCTGGCGCGCGCTAGTTAAAAGATTTGGTCGACTGTACGCTTTCAGTACTCGGGTGATGTTAAAGGGCTTACGGGGATCCCTTGAGCAAGCAACCCTCTCTCTCTCTCTCTCTCTCTCTCTCTCTCTCTCTCTCTCTCTCTCTCTCTCTCTCTCTCTCTCTCTCTCTCTCTCTCTCTCTCTCTCTCTCTCTCTCTCTCTCTCTCTCTCTCTCTCTCTCTCTCTCTCTCTCTCTCTCTCTCTCTCTCTCTCTCTCTCTCCCCGTTATTGCGGCAATCCATACCTGTACTCCTACTGTTCGCCCCCTTCATGTTTTTCTTTTGAATGCAAGAGGTGACCGGGTTGTTTACGTCGTGGGTTTGCGCATTAACGCGTCTACGCTATTTGTTTTATTCTTTATCACCACGACAGGACCTTTTCGCCCTCTGAGTTCTCATAAGCAGATGATGCGTTCATCTCATTGTCTCCCCAGACAGAACCCAAATGGTGTCGGGGAAGCCGATGTCAATCGGCTATGTTTTGTAACGTTTACAAACAAGGGTTATGTAATG